>NC_068323.1:27194625-27564625 GCF_025860055.1 Xyrauchen texanus
ATTGTTGAGTTACAATTTCACTGTTATTAATGTCTTTTTCTTTTACCTTTAGGGAGGAACTTCTCAAAGCCACATCGCAGCACATCAGTAAATGGAAACGGCTTTCTCTTGTGAAACATTAATGACAATTTTGCACATTTGCAAGCTTATTGTACATTAGTACTGGGCATTCAGACGATGTAATCGCATATCAATGATATCTTACAAATTCCCAAATGCTGATTGCAACACTCATTGACAGATGATGATCGACAGCATCAGGAAATGGTAAAACCATGGATCTGTGAATTTGCCAGGTATATTAAACTGTAGCCTAGGTGTGAAAGTAGCACCCGCCAAATGCAACGAGGTTGAATCCAGTTTGCAAGCTCCTTGTCCAAATGTATTTCACGCGTGGGTAATTTTGCTCGTCTATCCACAAGAGGCGGGCAACATGTAAGATGTCTGATTGACACGTGATAGGAAATGCTGTTAGTGATAAAGACACAGCTTGAAGAAACACTTTATTATATTTAAGAATAGACAAAAGAAAATCTGTCAAACTCGTGTCTGAATCGCTGTTTGTTAAGAGGTGTGCAAGAGTTATCACTCTTTTCTCTGTTTTATTCATCTGAAAACTGTTTGCAGGAATAATGTCATTTAGTTCACTATTTCTAAGCCATTAGCATGCATGCAGGTTCAGTAATATATATCTTTGTATTAAATAAACAAAGGCAAAAGTAATTAAAATCATAAATGCAAGGCATGTTTACCTTGAACCTAAAATAGAGTTTTATATTTATTTTCTTTAGGCAGCATTAACTGTATTACCAAAACGCAATACAAACACAACTTAGTTAAGAACACACGTGGCAGCATTATTTTATAAAACACAAGGGAATGTATTAGGCTTATTTATTTTGATTATTATTATTATCATCTTTACATTTATAATTGCTTTTAGTTATTAATTTGTAGGCTATTAGACATTTTCCACATGTTGTCATTGACGGATACTTCTGTGATGGCAAATGGGGCTATTGATGGTAAATGTTTGGATTTGGGGAGGTGGTTATATATGATTTTTGATAATATCATTATTTTGGTTGCTTTTTCATTTTGTTTAAAGTGCCATTTGAATTTGGAAAATGTCTTTCGTTTTTCCTGTTTCAATAAATGCCAGCCCTTGGCAGGGGGGTTGACAATGTAATTGAATATAAACTCAGCAAAAAAAAGAGGACACTGTATTTTAAAAATAATTTTGTAAAAATTCTAATTATTTTACAGATCTTTATTGTAAAGGGGTTAAACAATGTTTTCTATGTTTGTTCATTGAACCATAAAAAAATGAATGAACATGCACCTGTGGAATGGTCGTTAAGACACTAATAGCTTACAGACGGTATTAAGGTAAGCAATTAAGGTCAAAGTTATTAAAACTAAAGAGACCTTTCTACTGACTCTGAAAAACACCAAAAGAAAAATGCCCAGGGTCCCTGCTCATCTGCGTGAATGTGCCTTAGGCATGCTGCATGGAGGCATGAGGACTGCAGATGTGTCCAGGGCAATACATTGCAATGTCCATACTGTGAGACGCCTAAGACAGCACTACAGGGAGACAGGAAGGACAGCTGATCATCCTCACAGTGGCAGACCACATGTAACAACACCTGCACAGGCTCGGTACATCCGAATATCACAACTGCGGGACAGGTACAGGATGGCAATGAAAACTGCCCGAGTTACACCAGGGATAGGGTGAGGGCTAGGGCCATTCCCCCTAGAAATGTCCAGGAACTTGCAAGTGACTTGGTGGAAGATAGGGGTAACATCTCACAGCAAGAACTGGCAAATCTGGTGCAGTCCATGAGGAGGAGATGCACTGCAGTACTTAATGCAGCTGGTGGTCACATCAGATACTGACTGTTACTTTTGATTTTAACCCCCCCTTTGTTCAGGGACACATTATTCCATTTCTGTAAGTCACATGTCTGTGAAACTTCAGTTCAGTTTATGTCTTAGTTGTTGAATCTTTTTATGTTCATACAAATATTTACACATGTCAAGTTTGCCGAAAATAAAAGCAGTTGAATGTGAGAGGATGTTTCTTTTTAGCTGAGTTTATTTTTTAAAGTGATTATCGATAAAATACTTTTTACATATTGCCCAGCCCTATTGTATAGAGAATGGAAATGGAAATACATGTTGCCTCTACACTTACTGAAGCACATGAATTACTGCAGAAAAAACACAAATTAAATATTTTTTTTTTTTGTAAGCTTGCAATTCATTAACTCTTTAAAAGGCAAGAACATAAAAGCACCTCAAATTAAAACATACATTAGTATATTGCTTTTTGCTAACACATTACTGACCAAATAACCCCTTTTAAAGTACGAGAACGAGATGCACTCCAAACATTCCAAACAACTTCAGGTGATGTAGATCACAAAGAATGAGAGAATTATAATGCGAATTTAGCAAATAAGTAAATACAGAATCAAACTAGTTGTGGAATAGGTAGAGCCGGAGAGCCTATAAAGGAAACACTCTGGAGTTGCATCTTAAATGCAGTTAATGCATTATAGCTTTATTAAAGGTCAAATAATATGGAAGCAGATCATGTAAATAACTACAAACTCCGAAACTGGCATTTCTCTGTGTGACCTCTTCTTTGAGTTGCGCAAATTAACCGATCTAAGGGAGAGAGATTACCCGGTCACACTGTCCCTTGAGCATGCAAGCTTAATGCAGCTAGATCAGGGGTCAGCAACCTTTTTGACATGGATTGCCATTTTCTTATTTACCTGGTTAATGGCTGTGCCGACGTCCTGTATTTATATATGCATGTATGTGATTTTCAGAGTTCACTTGAAAAAAATTTCAAATGTAATAGTTTATTTTTCATTACAAATTATATTATCAGCATAACAGTTTGAGTGAAAAAAATTAGCAAAACCAATGATTATGATATAATTTGCAATCCTGGAATTCTTCACCGTCATAAATCAAATGGCTCAGGCATCCTCATTGGTCAGAAAGGCCCCTCCGCAGCCTGATCTCCTGATCTTCCACACAGTGTTAAAGCAGACTTCTCTTTTGAACGGCTTCCAAAAGTCCATCAGATTTTCACGACTCGAATACTAAGACATTCCTTAATCCATAAACATCTCTCACAAAGTCACAGTACTTTGCTGAATCAACCTTCCAAAATGTACAGAATGCATTTAAATCCACAGCTCATACAATACCTAGTTGTGGCAGGGCGGAGGGCGGGGCCGGGTCGTGATCATACAAACCCGGTCCCTTATCAGGCTAATCAAGCCTCCGAGAGGGATAAAGGCAGACTGCAGAGGATTGTGCGGGAGACATGTCCGTCGTGTGTGTGTGTTTTGTCTTTTAAGTTTATCATTAAAATATTATTTATATTGACAAGCCAGTTCTCGCCTCCTCCTTTCCATTGACTGCTTTACACTGGTGCCGAAATCCGGAGGGATGCGCTATAGTAGAGTTCTCGCCACTACCGTCCACCCCAACAGAGCAGCCGTGGAGCCCGAGGATCCGTGGAGCCAGAGGAGCCCGGCCGCCTGGAAGCGGACGACGGCCGCCGACCGCAAGGGGAGAAGGGGCTTGCTGCCGACCGCCTGGAGTGAGAGAACCGCTGCCAGGGGCGGGGGAGACCCCTTCTGTTCCCCAAGAACGCGGCAGGGCATTCCGTCCGCCAGGGGCTGGAGGTCTGCCTCCGATCCGCCCGGAGAGGCGTGGCTGTCGTCCATTAGAGGGTGGAGGAGTGGCCAAGGAACAAGCTACGGAGAACTGGCAAGTAAGTGTTTTTTTAAATCTCTCTCCCCTCTCTCTATCTCAATGCTGCTCCGCGTTGGCCTTTCCTCCTCTCATTTAAATCTTACAGTGTTTTTTTGGGGGGGTACTACACTGTTACAGGAAGTACCCCCCCATTTAATTATTTCTGTTTCCCTCCCCTTGTCCCCTCCCTCGTCCAGGTAGACGGGGATGACCTGTCGGCAGAAGCCGGCTCTTGCCTCCTCCTTTCCATTGACATTCGGACAATTGCTTTGAACTGTGGTAACTTGTATAACTGACAAATTAATGATTATAGCCTGATGTACCTCTTTAAAATGTGTGTAATGTTTCATCCATATTGTATAACCCATGAATTAACCAGTATTATTTTGTAACCACGGATTTTCATGTTTTGTTACCTACACGTATAACATCCATGAGATGTCATGTTTAGTATGTAAGCGTTCGCTGGTGTATGCAGAGAAAGCTGATGACAACGAATATCATGTCTCTTGTACCATTCTTAAAGGGGTCATATAATGGTACATGCACTTTTTCAAGTTGATTGTACTGAAATGTGTGTTGGCTGTGCCTGTACACAACCATCCTATTATGATAAAAATCCATCCAGTGTTTTTGTTTTAATCTCCTTATATATTTTCCCCTGCTTCAAATCGAGCCGTTCAACCGTGTGACGTCACACGGTCGGACGCTCCTCCCAGGATTGTTGATTGACAGCAGTGTTTCAACACAGACCCGCCCTCGCTCGTGAGCGAGCTGTCAATCATAGTCCGTCATCATTGTTGATACACTGGAGCAGAGTGGCGCCTAAGCGATTGTGGTGTTCTGTTCTTCGGTGTAATAACGAACACAGCAGTCATTTTGATGTTCCTAAATCTGAACCGCTGAAGACGCAGTGGCTGAGTTTTGTTTACGATGGGAATATTCCCCACGAGCAACGTCAATGCGTTCATGTTTGCGCAAATCATTTTTCACCAGACTGCTTTATAAACGAGGGTCAGTATAAAGCTGGTTTTGCTAAGAAGCTGCTGCTGAAAAAAGATTCGGTACCAACTATTTATATTCCCTCTGCACCTCCAGAAGAAGTAAGTGTAACGTTCTATTAGCCTTTAAATTAATCTTTGCAAATCGCTTGCACGCTTCACAATGAATGTGGCTAATGTTTACACTCAGGGTACATTACGCCATGTTTTCCATAACGTTACGACGTTCTCAATATAATTCATAATCCCACTTTTATAATGAACAACGCGTTATGGTTATTGTGTTATTAAAAACTGTGTACGCAGGTGTTACAGTTAACATGGTAACACTAAGTTACACCTGGTTTACTTGTATGTTACTGATTAAGAAGTAATGTAAAAAAAAACAGTTATACGGAGAATAACTCCAGAACGGAGGGGCGGGGTGACCAAAGCTCATTATCATTTAAAGTCATATGCTCTGAAATGGCTTGCTGAAAACATAGCAGTTTTTGAACAGGTAAAATTAGTGTTTTCTTAAAATACTAATGAGAATTTTTAATAAAAGTATATTACAAAGTTTTCACTTAGACCCTAAAAATTCATATTAACTTGTACAAAAATGCCATTATATGACCCCTTTAAGATATAAAAGCTCATGATTAAATATGCATTATTTTTGGACGGGAAATATTGAAGACTCTGGAACAAATGACCATAAATCGACTGTCAGAAAAGACAGCCCAGTTGACCATGTGACTCTGAAAAGTCACTTCTGATTGGCGCAGGACACCTTTGGGGATGCGGCCAATTTCAGTTCAAATATTTCCAAACAGGAAGAACATGCTCTCTTGCCTCTTCATCCTCTCTCCTTCTTCAGCTCTCCTCTCTTCTGCTTGCATTTGCTTCGTCTGGTCGCTCCTCTGACTGCCATGTCCATGCCATGTGAGGAGCTCGGGACTCGACGTCCCACGAAAGCTCATCACTCTCTATGGCCTCGCTTCAAAGCTAACTCCATAATTCATACAGACAATAACACTTCGATCATAGAGATGTTAAAAACATAGACGGAATGAACTTTCGACCAAGCGCCAACAACCAACCAACACAACGGAAGGAAACACCACAAAGACACGCAAGTACAACTCCAATATTGTGCTCAAAGTGCTGGTGTATTAATTAAATAATTTGGGTAATCCGATAGCAAATCGATGTTGACTCAAAGAAGGATAAATGGTTCTTAAGGTTTTGTCAACAGAGTCCATAAAGTTCATTTTCACTGTATTGATCATTTATTTCACATTTTCACCAACCTGTATTATGTATATATGTGTTAGATTAGATTTATATTTAGAATAGTAAAAGTTTGTCTGTGTTCAAAGACGACGTGACTGTGGTATATTTTGATAAATAATCTCATCCCTGTTTCTAAAAGATTTAGCTTCAAAGCAAAGGACAGTTTAATTTACTTCATAGCTCACATATTTCGTGACCCTAAATTCCCTTCTAAATTTAGCATATCAAATATCCTTACATATAATGGTATGAGAATGAGTTCAATTTAAAGTTCCCTCCTAAACTTTGCATACCAAATATCCTACAGTTTTATCTTCTGTTAATGCCGGATCTTCTATAAAGCTGCTTTGAAACGATGTGTGTTGTGAAAGTCGCTATACAAATAAAATTGACCTGACTTGACTTGATGAGACTCTCTATGCGCGAGCAAGCCATTCGCACATCACAAGCTGATACATTTTTTTGCACTTTTTCGGTGAATCGCACCTACAAAATACTAAAACTTTATTTCCAGGTTTAATTTATATTTTGAATACACTAAATGTTTTATATTTTCTCTTTTAATCATTTAATGTAATTTTGAGTGTGACCATGGATTAGGAGGGTGTACCTGTATGCTGGGTTGGAAATCTGAAAGATTAATAGTGGTCTTTTCCTTATTACTTCACATGTTGTTCTGAAAGCAAAAGGAAACAAATGAAACACGGAATGTAAGCTGTCATCTGCCCAGCCTGACCGAAGGAAAGCAGGCGTGTTTTAACTTACAGGATTAACCGAAAGTGAAGTGATGCCAGCTTGTGATGTGTAAATGGCTTGCACGTGCTGCACGAGTCTGTTGGGTATACTGCAGTTTTGTCACATTTTAACTTTTTGTTTAGCCTCCCTGATGAAAACATGCTGCAAAGATCTAAACTGAAATGCAGGTGTGGAATTTCATATAAATAAAATGGTCTACTCCTCTCTTCACCCCTCCACTTGTCAATGCTGTTACGTGTGCCATAAAATAGATTATAGCCTAAACCTAAGCTAGATTATAGCTCATGCGTTAAGTACAAGGAAGTGTCATAATGACGAAAATATCCAGCTGGCACGTCCGTCGACCCCAGAGGATTAAGCCGAGTGGACTGATTTTTGAGCAAAATGTTGGGAAGACACAAAAACGATTGAACTAAAAGTTTCCTGCACTTTTGTACAGTGGATGGAAAGATGAGAACTTATTACAATTTCTTCCTTGGACTGGCTACTTTATGTCAATCCGCATGTGCTGTCTGGCATCTCTGAACTGCGCAAATTGCTTTCTGGCTGCAACCATGTTGAGAGGAGACCCTCCTTAAAGGTGCAATATGTAAAAATTTTCATGTAATATTTGCCTTTTATTTTTGACAATATGTGAACGGCTTGTAACGCAACTTTAAAAATTAGCCCTTCCTGAACTTGCTAGGTTGCATATTAAAGCCTGTAAATGTCAAAAATGTCCAGTTACATAAAACAAACTTCCAAAACAAGCAGGTCAAAAGCTCTGGGAGAAAGTCTATCAATGTAATCTAAACGAAGGTCAAAAAGGAACTGGCATTTACCAAAAATCTGCCTAAGCAAAAGAATCTCAAGACTGAGCAAAGATACAAACAAAAGCAGGTCTTATATATACACATACACACACTAACAAGCCAGGCATAGGTGATATCATTGAGCTAATAATGAACAGGAAATCAGGAGGAAATACTGGCCAGCAAATAACCTGTGTATACTTTATTCATATTATTCAAAAATGCTTTTGTGTATTTTATTAATTTTTACAGGTGCTGAGTTTTACAGGATTACACAAACCAAACTGATGAGCACCATTTCTCTTCTTTGGATGAATATATAGCAAAGATCATTAAGTCATACAGAGCAAGAGGTGGAGGACAATCCTAAATAACTGAAATACACTTTTGAAACTATTCAAAAAGTGTCCATGTGCCTTGACCCACAGTGCTCATCAAGGGTCCAGTCATTCAAAAACAAATTCATGTTAAAGTAGCTGCAAACCTGCTGGATAAGGGTGTGAACACAAATTTTTTGTTTTAGTTATTCCTGTTGTTTAACAGCTTTCTGTTTTCACTGTTGTTTCGATGGATGGATGAGGCAGGAAAGTAGAACAACATAGGCCAAAAATTAAAGCTTTTTGCATTTGTCATCCATAAAATGTACTTGTTTTTATGGCATCCTTAAAATTTTAGAGAAGGTTTGTTTACACTATTGAGTGTATTTAGTTTCTTGCTCCAGCACTTTTTTTTGGCATTATATCCCAAAGGCAGTAGTTCAATATGAAAGGATAGAATGCAGGTTAGAAAGATATACAACATTTACAAAAAGGTATAGCTTTTTGATTTGGAAGCATCTTTAAAATTTCATGTAAGTGTTTGTTGTGACTCTTTTGAATAGTGTTTTAAAGGAATAGTTCATCCAGAAAGGAACATTTTCATTTTCCCTGATGTCATCCCAGATGTGTATGATTTTCTTCTGCAGAATGCAAACTAATATTTTTAGAAACAAATCCGAGCTCTATAGGTCCATAGTTAATGGGTACCAAAACTTAAAAAAAAAACACAAAAGCAGCAGAAATGTAATCCAAACGACTTCAGTTGTTTAATAAATGTCTTCTGAAGTGATACAATTTGTTTTAGGTGAGAACAGACCAATATGTAACTCCTTTTTCACTATTCATCTTGCCATTACAGTCAACAGGCACAATTATGAAGCTTGATTACACTTTCTAGCGGCTCTGTGCATGGCTTTAAGCACTAGGAAGTTTAGATAAGCTTGAAATTATGATTGCCAAGGAGACTGTTGATGCCATCATACAAGTAAAAAAGGATAAAGTTAGGATTTTGGTTCATTATCAACCAAAACCGATTGGATCACTTCAGAAGACATTTATTAAACTACTAAAGTTGTTTGGATTACTTTTCTGTTGATTTTATGTGTTTTTTTGTGTTTCAGTGTTTTGGTACACATTCACTTGCATTGAATGGACCTACATAGCTCAGCTTTTCTTGTAAAAATCTTAATTTATGTTCTGCAAAAGAAGAAAGTCATACGCATCTGGGATGGCATGAGGGTGAGTAAATGATGAGAGAATTTTTATTTTTGGGTGAACTATCCCTTTAACAGTGTCTTAAATTGGTTTATAGCTGCAGCATTTTAAGATTGTTTAAATTGGACTAATTTAAGGGAAAAAAGTTACTCCCAGACCTACACTACCATTTAAAAGAAGTCTCTTCTGCTCACCAAGACTGCATTTATTTGATCCAAGAAGGGTAAACTCTGAACATTTCTCTTGTATATTCATCCAAAGAAGAGATATGGTGCTCATCAGGTTGCTTTGTGTAATCCTGTAAAACTCAGCACCTATAAAAACGAATAAAATACACAAAAGCCTCCGCAAGGCGAGCAGTACTGCCAGCAACTTGAGGCAGTTGATGTGCCAGCGCAAGTGAGGTCCTGTCCAGGAGCCCGCAGCTGCGTGTCCTTTGCACAAGGTGCCCCAGCCAGTCTTTGAGGCATCTGTCGTAACCAGGACGCACCTGGACACTTGCTGTATGGGGACTCCTGCCCGCAAGAGCGCAAGGTCGGGGGGAGTGGCATGCAAATTCAACTCGACAATTCTCATTGGCCTTTTCTCAAAGATCTCAAGGTTTTTTTGGGCTCTCAAGATCAACCCCTAGTGTCACTTCATCGACACAATGTTGAGTGAGTGACAGAAGGGGAACAAGTTATTGAGGAGTGTAAGATAAGCTGTGAAAAATCACCAAATGACAAATAACTGAAAGTTACAACAAACAGACCAGCAGCATAAAAAATATTGGCACAATGTAAAACAGTGGCCAAAATTCTCCACATTCCTCATCTGAATGGCACACAGCACACAAAGGTACAAATCACACCTGCCAATACGGAATCAGAGATTGACATTCGTGTATTAAAAAAAGACATAAAAAATGCAATGGCTTCAATACACCTCTTCTATTGTCAGGGTACCCATGGGTCCTTAAAAAGTCATAAATTAACTTTTTTAAATTTAAGACCATAAAAACTCTTAACTATCTTAAATTACAAGAAGTCTTAAATTTCGTTTGCTGAGGTCTTACATTTTGGGGAGAGAATAGAGAAGACGCTTAAAACAGCAGAATCTGCGGCTAGTCAAAATCATCCCTCTCTCTCTTTTTCTCTCTCTCTCTCTCTCGTGCATACGTCATTCAGCTGGCACTTGATTTTAGTGTGAGCACATGCAAGGACGCACATTTTTACGATGTTACACATGTATCAACCTTGATAAACTAGTTAATAACTCTAACATTGTCGCTCCTGCTGATAATCGACAAAGCAATCAACATTACAATTTGCAAGTGAGTGAGGTTGGAGCAGTTATTTGACTCCTTTCAAATTGTTGCGCTTCTTTATTTCACATCACCTTTGACAATAATTGTTAAGCTAACAGAACTACTCCGCTGCAGAGTTACACCTGCTATATCTCTCATCTCCCTCTCTCTAGATCTAGGGCTGCCAACGCAATTGACACTGTTCTCACGCTCTCATGCCACACGTACATTTTCTCACGCAGCAATAACGACACAGATAAAAGAGGACACTGACAGCACAAGGACAGACAAGACAGAGCAGCCTGCATGATGCTGGGAGTTATTAAGACCAATCAGGGGGAAAGCAGCAGCAGCAGATGGAGAGACGCTATGTCTCTCCATCTCCATCTCTTTCATAATTTAATCTGTTAAAATTTACAATACATCTTGTCAACTTGGAAATTTTTAAGGGAACTGATGAGTATTTATTTGAAATATTTCACTCAAAAATGTAAAATGTCATCACTTACATGCTGTTGCAAACCTGTATGACTTTCTTATTTCAGTGGATATCTAAAGGAGATATTAGGGAGTTTCATTCACTTACACTGAATGAAAAACAAGATGCAGGGACAGTGAATGGTGACTGAGACTAAACGTTTTGTTAAGCATCTCCTTTTTTGTTCCATGGCAGAGAAAAACTAATTCAGACTTAAGGTTGAGCAGTGATGACAGAAATTTAATTTTTAAATGAACTTCTGTTTAACTACCTGTTAAATTATTTGTTGAAGGTATCTGCCAAGAAAACAAATATAAATGTTATTCAACACATGCTAGACCTTATTCACAGCAGCAGTATCTTTGTTCGGGATAGACTTACAGTCTCTTCAATGGGCTGTACTGAAGATTAAAGTGTTTTTGAATCGTTCCATTTACAAAATATTGAAAAAGTATATATTCAAGGACAACATGAGCTGTGGAAAATTGGATATTGGAGCTTTTTTATATTACTTTAAAAATAAGCTTTTTTTTACATTTTTACTAAAACTTGAAAAACAAAAGAGATTTTGTTGTAATGTGAAAAGAAAACCATAAAACGGGATATTATGTAAAGGAGAGGATCCCTGTAGAGCCTCATGTAGACTGTATCACATGGCAGGAATAGTTTGACAGATTGTTAAACAGATTTGGGTGTAATCTGATAACAAAGTAACTAGTTACTGCAATCTAATTACTTTAAAATTCACAAAGTAGTTTAACGCATTACAATTCAAATTTGTTTTACTGACTTTCAGCTAAGTTTATTACTTTTAAGTACATTAATTGGGTTGCACATAGGTATTTCTAAAAAATAATATTTGTGTAGAATTCTTTGATATTTATCATTAATACTATTTGTAAAACTTCTTCAAATGGTGTCCAATTAGTTTTTACTTGACACCTCTTAACACTTATAGAATCATAAAAGTAATTCAGAATTGTATGAATTCAACTCTTGAAACTTGGTACATACATGTTTCTTTGAGTATCACCTATTGTTATTCAAAAACAGCTTTAACTCTAGAGTTACATACTGTACAGTTTTAACAAAGACAGTAAAATGGTTTTGATAATGTTCTCTGCTCAGCGCTGAGTATCAATGAGGTGCTAGTAGTAAATATTATATATGTTGTGACAAAAATTATTTATGGCCTATGATTTATGACCTAATTGGTGTACATTTGACCTTTTGATACCTTGTTTGTATTTCACGGAAAAGGACTGGGATGTATTTTACAATCGTGTTTGGAGGGACCTGAATGATTCTGGAGATGACCCATTATTCGTTGCAGAGGGGTTTGATTCAACATCACCATTTCCAAGAGATTGTGTGTCTGGTAACCACACTATCAAGAGGGTGGGTGACCATGTCTACATACTTACCAGCGAGGACAAACTGGATCTCAGTGACAGAGGGTGTCCTTCCCCAGAGACAGAGCACAATGATTGTTTTCACATGAAGTTTTTGTTCAACAACTTAAAAGCTGTTGGTGACCAACCGCATTTCAAACCAACATTCAAACCAACAAGTTTTGCATGGTTAAGAGTGGTGGTGTAGTGGTCTAAGCACCATAACTGGTAACCTGGTAATCAGAAGGATGCTGGTTCGAACCCCACAGCCACCACCATTGTGTCCTTGAGCAAGGCACTTAACTCCAGGTTGCTCCAGGGGGATTGTAAGTCACTTTGGATAAAAGCGTCTGCCAACTGCATAAATGTAAATGTAAATGCATGGAGCTTGGCTACAACAATTTAACATTCATTTAATCTCACGGATCAGGATGCCTGCTTCTGGATGCATCGACTCTTAAGGGAGATGCGACACGAATGGCTTATTGATGTAAAGGGTTTCCATTTTATAAAAGCAGTCACAGTGGTCATTCTGGATTATCTCATCGATATAAAGTTAAAAGAGTTGTGCTACGGTTGTGAAGTGGATCACCCCAGTCAGATCCAGCACACGTGTTTGTATGATCCTGACAAGTATTTCTTTTACACACATTTTGAAGATATTTCCTGTAAACTGTTTAAACCTGTGTCAAATCAAGTCATCGGCCAGACTTTGAAACCATTTGGGTTGACACTGCATCCTCAGAGAATCCATGGAGTTGTTGAAGGCATGTTGTGTGAATTAAGAGAGGAGCCACACATTCTACAGAGACTGCGTGAAGTCCGTGAGAAGCTGGTGAATGATAGCGGTGAACAGGCTGTCTATGACCCAGTGGACAGGTGGAAAGGCTGTTCGGCTGATTCCAAATTTTGACGCTAACATGGGTAACTGCTACTGGACTGATTACATTTATTCTGAGACATCGTCTTCAATGTGAAATAACAATATGCTGTATAAGATCATTAATGATGAGCGTTCTGGACAAAACAAGCTTGTAAATGAACCCAATATTAACAAACGGCTGATTTGTCTAAAGAAGCACATGGACATAGTCAGGTGTCAATCAAACAACTGGACTGAAATGATACAACTCTATGCCTGCCAGAATGATTCACCCCGTGTGTTGCTTAAAAACATTCTAAATTCATTGTTTGAACATGATAATGTCTGTAAAATAGCCGATATAATATGCTTATGTACATATGTAACGGATATGTGTGTGGTGTTATTGTCAAGAAACGATCAGAGTGCTAGATATGTTTTTGAAAATGTTGATACTCTGGTTAATTACCTGATTAACAAAAATGCTGATACATGTGTTAATTTCCTACAATATCTCGACATTGCTTGATGTTGGTGTTTCTCTTTTACTATTTAAGCATGCATTGTACTGTGTGATTAACCCTGATTTAAAATAAAATGTTGTATAAAGAACTGGAATGGCGGATATTATGATGAAATTTTGTTTGTAATTAGGGAGATAAATGCTTTGCTACCACAACATGTATGTCTCGGTTACGATCATGTGAAAAACAAAGTGTACATGACAGCGCCACCAGGAAGATCTTTAACATTCCACGTAAACTAGCCATTATTTTGGGTGTAATACCGCAGAAACGCCTGGAATATGCTGGAGCATACTGGAAATGAACGCAACGAAACTAATTTTACACCAGTGTACGCACCACACCAAGCCGACATAAACAGAGAATTTTACACCATGTACCTGTACACAGATGTCATTGAATACCAATCTGTGGGGGATGCACACGCTCCGCTTTTGAGATGTGTTCATATAACCATTGTGAAATGGTCAGTGTTGCATATGACAGAGTGCACTACGTGAATAAAAATTATATTGGAGAGATTTGTATTGAACTCAAAGACGACAGAAACAGGGGAGTGCCGTTTTCTTACGGTAAAGTTGTCGTTAAACTACACTTCAGACCTGTGAAACAGCCGATCCTTTAAAAATGGTTTATTATAATCCATACCAAATGGATCCTACTAACTTTGTAAACTATTATAAAAATCAAGCAGGCACATCCTTCTCAACTCCCCGGCGAACACTGGCTGGCTATTTACATAAATACGATTTAAGCATTTTTCTTTGACAGTTTCGGTAATAGTCCTGATTTAATTCGTTTTCCTGTATCAATCATTGACTTTCTAAAAATGAATTCAACACGTTCAATATTCAGCTAAACAAGTTCAGCATTTTATGTCTGTCACATGTGGTCATCATTGTGTTTTTGTTCTATATCATATGATTCGAGGTTGTGATTATGATGATGTTATGATAATTATAGTGATGATTTAATTAAAAATTATGAATTTGTATCACGTTTTGTGAAAAAACTAAGGATAACTCATTGTAATAGTACTGCATTTAAGTGTATTCAATGTGTGCAAATGGATGAAACGTTTATGCTAAATACATGATTGTAAAATGGATGTTTATAATAAATAAATAAAAAGAGCTGAATGCTAAATGTACCAATGTCATAGCTTTATTTAATATCACATGATTAATTTGTACAAAAATATTAACATCAAAATTATACAAGATCAAAATTACAACCATAAGTTTTGATCAAGATTCGGTGATTTAAACGCTGACGCCTCTGAATCCTTAGAAGAAGGTGTATTTATACATTCTTTGTACCATAGAGGATGATGTAGATGGTTTGGTTTTAAATGAACTTATTACATGTCTAACCATATGGTTTGGCACTGTTGAATAGGGCATGTTTAAAGTAGCAATTGTCTGCAAAAACTCAGTCCATCCATGAGGTCTACGGTCACCCCTAATATTATGTGGGGCTGTAAAACTCTTCACATGATCTAGCACGTCTGATCCATGTATAGTAATACCTTTAAATACAAACTCCCCCGAATCATTCCAAGATGAAACTTCTTTGGCTTCAGACATTTTATCCACGATGTATCTTGCATTTTTCACACTTCTCAATGGGACATTTTTCAACACATCAGCAACAACATCATTGACCCAACATCATTCAACAGAGGTAACAGATGGCTCTTTGTGAGACGCATCGTGTCCTGTAATGCAAGCGTTAAGGTGTTACTGTCCCGATAACCCTGTTTAACTACTGTTAAAAAATCTTTGTAAAACTGCGGTGTAAAGCTTGGCCTTCTCATGAGTATCCAAATTGTCTTTATACAAAATATTTCTTATAGCAACATCCAGATCGTCTTCCACGGTTTGTTGAATAGATTCTCGGGTATTGGACATCTTAAGTTTATCTATTTGATTTTGAGGAACTAAAAACAGCTTCTCAGCAACAACATACTCCATCTTCAACCTTGTTTAGAAGTTATCAGACTGGATATAAAGGGAACTGCTATGTTCAAGAGCGGAAGAAGAAATCCTCCGCTCTGGTTGATCATGTGTTTTTTCTGGATACACAAATCTTTTTATTGGCTATGTATTTAATTTCAGTCCTTCTCCTCTTCAACCGGCGGTGTTGCTGGGTTGTTAGTGGGATTGTGCTACAGAGAACATTAAGCGCGACCTCACACAATGTTAAAACGAGCTCGTCAGATGCTGATTGCACAATAAGACGCCTTTGCATCGGGGTCGCTTTAAATAACAACCGTTATAATTTTCAAGGGGTTCAAAATCCTTGAAGATTATTTCAGGATGTCCAACAGGGTAACTTTTTCAAGCCTGACAGTAAGGATAAAGACTCGTGAAATCATCACATCTGATCTTCTCATTTTCTGCAGTTTTGTGGTACAACTTGTAAGACCCCCAAAGAGTGCATCACGAGGTTTCAGTCTCTCAGGTGCCAAACAAGTGGTCATAAACGCAATTACATGAGGGTCAGTTTCCCTCATGATTCTTCCATACACACTCAAACATCACCTCAACGTCTAAACAGTATGCGTTCTGCCAAACATCAATCTTTTCATTAAACTTCCTCCTGAGCACTCCAAAAGGAATTTTTGACAGGGGATTTGCATAGTCAGGTCTGTAACGACACTCGTGACCATAGTGAAAACAGCCGGCAAATCCTAGAGCTCTTCGTACACCATCTTTTTCATAATATCCATCAACAAAGTAGCATCCAAATTCACTTCGCCGTGATTTAGGGCAAACTATGTTAAGTTTGAGCCCTGCATTGCAAAAATACTCTTAAAAAAAAACTTTAATAGTACTAAAAAGTTGTCGTATCCACTTGCATTGTGTGAGATCCATGTGTAATTTTTGTATCTTGGTTGTCTAAACCAACAAATGAGTTGTCTCACACAACCCTCACCTCCAAATTCAAATGTCTCACCATCAAAAGTCATGGCGCAAACATCTTGGTTACTGTTGTAACCTCCGTTCCCCGAGGGAAGGAACGAGACGTTGTGTCGAAGGAAGTGACACAAGGGGTCTTCTTGGATGCCGAATCGTACCTCTGAACCTGAGAAAAGGCCAATGTCAAGTTGGCAGACAGATGCATGCCCGTGCCAGTCAGGATTTTGCACTGAGGAGCCGAAAGGATGAAGCACGGCCATTACCAGTGCTAGGTCTAGTGCTGTGGCAGGAAGGACACAACGTCTCGTTCCTTCCCTCGGGGAGGTTACATCAGTAACCAAGACGTTCCCCTTCTGTCACTCTCTCGACATTGTATCGAAGGAAGTGACACAAGGGGTCCATATAAAAACGGCATGCACTGACCGTGTTACGAGACTGTCGGAACAGGTGCAAAGCAGGCTATTGCGTGTTAGCGGCACCTGTACTGAGTGCACGTAGCCCTCCCCAACGCCCCCTCAAAGAGTTTTGCATACCACCTTAGGTTTTCCCGCACCCCTGAGGGGGAAAAAGGTGTTACATGCTAGCATGGGAGCAAGCCTGGCAGCCGCGACCTGCTCTCTCACTATGTCTCTCACATAGGACGTAAAGCAGCTGGGGCCCAACATAAGTCGGGGATGGCAGTCTCTCCCCTGAGGGAGCAGGAGAGCCTGTCAGGGGCGAGAGAAGACTCAAAGCAATTGTTCTGCTCTGCGCACCCGGCAGGGGGTGGCTTAAACACTGAGGAAGAGGCCTAAGTAGGTGTCTTCAGAACTCGCCAGCGGCGGCGTGCCAAGCGCTGAGGCGAGACCAGAGGTAAGGTCACTGTCTGGTCCGCGAATGTCCTATACTTTCAGGAGGGGAAGATCCTGTGGAGGCCATACCCTGACCATTCCAGGGGGAGGAGATGTGTGGCAAATACACCATGAGGGTTGTGAAGCCGGACGTGGGATATGGCGCGGTGGTAGGTCCAGCCTGATGAAGGGGCTGAGGCAGCAGGGCTGCCTGAGGCCCCCCAGCCGGATGAACTCTACAAGCACGGGGCCGAGGCAGCGGGGCTGCCTGAGGCCTGAGGCCCTGAGGCTCGTAGTGGGGCTAGCTGCGTGTTGCTCCGCTGAATGAAACATCCAGGCAGCGACACTCAGTGGCTGACCTGGGACACTCGGCGCACTGGATCACTTTGGTGAAGGGCGCAAGGTGCAAGCGGAACACCCGGTCGGTTGTGCCACGTTACCGAGTTCTACCGGCTCGGACCTGACAAAACACGGGACGAGTCCGACTCAACCCTCAGATTATAAAATCTGGCAAAGGTATTGGGTGTTGCCCAGCCTGCTGCTCTGCAGATGTCTGCTAGGGAGGTGCCGTGGCTCAGTGCCCACGAGGACGCCACACTTCTAGTAGAGTGTGCTCGGACCTGCAGGGGGGGCACGCCCTGGGCGTGATAGGCTAAGGAAATAGCATCAATGACCCAGTGGGCTAGCCTCTGTTTGGAGACGGCGTTCCCTTTCCGCCGTCCGCCAAAGAGCTGCTCAGAATGTCCAGAGCTCTGCGTGCGGTCCACATAGGTACGCAAAGCACGCACTGGACACAGCAACGAAAGGGCTGGGTTTGCCTCTTCCCGAGGCAGCGCTTGCAGGTTCACAACCTGGTCCCTGAAAGGGGTCGTGGGAACCTTGGACACATAGCCCGGTTGGGGCCTTGTCGAATAGGTCCCAAATGAGCTGGACTGAGCGTGTCCGCTGTCCTGTTGCGGTTGCCAGGGATGTGAGATCACTGAAAATAAAAAGAATATAGTCACATATCTAAACACTTCTAATATATAAATACATGAAAAAAATTATCTTTACGTAAACTTACACAGTTGATCAATGCGATTGTAACAGATACTTAGACTCCCACCGGACCATGGGAATAATGGAGGTTGGTAACCCAGAACACATTGAAAAGGGGTAAGTTTGGTGGAGGACTGATGAAGGGAATTCTGAGCGTATTCTGCCCAAGGTAGGAAACGGGCCCAGCGACCTTGGCGGTGGTGACAGAAGGTCCTGAGGAAACGACCGATCTCTTGGATCTTCCTTTCGGCCTGCCCATTACTCTGAGGATGATAACCTGAGGTGAGACTGATGGTTACCCCGAGGAGAGAGAAGAAGGCCTTCCAGACTCGGGAGATAAACTGGGGTCCGCGGTCGGAAACGATGTCTTCAGGAATTCCGTAGTTGCGGAAAACCTGATTGAAGAGGGCCTCCGCAGTTTCTAGGGCGGTGGGGAGTCCTTTGAGAGGGAAAAGTTTGCAGGCCTTGGAGAAACGGTCCACTGCGACCAGGACACAGGTATAACCCTCGGAAGAGGGTAGATCCGTAATGAAATCCACTCCCAGATGGGACCAGGGGCGACGAGGAACGGGCAGAGGAAGGAGTTTGCCAGCAGGAAGTTGGCGTGGGGTACGGGAGATGGCACATTCAACGCATCCTTGTAGGAATCTTCGGACGTCTTGTTCCATGCGTGGCCACCAGAATAGTTCCTGGAGAAGGGAGAGAGTTCGATTACTCCCCGGATGACCAGTGCCCAAGGAGGAGTGTACGGAATCGATGATGGTTAAACGTAGGGAAGAGGGGACATAGGTCTAATCTGCGGGACAATTTGGAGGCGCTGGGTCAGTGGTAGTCGCTTCCGCGATGTCCTCGTCCAGAGACCATTGAATGGGACTGATTACGATGTCGGGAGAGAGAATGGTGTCTGGAACCTATTGGGCCTCCTCTGGAGCATAGAGACGGGTGAGAGCGTCAGCTCTAACATTCTTGTCACCGGGGCGATAGGTGATGGAGAAGACAAAGCGGGAAAAGAAGAGTGCCCATCGTGCTTGGCGAGGGTTTAAGCGGCAAGCCTCACGGAGATACTCCAGGTTCTTATGGTCGGTTAGCACTAGGAAAGAGTGTTTTGCTCCTTCGAGCCAATGCCGCCACTCCTCTAAGGCCAACTTAATAACTTAAAAATCAATGTAGACGATGACGAACTGGTTGAGGTACTCCCGGAAAACCTTGTTCATGAAGCCTTGGAATACTGATGGGGTGTTGACCAGGCCATACGGCATCACTCGGTACTCGTAGTGGCCAGTTGGGGTAATGAATGCTGTTTTCCATTCGTCCCCCCTTCGGATGCGAATGAGATTATAGGCACTGCGTAGATCTAGTTTAGTGAAGATTGTCGCACCCCTCAACAGTTCCAGGGCAGCAGGTACTAGGGGAAGCGGATACCGGTACTTTACTGTGATCATGTTGAGGGAGCGATAATCAATGCAGGGGCGGAGGCCTCCATCCTTCTTAGCCACGAAGAAAAAGCTTGAGGCAGCAGGGGAAGTGGAAGGACAGATGTACCCTTGGGATAGAGCCTCCTTGATGTATTCCTTCATGGCGTTTTTTTCTGGGATTGAGAAGGGGTAGATCTTACCTCTGGGCAGCAGTTCGCCTGGAAAGAGGTTGATGGCGCAGTCCCAGGATCGGTGAGGTGGTAACCGTGAGGCCTGAAGGGGACAGAAAACATCCTTGTAGTGCGAGTAGTAGGAGGGGACCTCTACGGACCATGAGCTGGTCGGGCTCTCGATCGTGGTGGTGTTCAATTTGACCAGGGGTTCTCTGGCAGTACGAAGGCGCTGAGGAATAGGAAGTTCAGGAAAGCAGGTGGGGAAGCATTGGGCTCCCCACTTCAGAACATCACCTGATGACCAGCAGATGACAGGGGAATGACGGATGAGCCAGGGTCGGCCTAGGATGATATCAGTAGTGGAATTGTCGAGTACCAGGAAGGTGATCTCCTCCGTGTGCAGGCATCCAGTATGAAGCTTGATGGGTCCGACCCAGTGACGGATATACCCCCTACCTAGGGGTTTTCCATTTATGGTTTGGATCTGTAGGTGGGGTTCGCAGGGCCTCTTTTGGAGGTGGAGCTGGTGGCAGAGGGCGTCAGAAATGAAGTTGCCGGCTGACCCAGAGTCGAGGAGTGCAGATACTGAGAAAGAGAGATCAGAGGCAGTAAGCAAAACACTAGTTAAGAGTGGCGAGGAGCAGACTCTCAGAGTGTGTAAGTAACTCACCATAGGACGAGGAGGACGAATGGGACACACAGAGATCATGTGTCCCTCTTTACCACAGTACAGGCACAACCACTGGGTCAACCAGCGTTGGCGCTCTGTTGGGGACAGGCGGTAGGTGTCCAGCTGCATGACATCACTGTCAGGCTCATTGGAATGAGAAGGCGGTGGTTTAGCGGTAGCTAGAGGATGAGGCAGGACAGGTAGCTCCGCAAGACAAGACCTCATCCGATTAGCCACCCGGATAGAGAGTTGGATGAAGCGTTCAAGACCCATAGTGTCATCAAAGGAGGAGAGGTGTAAGCGCAGTCGAGGTTCCAACCCCAGGCGATAGATAGTGAGGAGTGCAGACTCATTCCATCCGCTGGGGGCTGCTAGTGTGTGGAATTTCAGGGCGTACTTGTTGATAGAACCTTTTCTTTGACGGAGATTAAATAGTTGCTCACCAAGCGAAGTATCCCCTGCAGGAAACCCAAAAACTTCCCGGAAGTGTCGCGTGAAACTGTCAAAGGATTGGGTCACAGGGCTATTCGTATCCCAGAGCGGTTGAGCCCATTGTAGCGCTTGTCCTGTTAACAAGGAAATCACAAAGGCCACCTTAGAACGGTCAGTGGAAAAACGATGTGCTTGCATCTCAATCGTCAACGAACACTGGGTTAAAAAACCACTGCAGTACTCCGCCACTCCGGAGTAGGGCGCTGGGTTGGCAACGAGTGTCATGGTATAACTAGGCGAAGGAATAGCGGAAGCACTGGCAGCTAATAGAGGTGCAGAGGGATCGGGTCCTGCCGGGTTCATGATTGTCTTGTTGGTCTGGTCTTCTGTAACAGATACTCAGACTCGATGGTAGTGTTAAACCCGGAGGTGTAGTTTATTGAGGGATATAAGGGAATGGGTAAACCTGGATGATGACTGCTGTGCGCTGGATTGCGGGTAAACCTGGGTGATGACTGCAGTTCGCTGGATAGCGAGAAAACCTGGGTGACGACTGCAGTTTGCTGGATAGCGAGTTAACCTGGGTGATGAATGCAGTTCGCTGGATAGCGAGTAAACCTGGGTGATGACTGCAGTTCGCTGGATAGCGAGTAAACCTGGGTGATGACTGCAGTTCGCTGGATAGCGAGTAAACCGGAACTGGACGAAGGAGAAGTAGAGCTTGGAACTGGACTTCGTTGGAGAGGCGATTTAGGGATGTAACGTAGAGTCTCCAGGAGGAAGCAAGTAAGTGAGTCTGTGATAGTAGTTGAGACCAGACAAAGAGTGACGGGGGAGTGGAGCTTAAATACTGTGAGGTTGATGAATGTGGGAATGAGCTTCAGGAGCAGGTGATTAGAATTCGGGAGAGGGAGATCGTGGGGTGTGTGCACTGGGAGTGTCAGGGGGAACTGTGACAGCGATCATGCGAAGTTTTCATAATCGACGATTTGTCCTGAATTACGTACATACAACATTTTTAAAATCCTGTTAAACATCAAGTTACAAAATGTATGTTTTTTTACCTGTAAAGTAAAAATATTTTAAAAATCGTCGTACAAGCAACACATACTTTTGAATATAAATGCCATTTTAAAAAGTAATGCTATGTGTTAAACACCCTCTGCCGTCTCGTGCAGGATCCTGAATGGCGCCGCTGTGACAGATGATCACAAAACACTCAACATTCTGTTTTAAATAGGGAGGAGTTTTGGAGAGGCGTACTCAAATCTGAAAAGCACATGTAATGTGATTAGTTTTTTTTACTATGGCTTAAAATAAAAACATTTAACATTGATTACTGCTTAAACACATGTATAAACATCGTAAAATATTTTGTAGGAAATAGGTCTTACCTAATAAGCTGTTTAACCATTACAGAAATAAAAGAACTCATGGTTTGAAAGTGAAAACAATACACCTGTCATGTTCGCTATTGTCTTTTGTTTTTTGCTTTTATGTTGAATTTTAGTTTAGTTCCTGTTTCCTGTTTGGTTTTTGTAGTCCTTTGTAGTTTATTTTTATGATTGGTTTTCCCCTGATTGTTTCTCCTTCCCTGATTATTTCCCCGGGTGTTCCTCATTCCCTTGTTTGTTCCTTTTGTGTATTTAAGCCCTTTAGTTTCCTTGTTTCCCTTGTTAGTTCTTGCATGTGTCACTATGCCCTGTGCTAGGTTTCCTTTGTTTTTCCTTTGTTTTCCTTTGTTTTTCCTTTGTCTTTCCTTTGTTTTTCCTTTGTCTTTCCTTTGTCCTGAGTTTTCCCTGTTTTTATTAATAAAAAGCTGCATTTAGATCCACATTCTCTGCCTGCCTGCGTCACAACACCGTTCAGCATACATTTTAGAACAAAAAGGAGAAGAAATAATTATTTTGTTTGTAGCTGTTTTTTATTACACTATTATTGATTGTTTTTATTTATTTTTAGTAGACCCATTAAATTTACAATATTAATAGTATAACACGTTCATTGTGTAAACTATTTCTTGGATGTATGTTTAGCAAAAAAAAAACTTTTAGAACTGAATAAAGCAACATTGGTATTTTTGATAGTTTAATCTATGCCTGAATCATTTAAAAGGACTGTAAATATACCACCCCAGTTTTTTGTTGTGAAATATTCAGAGATCAAAGATTTAAAATGACACTTCGAAATCTTGTTAACAAACGCTTATCGTGACAAAACCCAATGAACCCCACAGGATCATCGACTTAATGTCTGGATCAAAAATACCTTATCGTGACACAACCCAGAGGTGTGGACTCGAGTCGCGTGACTTGGACTTGACTCGGACTCGAGTCATTAATTTGATGACTCGCGACTCGCCTCGATAGAATCAAAAAAGACTTGCGACTGGACTTAGACTTTGACAGCATTGACTTGCAACTTTACTTGGACTTCAGCCGTCTGACTTGGAAATACTTATACTTTTTAAAACCAAAGATAAGAGTTGTATAATTAAAATTGTGCAGTAAATCAACAATTAATTTCCCAAATAAACGATTCATTTGATTTACAAATCTGCATGTCAACGCTCCTTATTCAACCAATCAGACAACCAACCAATCAGCTTCCATGAAAGCTGGACCAAGTTTGAAGACCGCGACGTGCATTTAAGGACATGGACGCAGCAAAAATGATACCAAAGGTGATATAATTGGATATATTGAATACAGCGTTAAAGGCAACAAAAGGATTGCAACATGTAGAACCTGTGGTTCCAAAATTTCGACAACGAGGTGTCTCGTTTTGTAAGGCATCTGAAAATCCACAGACAGGTAAGTTATTAACTCATTTACATCAGCTATGGTTCAGTAACATACATGTCAATGGCAGCACATGGCAGATTTACAGGCTAACAAAGTCTGCATATTGAACTGCAAACAAATTTTTACTGCGGTCAGTAGCGTTTAACGTATTATAGCAATTGGTGTAATGGACAAAATCTACCTAGTGTTTTATTACGCTGTTGTATGACCTCGATAAAGGAACGCCAGTTATTGTGACCACACACGTTGGTGCTTTTTGAGCATAACTGGTTAGAACGTGCATGTAAACACACTCATTCTTTTGCGGACGTGCTGGTCCTCTGTTATGCGTTTAGAAATATTTATTTAATTATATTGGTTACTGTTCTAAAAATCACAAAACCGATCATTTACTCTGTTCGCAGCCCTTTACAGTATATAACTCATATATACAACTTAAATGTCTGCAATTAGCCACTGCCTGGTAATATTTCAGATTTCATTCACCAGTTCAGTACGTTCAGCGTCCTTTCACTGCGTGTTTAGAGTAAAAGTTTGGTTTGCCTTAATATGTGTCCAAAGATAAGATCCATGTATCATCTTTATTACCCTCTTTGGTCTTTACAGGTAGATATCGATTAAAAAAAAAAAGAAGATAAAATTAGATTATAAATTAGAAACTTCTACATAAAATGTACTATAGTAATTAATACTCTGACACTAATTTGTGCAAAGCGCACTAATGACTTGTTTAAGACTTGAAGCTAAAAGTTGAGGACTTGTAAATTGACTTGGACTTGCCTGCCTTGACTTGGGACTTGACTCGAGACTTTAATGCAATGACTTGAGAATTACTTGTGACTTGGAAAACAATGACTTGGTCCCACCTCTGACACAACCCCACCAGATCATCGCCTTAAAGGGTAACTAAACCCCTGCTCAGAGTCTGACTCCACCCACTAGCAATATTTGAAAAATGCTGGAAAAGTGGGCAGACCCCAGCGGGGATAGAGGGGACGAACCGAGGGCAGGGCTGAGCGGGGGGGCGTGCACCTGAGACCCGTAGTGACGGATTTATTGACAGCTGCTGTCAGACTCTAAAATGGAGAGTGACTGGAGTGACGCAAGTAGCTTTGCCACGGAGCGGTCTTTTGAAGTCGAGGACTTCTCTCCCCCACCTTCACCTGAAGTGAAGGAGGGTGAATTGTATTACTATTATGTTATTATTATTCCTCACACGGTCGCAAGACGACATCTACATGAATGTAGGCATATTCATATTTTGCCGATATGTGAAAAAATCCAGCAAAATGCGCCGGTGCGTTTGTCGACCCCAGAGGATTAACTTTAGCCTAACCATAAATTGTGATTCAAATATATATGATCACTCACCTCAAGACGTCGCTGCGGTGGTGGAGTCCATGCAGGAGGAGCAGCGTTTGGCACTGTGTCGCTTTTCAGCGCTAGCTGCTTGGAGAAGCCCATTTCCACTTCCATTGCGTTGGAGAAGCAATCCCGCGTAAAATGCAGTTTGCACACTCCTCCAGCTCTAGGCGGGAACTCGCGGTCTTCCAGGCCAAGTACATGCAACCACTGGTGCCTAATTTCCAAGTCTGCTGGAAAGCTATACAGTCCAGCAGTGCTGTTGCAACCAGCAACACTACACCTACGTACCATCCTGACCACTGTACTAAATACAGATAATCTACGCTAACTTGAAGCTATCCTAACTGACGCAATACTATGCTACTAACTAACTATGCTTCTAACAATACTACACTGACAAATATGCTAATTAACTACCTAGGCTACACAAAATAATCTAAATAACTATATAAATGCTATGCTAAATAGATGCTAAAATACTCTATCCTGATCGTTTTCAATACTCGCAATTCCAACTCCTGACTCACTACAGTGGTTTTGACGAAACGAGATGGTTTTTATACTGCCATGGGCGTGGTAGCTCGTACCAAGGGCATGGTGAGCTGGAACCTGCTTATGTCAGCTCTCACCGATTACGTCACAAACTACCGCAAACAGCCAATAGGAAAATTCAACTGCAGTAGCCACCGTTCAACCTGAAGAGGGCAGCACTCAGAAGTTTTTACACCATAGATTGTAGAATTAAAACACTTTATACACAAATGTCAAGAAAATCACTTGAATCAATGACCAGTACTAATAAAGCCCCATTCTTACAGATCATTAATTAAATAAAAGTTGGTTTAGGGTTTAGTTACCCTTTAAAGTCTGGATCAATAACACCTTATCGCGACAAACCCAATGAAGCCACCCTCTCATAGCCTTTAATTAAATTTATTCCTGAATTTATTATTGTATGACTTTATTCCTTTATTATTTTCTATATTTATTTTTTAAATTTATTTTTATTCTTTTTAGCTTTTAATTATTTATTCATTTATTTTGCATATTTTTTTATTTATGTGTTAATTTATTTTTTATATTTATTTATTCCCACATGTTTATTTCCATATTTATATATTCCCATTTATATTTATTTATTTATACATGTATTTATTTTAACTTTTCTGTGTGCAACATGGAAATGAGGGAGGCGGTCCTTGTGTAGATCCAATGTATCATTGGTTAAGAGCTCAATAGTACTTATCGGAAGCAGATGGACGTCCCACCTCAGCACCCTCTGACTCGCACAGATTTTGAATATTCAGGGAACGTTTTGCAGAGAGTTTAAAAATCCAGGATGTGCTACGACATTCATACCAGCATACAGCTCTCCTAAAACATCAATAAGCACCTCTACACTAAATGAAACATAGTTATTTGATGTGTGGTTATCGACTTCATTCGCATGTCGTGCAACTCTCTAGATACATGTGAAGAGTCAGCTATAGATTTTTTAATTTAGTTATTGCAGATGTATACATACATATACGATCAGGGAAATGAAGCATGGTTGTATCTTTTACAATGAACAATCATAGCAACAGAAAACAATATTATGGATTTGCAGACATCAAAATATGAAGTTATATACACAGAAAAAAAAAGAAAAGGACAAGGTTAAATCATATAATTTATGAAACTTGCTCATTTTGTTTTTTTTTTTGAAGAAACAGCTCCCCATTTATTTTGTGATTGTAGTATAAGCAATTCATCTTGGATTGACTTAAGCTCTTATGTTTTTAGCCCCATAAATAGCTATAGTTTACACGCGATATGGCTATGACCTAACGTCACATCAAAACAAGTCAAGAGTAATCGAGCACACGCTTCAATCTACAATAAGCCAATGGTAAACAGGACCCGCCCACATAATTATCATACAAGAGACAGAAATGTAAGAATAAGTACAAAAATAAATAAATGTGGGAATATTTAAATATAGAAATAAATACATGTGGGAATAAATAAATATAAAAATAAATGAATGCATATATAAATAATAAAAAAAAAAGTAAAAAAAAAATGAAAGAATAAAAAATGTTTTAAAGAATAAAAATAAAAAGAGAAAATAATTAATAAAAAGAGAAAATAATAAATAAAGGAAAAAAAGTCATACAAAAATAAATTCAGGAATAACTTTCTTTAAAAACGAATTATATTTGTTTTATCAAGACATTTATTCCTTTATTTTTTTTCTTATAATTACATTTATTTATTTATATATTTATTTATTAATTTTGCATGTTTTGTCCTCCATATATACATCAATGAAATATTTAATCAATCACAATTTTTTTAGTCTGAGTTGAGAGAAAACAAGTTTTATACCATACATTATTTTGTCATCTCAGTTCCCCGTTGGTCACTCACTAGACGTTGTGTCGATGAGTTGACACTAGGGGTCGCTCCTGCGGAGCCCAGACATCTCTGATTTTGAGAAAAGGCCAATGAGAATTGGCGTGTGGAATTTGCATGCCACTCCCCCGGACATACGGGTATGAAAGTAGTGATGCTGCAAATACACATCAGATATCTTCTTCGGAGCCGAGAGAGCAGTCGCAGAGCTGAATTCCTCTGCCGTTCATTCATCTCTACAAGCTGTTGGTTTTACGGCGCTTTCCAGCGGTTCTCCCCCTCGCACACTATGTTGTGCTGAGCACACACCCCTGGGCGCTTCAGCAGCAGAAAAAGAGCTCACGGAGTGAATAACTTTGTTTATATATATATTTATATTCCCATATACACACATATATATACTGTACCTGCCAAAGAGAACCGGTGGCCGGCAGTCATGATAACGACGGCCGGGGAACCACATTTCTGCGGTACCCACATTTTAAAAAAAAGAGCAGTTTCCTCAGCCCCCAGGCTCTGTTTCCAGTCTCCTTCGACGACTAGCCTCGAAATTCTTCCTCCCCGTCCCAGGCTGTTCCGGGAGTGGTCACAAGGAGCCAAGTATGTGCTTCGATGTCCCTAGACTCAGCACCCCGGGCTCCGGCCCGTCGCGAGGCCCTGCCTGCCGGTACGTCCGACGCTATAGTCCCCTTGGTCCCTCTCGCTCTGAGCTTGGGGGCGTGGCTCGCGCTCCCCAACCCGTCACGTTGGCTGATCAGGACCATCCGACTCGGCTATGCGATTCAGTTAGCCAGGCGCCCGCCCAGGTTCAACGCCATCCGCTCCACCATGGTGAGAGGCGAGAATGCCGCTGCCTTGCATGCAGAAATTGCCTCCCTTCTACGGAAGGGCGCGATAGAGCCTGTCCTTCCAGCCGAGATGAAGAAGGGGTTTTACAGCCCCTACTTCATCGTACCCAAAAAAGGCCAATCCTCGACCTGCGAGTTCTGAACTGGTCTCTGCACAGACTCCCGTTCAAGATGCTCACACAGAGGCGCATTCTAGCGAGCGTCCAGCATCTAGATTGGTTCGCGGCGGTAGACCTGAAGGATGCATACTTTCATGTCTCGATCCTTCCTTGACACAGACCCTTTCTCCGGTTTGCTTTCGAGGGTCAGGCATATCAGTACAAAGTTCTCCCCTTCGGCCAGTTCCTGTTCCCTCGCGCCTTCACGAAGGTCGCAGAGGCAGCCCTTGCCCCACTGAGGGAAGTGGGCATCCGCATACTCAACTATCTCAATGACTGGCTAATCTTAGCTCACTCATGAGACATGTTGTGTGCTCACAGGGACCTGGTGCTCAGGCACCTCAGCCGCTTGGGGCTTCGGGTCAACTGGGAAAAGAGCAAGCTCATCCCGGTTCAGAGCATCTCTTTTCTCGGTATGGAGTTGGACTCTGTTTCAATGACGGCACATCTCACCAGCGAGCACGCACTGTCAGTGCTGAACTGTCTGCATACGCTCAGACGGAACATGTTGGTCCCACTGAAATCCTTTCAGAGGATCCTGGGGCATATGGCATCCTCAGCGATGGTTACACCGCTTGGGTTGATGCATATAAGACCACTCCAGCACTGGCTACAGATCCGAGTCGAGAGACGAGCATGGCGCCACGGCACACACCACGTCCTCACCACGCAGGCTTGTTGCCGCTCTCTCAGCCCCTGGTCAGACCAAGCGTTCTTACGGGCAGGAGTTCCCCTAGGCCAGGTCTCCAGGCACATTGTGGTCACGACAGATGCCTCCAACAATCCCCTTCTGTCACTCACTCAACGTTGTGTCAATGTAGTGACACTAGGGGTCCCTATTTAAAAAAATGGCACTGAACATGTTACATTGACTGCTGATGCAGGTGCAAGCAAGCTGTTGTGTGTGAAAATATCAGGTGTATCAGGCTGCACGTAAACTTCCCTAATGCCCCAAGATATGTCATAAAGTTCCCCACATCCCTGAGGGAGGGAAGCAATGTAACTAGCCTGGGAGCAGGCCGCGCCAGCCACAACCTTTTTTCTCTTTATGTTTTCTCTCTATAGAGTGTTACTCAACTCAACTCAGTTTTATTTATAGAGCACTTTCAAAAAACCCACTGGGTACCAAAAGCTAGGGAAAATAATAAGTTTTTAAGGCCCCCTGGAAAGACAAAAAACGAGATGTGACAGCAACAGGGCCATCATTAGCTTGATCACTGCATGAAAAATTAGGGTTAAAAATAACTGAGAACACAGTGTCATTGTAACGTGAAACATGAAAAAACAAAAACATGAAAACATCAAAAGGGTAAATGAACAGGGTAAACTAGGCAAGACATCCACTTCCAAACATCCACAAATAACTATCAACAAGGAATGGAGGAACAGCAGGGTTTAAATACACAGACACGATAACGACAAAATGACATGCAGGTGAGAACAATAACAAAGTGCTGGCAGTGATGAGTGCCGGGAATCATGGTGTGACAACTTCCTTGAAAGAGGACAGGGAAACAGGTCTCCGGCACAAGGTAAGCCTTTTTATTGACACTTTATACTGTGCACACACACACATATCAACACAGAAACACTGGGTTGCTGTAGGTCGGGCCCCCTCTGCTCTGTGGCCGCTGGCTTTTTATCCGCTCTCCTCGCTCTACTGCAATTAGAGACAGGTGTTAGACATAATTTAGCTCAGGTGTGAGCCCTTACCGCTTTTCTCCCGGACGGGCGCTTGACCATGCCCCCGCTGCCACATACCCCCACCGCCCGACTCAGGCCGGGCGCCATCCGGCCTGCCTACCACTCCCCATTTCTGGAGAGAAAGTCAGCGGCAGCCATCTGCACCCCGGTCTGTGGACCACCTTGAACTTAAAAGGCTGGAGGGCCAGATACCAACGGGTGATCCGGCGCTAGTATCTTTCATGCGGTGGAGCCACTGTAGTGGGGCATGATCCGAGCAGAGGGTGAAGGCCCGCCCCAGCAGGTAGTATCGGAGGGTGAGGACCGCCCACTTGATGGCCAGACACTCCTTCTCTATGGTGCTGTACTTAGTCTCCCTTAAGGAGAGCTCCGGCTAATGTACAGCACCGGGCTCCTCTCCCTCCACCACCTGCAGAGTACGGCCCCCAGCCCTCTGTCTGAAGCGTCCGCCTGCAATACAAAGGGGAGAGAGAAGTCAGGTGCATGCAAAAGCGGCCCCCACAAAGTGCAGCTTTAACCTGCGTAAATGCCTGTTGGCACTGCTCTGACCATTGGACCGGATCTGGAGCCCCTTTTTAGTGAGGTCAGTCAGCGGGCTGGTGACGTCCGAATAATTGGGTACAAATCTTCTGTAATAGCCAGCCAGCCCCAGGAACTGCCTCACCCCTTTTTGGTCTTAGGTCTAGGGCAAGTCGCAATCGCCGTGTCTTATCAATTTGGGGACGCACCTGGCCATGACCCAAGTGGAACCCCAGATACCGCATCTCCACACGCTCAACCGCAAGACTTCTTGGGTTTATGGTGAGCCTCGCCGCCGCAGCGATCTCAGGACGGCCCTCAGATGTTGCATGTGCCGCTGCCAATCATTGCTGTAAATGATAATATCATCTAAATAGGCAGCGGCGCACGCTGTGTGCGGTCTGAGGATCCGATCCATGAGTCGCTGAAACGTGGCTGGTGCCCCAAACAAACCGAAAGGAAGCGCCACAAATTGGTGTAATCCAAACGGCGTAGTGAAGGCTGTTTTCTCACGGGACATTGGTGTCAAGGGATCTGCCAATAACCCTTCGTTAAATCCAAGGTCGAATAAAATCGAGCAGTACCTAACCGATCGAGCAGTTCATCAACACGGGCATTGGGTACACGCCAAATTTAGACACCGCGTTGACTTTTCTGTAATCCACACAGAATCGAACAGACCCATCACTCTTGGGAACAAGAACAACCGGCTGGACCAATCACTGTGGGATTCCTCTATTACGCTCATATCAAGCATCGCGATCTAATTCCTCCCGTACTATTTTCTTTTTATGTTCGGTAAGCTTATAGGCGGTAACGCACCACCGCTACCGCTCGGTCTCGATGTGGTGCTGTATGATGTTTGTGCGGCCCGGTAGAGGGAAAACACATCCGCAAATTCTTTTTGTAATTCAGAAACCTCTGTGAGCTGTCACGGTGAGAGTTGGTCTCCACAAGGAACCGGAGTGTTGAGATTGTAGTTTTTGTTTATCTCCGGTCCGAGCTCCGCCTCTCCGAACTACCGTGGCCAGCGCCACAGAGGCAGCCTCCTCCTCCATAATTTCAGGAGGTTGAGGTGATAAATTTGGCGCGCGCCTCTATCGGTACGCCTAACCTCATAATCGAGATCCCCACTGGCCGTGGTGACCTCAAAGGGTCCTTGCCACTTGGCGTAGTAATTTAGAGCTCGATGTTGGGAGTAATACGAGTACCTTGTCTCCCGGTGCAAATTCCCGTAGCCGAAAGCACCCCTGTCATACAGCCGGCGCTATGCTCTTGAGCTTGGAGCAAATTCTCCTGTGTTAGTTGCCCCAGTGTGTGGAGTTTTGCTCTAAGATCGAGAACTAACTGAATTTCATTTTTACTGTTAGAAGGTCCTCCTCCCACGCCACGGATGACGCCAAGGATACCGCGGGGCGTCGCCTGCACAGCAGCTCAAACGGGAGAACCCGTGGAGGCTTGCGGACCTCTCGTACTGCAAACAACAGGGGTCTAGCCACTTATCCCAATTCCTAGCGTCATCGCGGTACGCAATTTACTTAATCATGTTCTTGAGCTGCTTTATTAAATCGCTCCACTAGGCCATCTGTCTGAGGATGGTAAACGCTAGTGCTGAATCGATTTGATGCCCAAGAGCTCGTAAAGTTCGCGAAGTGTTCGTGACATAAAAGTCGTGGCCTTGATCGGGTGAGGATTTCTTTCGAATCCCCACCCGGAGATTATCTTGAAGAGTGCCCCTGCAACACTACGCGCGGAGATGTTGCTCAGAGGCACTGCTTCCGGATATCGCGTCGCGTAATCCACTAGGACTAACACGGCTGATGTCCGCGTGCTGACCGTTCTAATGGCCCGACGAGGTCCATTCCAATTCTTTCGAAGGGGACCTCGATTAACGGTAGAGGGCGTAATGGCGCTTTTGGGGTGGCCGGTGGGTTTACCAACTGACATTCACGGCACGCCGCGACACCACCTGCGGACGCCACCGCCAATGCCCGCCAATAGAAACGGGCTATTAGACGGAGAAGTGTTTTCCGCTCCCCTAGGTGACCGCCATGGGATTATAGTGAGCCGCCTGGAAAACCATTTCCGGCGGCTCCGCGGAATCAATAATTGGGTTACTTCCTCCTTTGTTTGGGCGCCCTGCGCCACCCTGTATAACCGATCTTTAATAAGTGAAAAATACGGGTATGAAACGGCGACACCCGGCCGGAGATGTTGACCATCGATTACTCTCACTTGGTCAAAGGCGTGCTTAAGGGTTTCATCCCGCGACTGCTCCAAGGGGAAGTCCCCCTCCGAGAATTCCCGGAGAGGAGGAGAGTCCACCTCGCCCCTTCCCACGTCACTCGGAGCAGCAGAGGACGGCCCTGGCTCCGCCTCCCCCGCCAAAGCATCGCACATCACACACCCCTTCTCCGCTCTCCTCGCTCTACTGCAATTAGAGACAGGTGTTAGACATAATTTAGCTCAGGTGTGAGCGCCCTTACCGCTTTTCTCTCCCGGACGGGCGCTTGACCATGCCCCCGCTGCCACACATGGGAATTGTACATGAACATGACGGTGACACGGGGCAGACAACAGGAGATCGTGACATAACCCCCCGCTCTAAGGAGCGTATTCCAGACGCTCCTAAAAAAGAAAGAAAAAATACCCAAAAAACTAAAACACAATCGTCCAAGGAGTGAAGGGGGGGCAGGCAGGCAGACCAAGGAGGGCACAAGGGGCAAACAGACAGTCCAAGGGGGCACAAGGGGCAAACAGGCAGTCCAAGGGGGCACAGAGGGCAAGCAGGCAGTCCACGGGGGCACAAAGGGTAGACAGGCAGTCCAAGGGGGCACAGAGGGAAAGCAGGCAGTCCATGGGGCACAAGGGGCAGACAGGCAGTCCACGGGGGCACAAGAGGCAGACAGGCAGTCCAAGAAGGCCACAAGATGGGGACAAGTTCAGGAGGCCTGGGAGCTGGTCACAGGGCAAGGACAGGTTCAGGAGACCTGGTAGGGTCTGGGTCTGGAGGCCTGGGAGTCGGCCACAGGACAGGTTCGGGAGGTCTGGGAGCCGTGGTAGGCGGAGCCATGGAAAGCTCTGGGATTGAAGCCGTGGAAGGCTCGAGGGGTGGAGCCGAGGAAGGCTCTAGAGAAGGAGCCCTGGGAGGCTCGTGAGGCGGAGCACTGGGAGGCTCGAGAGGCGGAGCCCTGGGACGCTCGAGAGGCGGAGCCATGGCAGGCTCAAGAGGCAGAGCCCTGGGAGGCTTGGGAGGTGCTGGCTCTGGGACGGTCGAGGCTACAGGCGCTGGCTCTGGGACGGTCGAGGCTACAGTTGCTGGCTCTGGGGCGGTCGACGCTACAGGCACTGGCTCACTGACGTCCAAGGCTACAGGCACTGGCTCACTGACAGTCGGGGCTGCAGGCACTGGCTCACTGACGTCCAAGGCTACAGGCACTGGCTCACTGACGGTCGGGGCTGCAGGCACTGGCTCACTGACGGTCGGGGCTGCAGGCACTGGCTCACTGACGGTTGGGGCTGCAGGCACTGGCTCACTGACGGTCGGGGCTACTGGCACTGATTTGTTGACTGTGCTATGCGTGAGCTCTGGTTCGCTGAACATAGAAAGCAGAGCCATGGGAGGTTCTGGGGATGGAGCCATGGAAGGCGGAGGCTGGAGAGCAGAAGCCTTTCCTCTTCTCCTCCTCCTCCGGGCGGACGTGGCTGACCATGGCTGGCGTGGGCTCAGGCTCGCTGACTGTGGCTGGCGTGGGCTCAGTCTCGCTGACCGTGGCTAGCGTGGGCTCAGGCTCGCTGACTGTGGTTGGCGTAGGCTCAGGCTCGCTGACCGTGGCTGGCGTAGGCTCTGGCTCGCTGACCGTGGCTGGCGTAGGCTCTGGCTCGCTGACCGTGGCTGGCGAAGGCTCTGGCTCGCTGACCGTGGCTGGCGTAGGCTCTGGCTCGCTGATCGTGGCTGGCGTAGGCTCTGGGTCGCTGAACGTGGCTGGCGTAGGCTCTGGCTCGCTGACTGTGGCTGGCGTGAACTGGGGAGCGGAAGCCTTTCCTTTCCTCCTCCTCCTCCGGGCGGACGAAGCTGGCAGTGCTGGCTCGTTGACCAAGGCAGGCGTGGGGGTTGGCTCGCTGGCAGGCGGGGCAGGCGTGAAGGGATGAGCCATGGATGACTGGGGGGTCACCACTGTTGGAGGTGAGGCAGGGTCCTCCTCAATGACCCCACAGTGAACGGCGAGCCGCAGGCCAGCAGAGTCTCCTCCATGAATTCGAGGAGCGTCCAGCCGCGCGTCGCCGGTGGCAACCACTCCTTGAGCGAACTGTTCAGGTTAGCCCTGAAGAAAACCACCAGGGAGGAGTCCGGGAAGTCCGCGACATTCGCCAGCTCGAGGAAATTGCAAATGTGGTCCTCCACAGGACGGTCCCCTTGCATGAGGCTGAGCAGTTGACAGTTCGCTTGTAACACCGCTAGATCCATATTCGGTCGATCATTCTGTAACGTAAGTAGGAGAGGAAGACAAGGAGTGGGGATCTAAATGCGGGTTCTTTATTGATCAATGTGAAAAATTGTGAAGATGGAGTTCATAATGAGCTCAGGTATCAAAGTCCCCAATGCAGTAATGGTGAGCAGTTTGCTTGAATCACCAGAAGATGAGGGGGTCATAGACTACCTTAAGGAGTATGGCTCCATGAGACTTGTCCCAGTTACTGACATTAACTCTGAGTTTTATAAAAACCTGATTATTGAGTATCAAGATGGTGCTGCTATTGAAGCCTTAGCCCCTCTTCTGCCTTACACACATGAACTTAAAGGCAATACAGATGTAAAATACTATGTTCAAGCTCTAGCAAGTGTGTACACCACTAAAGTTGGCTGCAGTGTTACCAAAGCCTACCTTGATGAAATAAAGAATTTAGCGAAACTGAGTGGAAGAGGCTTTGAAGAGGTGCTGAAAGACATGATGTCAGAGATCAATGAGACAATTGAGACTGATAGCAGTGGTGATAATTAGATTGGAGCCAAACAGCTCAACACGTCTCTTGACACATTTGAACCCCCACACCCCCAGCTGCTCCCAGGTTCTTCTCAGGTACGGATCATTCATGGTGGTGCTGAGCCATGCCCACCAGCTGATGTGAAGCGAAGTCTGTCCAGTGTGGAGGTCGACCTGAATCCACCCGAAATTCAAAAGGTCATTGTTGAGCACATTGTGAGGTGAGATGAATTAAACACACATTCACACTTTCCGATCAAGCTTCGTTCATTCTCAGGTAAGATCCCCAGACCCAATAGTGAGACAGACTACGACACATGGCGTTCACATGTTGAGCTTCTCAGGAAAGACCCCACCGTCTAATCTTCATAAATCATGGAAAATCTTTGAAAGTTTGCTTTCCCCTGCAGCAGATATTGTCAAAAGACTAAGCCCTGAAGCTACTCCTGAAACCTACCTTCAACTGCTGGATGCAGCCTTTGGAACCGTTGAGGACGGCGAAGAGCTTTTCACTCAGTTTATGAATACTCTTCAGGATCCTGGTAAAAAGGCCTCTACTTATCTCTGCTGCCTTCAAGCTGCCCTGAACCTTGTTGTTAAGAGAGGAGGAGCTGCTGCTAGAGAAGCAGATAGACACATTCTCAAACAGTTTTGTCGTGGGTGTTGGGACAACACCTTGCTCTCTGATCTAAACCTCGAAGAAATGAAAAGTCACCCCCAGCATTTTCAGGGCTCCTGTTATTAATCCGCACTGAGGAGGATAGGCAGGCAGCTAAAGTCACACGTATGAAGAAGCACCTTGGCATCTGCAGTCAACAAGCAACGTTCCAACCTGAGTCCGACCCATTGACAGAGCTTAAACAGCAGGTGGCGTGTCTGCAGAGCCAACTCACCACACTGATGTCTAATGTTGCGTATGAAGGATAATCATTAACCCATCAGATTCTGAATAACAAAGAACCCACTGTTAAAACTCCTAATCACGGAAATAGCGCCAACTAGTCTCCACGAGCACAATGCGCTATTGACAAAGAGACACTCCAGCTATTGACAGAGGGACCGCGTGCTTTACCATGTGAGAAAAGGCACGTGGAAAGTTGGCAACAGAATGTGTGTCTTTCATTTTAAAACCTAGAAGGGTTTATTTTTAAGTAAATGTTTAATCCCTGTATGTTGTGTATTTATGATGTTAGATTAAACTAGTAAAAGTTTGTTTAGTTGTGTTAGTTAAACTCTGGAGCTTTAAATAAGGGTCTTAAAATGTATATCCACTTTTAAGTGTACTAAATACACGTTTCTTGGTATCAAATTAAACCTTACGACTTGTCCTAGCTGAATATATATATATATGGTCACATTAAAACATTCTGCTATGTTTTACCATCTTTTGAGTTATTCAAGCCAAAGCCGGACCCGGTCATGCAAATGAGCCTTGACGGGACAAAGGGACCATCTCATGCCCAAAATAAGGGAGAATTTTACGACCTCCAAAGGAATGTGCAGAGATTGCTGATTCTCACTTAATTCTTACTGAGAAGGAGAAATTAATCCTATATATTCTATATATATATCCATGTGTTAAATGTATTGACATGTATCTAATGTTCCATCTCATGATTTCCCTTTATGTTGTTTGGTCTATGTTTTCTTGCAAACTCTAATGGGTTAATGTTTCAGACTTTGCATACTATGGTTAACCGAAATCATATGTGTGGCACATTTAGTCTCTATAACTTGATATTTTGAAGATCGAAATGACTGTGTACATGATATGTCGATAACAACAACATATTAGTATTACAAGAATATGTCCTAGTTTCTTCATTGGCTACCACCCCTCCAGGGTGCACACCAAGGAGCACCCTTAGAACAAAGAGCAATAAACCAAATTCCCGCCTGGAACTTCCACCCTTCTTATTGGTCGAGCCAATGAGAGGTGGGACACGTTTTCTAAGGTTATAAATTGCATCCACACTGGCCCTTCGCTCTCTTATCTCTTCCTTCTTCTTGGCTGCTCCCAACTCCCAACTTACTTCATCTCTCCTCCCTTCCCCTTGGACTCCCCCGCACCCCTCTCTCTTCTCTTCTGCTGAACATTGCAACTTCTCAGAACAACCCTTCAACTCTCTCTTCAAGTGAGTTTCAAATCCACGCTCTGGAAACACCGACAGAAAAGCCCATCTCAAGGACGCCACGGAGATGCGACATCCACGCAGCCTTGCTCAGCCACACATAGGTCCATTTTTGCAAGTATTATTCCATTGAAATTCAAATGCATCACAGTGTGTAATTTCCTTGCTGGCTCCAAAGGGTTAATGGTTGAAATAAGTTTGCCATACCTCTAATAATTCTTTACTTTCCCTTACTGTGTTTATTTTGTTTATTTTATGTTTATTATATGTTAAATGTTTGTTAAGTTTGTGATATATCCTAGTTCATTGTATTAAACCCAATTATACGCTTGGTTGTCTGTGTGTGTTGGTCATAAAACAAAGCCTCTTTAACGTGCGATTTTAAGCTACGAGCTGATATTATCAAAGTAAGTTAACGTGCTTTGATGAGTAAGCTTATAACTAAGAACAAACCTTCTGGAGAATTGATCAAGCGTATTTAGCAAAGTGGTTCGCAGGACGAACTGACTGGTTGCGGTAGCCTACGGGTCAATTCCATTGAGGGTTTATTAAAATTAATATAGCCTGTCTGCATATAATGTATATTCCTAATTAATTATCTATTCGTTGTGTTTAATTACACTACACCACCACCATGGAGTGGTGGTGGTGTAGTGGCTAAAGCACAGGGCTGTTAATCAGAAGGTCACAGGTTCTAAACCCACGGCCACCACCATTGTGTCCTTGAGCAAGGCACTTAACTCCAGGTTGCTCTGGGGGGATTGTCCCTGTAATAATTGCACTGTAAGTCGCTTTGGATAAAAGCGTCTGCCAAATGCATAAATGTAAATATATATTTGAAGCAGACTCTTGGACTATATAAGCCCTTTTTGGGGCGTTTTTGTATGTATTGGTATCTAGGTCAACCCGTATGATTAATCATTGATTACGAACATTAATTAATTGTACATTCCCCAAACCTGACCTGGATACCCTACACTAAGAAAGTCAGGAAGACCCCAAAGACCAAGGGGAAAACTGAGCATTCATCAGATGGGCCAGCATCTAAACTTGACCCTGGAGCACCAAGCTGGAAACCTACCAACTCAAAGACAAGCACCCAGCCGAGACCATGGTATTGTTCAATAAAAAAAGAAGTCAGTTGAGAGAAAAGCAGTGCCTCTGAGATGCTAAAGAACACTCACAAGACAATAGGGATTTTTAGATGGAGTCTCAGTTGCAGGGCAAACTGAGGCTGGAGCAGTTCACCAAAGCCCTGCTAAAGATAAAAGTGATGCCAAGCCCAAGTTCAGTGCTGCCTTGAACCAATCTTATATCCGAAAACAAACCTTCAGGGTCACGGAAAAACTGATAGGCACGAACAGTACAGGCCAAGTTACCATCCAGGGCAAACAGTTCAGCTGTCTCCTTGACACAGGTTCGCAAGTAACCACAGTCACCAAGTCTTTCTATGACGTATACCTACCTAAGAAACAGATCGAACCACTCTATAACCTTCTGGAAGTTGAAGGGGCCAATGGTCAACCTGTGCCCTACCTTGGATATGTTGAAGTCACAATCACTTTACCAGTACAGTTCCTTGGAGCTGAATATGAAGTCCCAATAGGCCTTGGTTGTTCCAGACAGCGGTACTTCAGGGTACCAGATACTGATTGGTACAAACACACTCGATGTAGTGTATGGTATGTGCAGAGAGAAAAGACCAGTAAGCTACCATCCTGTCCAGAATGGCTACAGGACGGTGCTGAAAGTACTTCAACTGTGACAGGAACAAAGCCATGACAGTAACATCGGACTGGTGAGGATGCAAGGCAGAGACAGAAAAGTCATTCCAGCTGGAGAAACAGTTGTTCTGGAGGGAGTGGCTTCAGTTAAAGGGTTCCATACTGAGAGGTCTGTCATCATGGAATACCCTTCATCATCTTCTCTGCCTGGAGGGCTGCTAATAAAGCCTTGTTTCATTGATCTACCAAGCAGACAGCCAGGCAGACTACCAGTTGTGGTCTCAAATGAGTCGGAACACGACATTATTATCCCAGCTAAGAGTGTGATTGCTGAGCTCAGTGCAATCCAGACCATTCTGTCTCACAAACAGAGTGTGACCAAGCCATCTGAACCAGAACACTCCAAGGCAGCTGACCTAGCCTTTGACTTTGGTGAGTCCCCGGTCCCTCCAGAATGGAAAGACAGAATTACTCGAAAATGTAACTGCATGCCTGAGGTCTTTGCCCAGAATGACACTGAATTTAGAAGGACAGACAAAGTCAAGCATCACATCAAACTGTCCGATGAAACATCATTCAAACTCAGAGCTCGGCCAATACACCCACACGACGTAGAAGCTGTTCGTCGACATCTTCAAGAGCCTCTCGATGCTGGGGTGATTCGTGAAAGTGAGTCTCCATTCTCCTCCCCAATCGTTGTAGTCAGGAAGAAGAATGGCCTGGTATGCCTCTGTATTGACTACAGGAAACTGAACATGCTGACGGTGAAAGACGCTTATGCACTTCCATGGATGGATGACACCTTCACAGCACTCTCCGGTTCCAAGTGGTTCTTGATCTAAAGTCTGGCTACTATCAGATCGAAGTTGATGAGATTGACAAGCCAAAGACCGCCTTCGTATGCCCACATATCATTGAGGCTGTGGATCAGGGGGTCATTCGTGCCATCTGTGAGAGACAACATGTTTATTGTGCCAATGATGGAATGGGCAGTGATGGAGGTATCTCCCTCGTCGAGAGCCTTGCCATCTCTGGAGATGCTGTACCTGACAGCTTTGAGCAGGAGGATGAGCTTGGAGGGCTTCCCATCGTCCCGCATCTATCAGAGGCAGATCTCAGAGACAAACAGAGAGCTGACCAGTGCATTAAACATGTCATCTCTCAGATTGAGCGTGGCGAGAAACCCCTGCCCGCTGTGAGAACTGAGCTTCCAGACCTACCTCTGTTGTTGAGAGAGTTGAACAGGCTTGAACTGCGGAAAGGCATCCTCTATAGAACATGCCAAGGATAAGGCCACACACAGTACCAGCTAGTCTTACCTGAAGAACTTCGTGAGACGGTCTTAACGAGCCTGCATGATAACATGGGTCATATGGGAATAGACCGCGCGCTGGACTTGGTTAAAGCCAGATTCTACTGGCCGAGGATGGCCTCTGACATTGAGAAGAAAGTCAAGATGTGTAACAGGTGTGTGCTCAGGAAAACCATACCTGAGAGGGCAGCACCTTTAGTGAACATAATGACAACACGACCGCTTGAACTGGTCTGCATGGACTTCTTGTCCATTGAACCGGACAGAAGTAACACAAAGGACATTCTCGTGATCACAGATCACTTCACAAAATACACAGTGGCTATCCCAACACCAAACCAAAAGGCTCAAACGGTTGCAAAGTGCTTATGGGACAATATCATCATCCATTATGGTATTCCAGAGAAACTGCACAGCGACAAAGGTCCTGATTTTGAGTCGCGGCTAATCAAAGAACTGTGTGAAGTTGCAGGCATAAAGAAAATTCGAATAACTCCATACCACCCAAGGGGCAACCCGGTGGAACGTTTTAACCACACTCTGTTAGACATGCTTGGCACTCTGGAAAACCAGGATAAGTCATGCTGGAAGGACTTCGTGAAGCCTTTGGTCCATGCGTGCAATTGTACCAGAAGTGAAGTGACTGGATTCACACCGTATGAGCTAATGTTCGGACGCCATCCCCGCCTGCCGGTCGACCTTGCATTCGGCTTACCTGTCAAAGAACAGCAACAGAAGTCACACTCCCAATATGTAAAGCGCCTCAAATCCCACCTCGAGGAGAGCTACAAAATAGCTACAAGGAGTGCTGCCAAAGTAGCTGAAAAGAACAAAACAAGGTTCGACAAGCGTGTGACTCCTTCTGCTCTGGACATTGGAGACAGAGTACTTGTCATGAATGTACGTATTCATGGAAAGCACAAGCTCACTGATAAATGGGAGTCCACTGTCCATGTGGTAGTGAGGAAAGCTGGAGATCTCCATGTCTATACAGTAAAACCAGAGACCGGAGAAGGCCCCTGGCGCACGCTGCATCGAGACCTCTTGCTTCCATGTGGGTTCCTCCATGTAATAGAAGAGTGTGCACAACCTAAACCACTCGAGCGCCGCAAGACACGCCAGAACACTCGTAGTGTCCCAAGAGAATTTGATCAGTCCTCAGATGAGGATAATGATATAATTCCTGTTCCCTGCTCCCAAAAAGAACCAGTTCCAGAGGAAACCAGATGTATTGTCTCGCGAGATGTTCCAAGACACCATGGTCCAAGCCGTTCTAAAGAGAATCTGATGACAAACCTCAACAAGGTGACTGATGATGTTCCAGCTAGTGCAGATAGCCTACCTCATGTTACTCCAGTCACCAAGTAACACTAAACCTACCTGAGAATGAACTTGTGGAAAAGAAAGACCTACCTGAGAATGAACCTGTGGAAAAGAAAGACTTACCTGTGAATGAACCTGTGGAAAAGAAAGACCTACCTGGAAATGAACCTGTAGAAAGAGAGACAAACTTACCTGACAATGACGACCTTGTGAAAGACTTCTCAGATGAGAATTATCTTGAACAACTTCCAGTCCTCTCTGACATGCCAGAATGTGATGAGACAAATGTTCTTGAAAATGAAGGAGAAGAGGAGATTAAGGAGATGGAGGAATAAGCAGATAGTGTTGACTCGATCAGGAGATCCGAGAGGAATCGTCAGCCATCTAGGCGGCTTGACTACACTGAACTGGGAACCCACTTAGTCACAGTGGTGAAGTCATTCTTCCAAGGACTGACTACTGTCTGGAATGACATCATACATGAGAGTAACGCGTCAGCTCATTCCCCTGATCTGTCCCCTCCAGTGATAACCGTTTGAACATTGCCATGCACAGGGACGTGCATAAGTTTGGAGGGGAGAATGTAACCCACACAAGGTTACTGGAGTGCAATTCTCTACTCTGCCAAAGGGTGGCGCGAATTTTCTAGCAACACTCACTTTTCCTTTCTTCCAGTGGAGACGTTGCGAGAAAGCATCAAGGACTGGTTGAAAGCTGTGAGAGAGTGAATTGAGCCGCGTGACTCTGTGAGCTCCTCAAGATACCTCCGATTGTTTTTTTAGAGAGAGAGAGAGAGATAACCTGACCCTGGCGGTCAGTGGCGAGCCAAACGCAGAAGTCGACAGTGAATGGACCAAGAGCCTGGTGTGGCCAGCCGTGGCATCTTTGGAGCCATCATTATCCTGTTCCTGTAGTGAGAATTACATACATACTTCAAGAAACACACACACACACACCAAGAACTTTCATGGACTCAAAAGGAAGCAACTTTAATTTATTTAAATTTGTTTGGAAAAATCTCACAAAGAGACACTTATTCTTTGGAAAAATCTCACAGAGAGACACTTTTTGTTTTGAGTTATTTATTTTGGGTCCCTTTATTGTGCGCCTGTGCACTCAGGATGCCGGCTTAGGTAGGCAGGGAATGTAAATAACTGTTTTATAATTTTGTATAATATATTTCTTAAACTTACCTGTTTTGTGTTGTGTTCTCTGCTGACCGTTTACTACTTCAGGCTCCGTAGTCGCACCTAGAGTTTGTGATATTGGTTTTACTTCATAGCTAATCAAATTAGTTATCAGTTACACTTACACTAACACGGTGTAGAGCGGGGGGCTAGAATGTAGAGAGAGAGAATTACGGGCATGTCCGTCATGTGTGTATTTATGTTTGTGTGTTTTGGTTTTGAGTTTAATTAAATATTATTTATGTTGACAAGCCGGCTCTCGCCTCCTCCTTGCCCATCTTAACCCACTTACAATGGTGTCGAAACCCAGGAAGGAGGAGGGATGCCCGTCGCAGAGTCCTCGACACTGCTGTCCATCCAGGGGCGCGCCGCTGCCATCTGCCGGGTGACGGAGTAGCCCGACCGCCCGAATGCGGGGAACGGCTGCCGTCGAGTGGGGACTGGATCCCCGACCTCACGATGGAGCTGCTGCCAGGGGCGGAGGAGTGCCCTGTCGTCCCCCAGAAACGCGGAGGGTTCGAGGGAAGACCGCCGTCCGCGAGGGGAGGAGGGAAGTAACTCCCTGATCACCTGGAGTGGTAGGGCCGCTGCCAGGGGCAGAGGAATGTCCCCAGGTGCCGCCAGAAAAGCGGAGGTGCGTTCTGTCTGCTGGGGGTCGGAGGTTTGTCTCCGGTTCGCCCGGAGAGAAGCGGCTGTCGTCCGCCGAGGGGTGTGAAGTGTTCTAGGACCACGCGACGGTACATCAGAGAACCGGTGAGTGAGTTTTTTTTCTCTCTCTTCTCTCTTGTGAATTATTCTCATTTAAAAAGAGTGTAATACTGAACTATCTATGACACATAATAAGATAAACTATGCCTCATGCAGTATCGGTTACATGAGTCCACATCAGACTAATTTACCCACAAAGCATGTCAAAGTGCTATAGCTTTACATGCCATCATAAATGATGCAGAAAATGTGTATTCATGAAAGGTATTGGTGTGACTGAATAAGTGCAAAATGCATGAGGATATTGTTGCTTTATGAATTAGGCTTTTTGTAGATGTATCTTTGTACAGTAAAACATGTTTTGTAAATATGGCATTTCATGTATTATCTTTACGTGTTACTATCTAAACTTGTTACAGTATCTTTGTGGATCATGATTGTAAATGTCTGATGGAATTTGAGAAGCATGTCATTTAAGGTGAACAATACAGTACTTCATTAAAGAAGGGGCATGTTTTATTTTTAAACAATGTGTATATGTTAAATTATGACCAGTCCCTGCACTTTCTTGCTTTGCGGTACAAGGCACACTTAATTTTTGACTTATATGACAAGTTATCAGTTACAAGTTACTGGTTAACAGAGGAAGAACTTTACATATAAGGATATAACAAACTTAAGGCCAGGAGGGTAAGGAGAACACAGGAAACTGGTTTCTTCATTTCACAGGTACAATTAATGATCTCCAGTACTTTACAGCTTCACAATAACATAATAGTTTTCCAGCTCAACAACAGATCTCTGACACTCTCTCTCATATCATGCCAACACTAGACTGGCGCGTATTTCTCTGCTCCCTAACTGGAGGTTCTGTGGCCAACTTTATGCCGCTCTCCCCATGCTCACTGAAATTACAGACAGGTGTTAGACATAATTTAGCTCAGGTGCAAGCGCCCTTACCGCTTTCTCTCCCGGACGGGCGCTTGACCACGCCCCCGCTGCCACAAAGGATAACCAAAAATCACATTTCTAAAAGTAAAAGCAAAATTGGGGTCCTGAAAGTGTGTGATAAAAAACAAAAAACAGAAAGAGATTATATTAATTGCTAAGGTAGGGGATTAATCAAAAGCAAAGAAAGTGCTATAATTACTTATAAAAATAAAGATAAAATAAATAAACAAACAAAGAATATGCAAGGAGGAAATATCTTAAATAACTTCATCGAAATATATACATTATTCAGCACACAAAAACAGACAACATTTACACATACATTTGTAAGTTTTGGGGTTTTATGTTGTTGTTTATTTTAGAAGAGGTCGACAATGTTTAAAATAACAGTCCAAAATTTCTTTGTAAATTAGAGAAAATAGGTTTTGTTTTCAGCTAATTAAAAACACACCCCAAGGGCCGCATCCATACTGTAGTTGTGTAGTAGCCTGTCTTTATGCCACAATTTTTGCTACAAGAGAACCTTCCTTCACGCCAGATGGCGCCAAAGCATCCACTCGTTACGTTAGTTTGTGACGTCATTTTCACGCGCCACAATTTCGCTACGACCATAACAACGCCTGAAAACCGTAACATTTATCGATATCATTGTTAGTGGAAAATCAGAATTTATTTACACTGTTTTAAATCTCCTGAAAACGTCATCTGCGTGACAAACCCACACGGTAAGACTGTGAATCACATGTGCCTGCGCTCTTTGTGTTTGATTTTCTGAAGCTCGATATTGTGTTTAATATAATAAACGTTCGAGTCTGAATCACCGAGGATCATTTGATTATCTTTACATAATGTATGCTTTTAGTCGCAGCGAGTTAAATGAGGATATTCATTATTTCATTCACTTTGAGTTTCTGTCTTATCAAAATCTTCTGAAATTGAAATTGTTGTTGTGTTTGCTGGAGATCAGATAAAAATCAAATATTCTTCACGTCACTCATGATCTCAGCTCTCATGAATCCTGATTTTACTGACCAAACACAAGATTCACCTTGGGAGTACCATGGTTATTTATTTATATATTACACACACGACTCTAGAAAAAAAATTAAGAGGCCATGCAAAATGATTAGTTTCTCTGGACTTACTATATATAAGTATGTTTTTGAATAAAATTGACATTTGTTCTATTCTATAAAGTACTGACAACTTTTCTCCCAAATTCCAAATAAAATATTGTCATTTAGAGTATTTATTTGCTGAAAATGTCAACTGGTCAAAATAACAAAGTTGCAGTGTTTTCAGACCTCAAATATAAAGAAAACAGGTTCATATTCATTTATAAACAACACAATACAAACGTTTTTTGTAAACTTAGGAAGAGTTCAGAAATAAATATTTTGCAGAATAACCCTGATTTCCAATCACTTCTTTCATGTGTCTTGGCATGCTCTTGACCAATCTTTTGCATTGCTGTTGGGTGACTTTATGCTACCCCTGGTGAAAAAATTCAAGCAGCTCAGCTATTTTTGATGGCTTGTGACCATCCATGCTCTTGATCACATTGCAGAGATTTTCAATTGGGTTCAGGTCTGGCGATTGGGCTGACCATGACGGCCTTGATCTGGTGCTCCTCCATCCACATCTTGATTGACCTGGCTGTGTGGCATGAAACATGTTGTTCTCCAACTCTTGAGGATTGTTTTTGGGAAATATCCCAACATAAAACATCAATATAAAAAAAACCTGAAATATCTTGCTTGCATAAGTATTCAACCCCTGTGCTGTGGAAGCTGCCAGGTTACACAGATGAAAGAAATTGCCCTAATGAGGACACCGTTACTTACCATTTGCATTCACCTGGGAATCGTTACATTTGCGGTCATATTTTCTGGATTAAAAAAAACATTGTTGAAGGATCATTGGTCAGGCTGTGAATCTGAAGGAAAATTAAGACCAAAGAGCATTCCACAGAAGTTGGAGATAAAGGAATAAAAATGCGTAGATTAGCGAAAGGGTACAACATATTATACAAATGTTTGGATATCCCAGTGATCACAGTTGGATCAATAATCAGGAATTGGAAGCTGCACCACACCACCCAGGCACTGCCAAGAAAAGGCCGTCCCTCAAAACTCAGTGTTCTAACAAAATGGAGACTTGTGAGAGAGCCACAGAGAGGCCAACAATCACTTTGAAGGAGCTACAGAGTTCACTGGTTGGGAGTGAACTCTGGGATAATGGTGCACCAGTCAACCATATCAAGAGCACTGAATAACATTGGCCTGTATTCCCATACAGTGGCAAGAAAGAAGCCGTTACTCAAAAAGTACCATCTGAAAGCATGAGTTTGCCAGAAAGCATGTGAGTGACCCAGCTGCAATGTGGGAGAAGGTTTTGTTGTCAGATGAGACCAAGATAGAGCTTTTTTCAAAAACTCAAAGTGCTGTGTGGCGCAAACCTAACACTTCCTATGCCTCAAGGCACACCATTCCTACAGTGAAGTATGGTGGTGGCAGCATCGTGCTGTGGGGATGCTTCTCATCAGCAGGGACTGGGAATCTTTTTAGAATGGAAGGAAGAATGGATGGAGCAAAATATAGGGAAATACTGCAAGAGATGTCCACAAGCATCACCTGAACAACCTGGAGCAATTCTGCTGAGAAGAATGGATCAAAATCACTTCGTCACTGTGTGCAAAGCTGGTACATGTGTCCCCCAAAAGACTTAAAGCAGTTATTGCAGCAAAAGGTGGCTGGACCAAATATTAATGTGTGGGGGTTTCCATTTTTAATTTTCATGATAATATTTCCCAGCCAAAAAACAATGTCACATTACATTAGTTGATTTTGTGTTTTAGTGTTTTAAAATAAAATATCAATCAGAATGAAATTTCAGTTTATCATTTGTAATTCGGTAATACGAGAGAATTGGACAGGGGTCTGAATACTTTTACAAGGCAGTGTGTGTGTGTGTGTGTGTGTGTGTGTGTGTGTATGTATATGTATATATATATATATATATATATATATATATATATGTGTGTGTGTAAATAGGAACCGTGGTAATGTACCATGGTATTCTTTGATTTTCAAACTAACATGGTATTACCCTGTTACCATCACTGAACCGTGGTTCCATCACAGAACATAGACAGTATTTGGACTTGTACCATGTTTTTTATTTATATATTTATTTATTTGAAATTAATTTTGTAAATACCATTGCATATGAATCTGGTAATCATTCAGTATTTAATGATAGAACCATCTGATTCCATCACTTTATCATGGTACTGCCACAGTACCTTTTTATATAGTGCTGCTGTAGAAACATTGTATATATGCATTGTTCGTTCATTTCCTCTTATAGCACCAAGACTGTTTTTTTCTTCACTCTTTTCACAGACGTTTTAAACGTGAAAATTAACAAGTCCCATCCAAACATCAAGAATTCTAATTTCAAGATCTACATTTTGATCTCAATCATGGAATCCTAATACAATCAAAGGGGCGAGAGGATCTGTGGAGGAATGGGGTAGAGTTTGAGATGAGGGTTCCGGGTCCAAAAACCTCAGATCAGGCAGAATCCGGCTCAGGTGAGTAGACACAGACCTGAAATTGGTTTGACCGATTCACACTTTAGCTCTTCTTTAATATAGGGCCTACCGATAAATGGAATCTGGTATGTTGCTAAAGAAATCCATCAAGAAACAACAGTCTTCACAGGTAAATTCACTTAATATCTCAATGTGTTATTTATAAAAAATGTACTGTTTAAACAACAGCCATCCATGCTTAGCTGCTTTGTGTAATTTTTAGATCATGTTAAAATTCTTTCTCTTATTTAAATTTAAAATGCAGTCAACTATAAGTTAGCCATTGGTAGGTCTGTTTTCCTGAAGAATGTAAACTCTGTGTAGTGTCTTTAATATAGCTTATAAAGTGGTTTTACTGATTAATCCGTGCCAATAGTTGCTTTTGAAACTATCGGTTATCAGCAAAAATCAAATAATTTATTCCTCTGCATTCTTCTGTGATTTTTCTACAATAAAAAGCTTCATTTGATGAATATTTACAAGTAGTGCATTGTAACGGAGACAAGTCACCATCACAATTACTATTTATGGACTAATTCATGATTATTAATACACAATGTTGTAAAAAAGAAACTCTTTTTTTATACAAATTTGTCTAAAAATCTGGTTTTATCTTCATCTAAAGGCAGGTGCACACTGTAGAGACAAATTTCAGGAATCCTAAAGGATTTCTGTCTTTGCAGGGCAAAATCGGCAATCTTACAACGTTCAGTGTGACATGTTCACAGATGGCCAATTAATAGCCTTTGCAATGATCTTCAGCCTCCAACGAAGTCAAGTCAAGTGGTTTTTATTGTCGTTTCAACCATGTACTGTTAGTACAGTACACAGAGAAACGAGACAACGTTCCTCCAGGACCATGATGCTACATAAAAACAACATAGGACAAACACAGGACCACATGAGACTACACAATTAAATAAAATACCTATATACACTCACCTAAAGGATTATTAGGAACACCATACTAATACTGTGTTTGACCCCCTTTCGCCTTCAGAACTGCCTTAATTCTACGTGGCATTGATTCAACAAGGTGCTGAAAGCATTCTTTAGAAATGTTGGCCCGTATTGATAGGATAGCATCTTGCAGTTGATGGAGTTTTGTGGGATGCACATCCAGGGCACGAAGCTCCCGTTCCACCACATCCCAAAGATGCTCTATTGGGTTGAGATCTGGTGACTGTGGGGGCCATTTTAGTACAGTGAACTCATTGTCATGTTTAAGAAACCAATTTGAAATGATTCGAGCTTTGTGACATGGTGCATTATCCTGCTGGAAGTAGCCATCAGAGGATGGGTACATGGTGGCCATAAAGGGATGGACATGGTCAGAAACAATGCTCAGGTAGGCCGTGGCATTTAAACGATGCCCAATTGGCACTAAGGGGCCTAAAGTGTGCCAAGAAAACATCCCCCACACCATTACACCACCACCACCAGCCTGCACAGTGGTAACAAGGCATGATGGATCCATGTTCTCATTCTGTTTACGCCAAATTCTGACTCTACCATCTGAATGTCTCAACAGAAATCGAGACTCATCAGACCAGGCAACATTTTTCCAGTCTTCAACTGTCCAATTTTGGTGAGTTCTTGCAAATTGTGGCCTCTTTTTCCTATTTGTAGTGGAGATGAGTGGTACCCGGTGGGGTCTTCTGCTGTTGTAGCCCATCCGCCTCAAGGTTGTGCGTGTTGTGGCTTCACAAATGCTTTGCTGCATACCTCGGTTGTAACAAGTGGTTATTTCAGGCAAAGTTGCTCCTCTATCAGCTTGAATCAGTCGGCCCATTCTCCTCTGACCTCTAGCATCAACAAGGCATTTTCGCCCACAGGACTGCCGCATACTGGATGTTTTTCCCTTTTCACACCATTCTTTGTAAACCCTAGAAATGGTTGTGCGTGAAAATCCCAGTAACTGAGCAGATTGTGAAATACTCAGACCGGCCTGTCTGGCACCAACAACCATGCCACTCTCAAAATTGCTTATATCACCTTTCTTTCCCATTCTGACATTCAGTTTGGAGTTCAGGAGATTGTCTTGACCAGGGCCACACCCCTAAATGCATTGAAGCAACTGCCATGTGATTGGTTGATTAGATAATTGCATTAATGAGAAATTGAACAGGTGTTCCTAATAATCCTTTAGGTGAGTGTGTGTGTGTGTGTGTGTGTGTATGTGTATATATATATATATAAATATAAATTGCACGTGCAAACATGTGCAAAAAGTACGGGACAGTACAAGAAATTTCTGACAATGAACAGGACAATAGGCACAGTGAGAGACAGTGCAGCGCCGACCAGTACACAGTAGTGCAAAAAGAAGACAGATTCTCAAAACGTAAACATAACATACTATGAAATAGTGTTCTATGCACATAGCAGATATTGAGGTAGCAGCCAGTTATAAAGTGACAGTAATTAAAGTGCAACTCAGGACACGTGTGTGTGTGTGTGTGTCAAACCAGTCTTTGAGTATTGAGGAGTCTGATGGCTTGGGGGAAGAAGCTGTTACACAGTCTGGCCGCGAGGGAGGTCATCCACAATGCTGGTTGCTTTGCGGATACAGTGTTTTTTGTAAATGTCTTTGATGGAGGGAAGAGAGACCCCAATGATCTTCTCAGCTGTGCTCACTATCCTCTGCAGGGCTTTGTGGTCCGAAACGGTGCAAGTCCCAAACCAGGCAGTGATTCAGCTGCTCAGGATGCTCTCAATAGTCCCTCTATTGAATGTAGTGAGTATGGGGGGATATCGAAGAAAGTAGAGACGCTGCTGGGCTTTCTTGGTGATAGAGCTGGTGTTGAGGGACCAGGTGAGGTTCTCCGCCAGGTGAACACCAAGGAATTTGGTGCTCTTGACGATCTCCACAGAGGAGCCGTCGATGTTCAGCGGAGAGTGTTCACTTTGTGCTTTCCTAAAGTCAACAACCATCTCTTTTGTTTTGTCGACATTCAGGGACATGTTGTTGGCTCTACACCAGTCCGTTAGCCGCTGCACCTCCTCTCTGTATGCTGACTCGTCATTCTTGCTGATGAGACCCACCACGGTCCAATCAGGTGCTGAGGAATTATCGTGTTGAATGCTGAGCTGAAGTCTATGAACAGCATTCGAACGTATGAGTCCTTTTTGTCTAGGTGGGTGAGGGCCAGATGGAGGGTTGTGGCGATGGCGTCGTCTGTTGAACGGTTTGGACGATACGCAAACTGCAGTGGATCTAGTGAGGGGGGCAGCTGGGTCTTAATTTGCCTCACGACGAGCCTCTCGAAGCACTTCATGATTGGTGTGAGTGCGAAGGGACGGTAGTGATTGAGGCAGGACACTGAAGACTTCTTTGGCATAGGGATGATGGTGGTGGCCTTGAAGCACGTTGGAACGACGGCGCTGCTCAGGGAGATGTTGAAGATATCGGTAAGAACATCTGCTAGCTGGTCTGCACATTCTCTGAGCACTCTGCCAGGAATGTTGTCTGGTCCAGCAGCCTTCCGTGGGTTGACTCTACGTAGAGTTTTCCTCACATCCGCCTTGGTAAGACAGAGCACCTGGTCGTTGGGAGGAGGGGTGGTCTTCTTCGCCACCATGTCGTTCTGCACTTCAAACCGGAGTCGTTCAGCGCATCTGGAAGGGAGGCATCTTTGTCACAGGCAACTGATGTTGTCCTGTAGTTGGTGATGGCCTGGATGCCCTGCCACATGCGCCGCATGTCACCGCTGTCCTGGAAGTGACTGTGGAGTGTCTGAAATTTTGCATCACAGCCGTATAGTGTGACTGCTATTACAATGGCCAGATGAGATATTCCGCTCATCTCTTGCACCCCAATTCACTAGAAAAGAAACCTGCTCTTTTTTTTTGTTTACATTTATCAAGTATTTTTTTTACAATGTTTAATTAGTATTTTACTTTAATAAATTTACTTTAAACGTCTGTAAACCTCTTTAGTTTAGATTCACACCACTCCAATTTTATTTAAAAAATGTAAAATAAATAGAAAGATTGAACCAATTTATACTGGTAATTATTTATGGGACGTTTAATTCAAATCATCAAGATTAAGATTCAACTGTATTGTCAATGTGCAGAGTACAGGTACAGAGCCAATGAAATGCAGTTGTTTTTGCATATCCCAACTAAGCTGGGGTCAGAGTGCAGGGTCAGCCATGAAACGGCGCCCCTGGAGCAGATAGGGTCAAGGGCCCAACAGTTGTATCTTGACTGTGCTGGGGCTTGAACCCCCGACCTTTCGGTCAGTAACCCAGAGCCTTAACTGCTGAGCTACCACTGGCCCAACACAGTTGGATAATTGCAAGCGTGTTATAGTATCAGCCTTTATAATTTTTTTATGAATCTACGAAATAATAAAAAAAATAATCACTGGTCGGGACGATTGGGACCACAGTCCGCTCCGATGTATATCGTTATGACATAATGTGTGCCATGTGTGATAACAGTGTGCCATGGTGATATCAGGGGTGGACTGGCTATCGGGAGAACCGGGACTTTTTCAGTTACATATACATTTCTGCATTTGGCGGACGCTTTTATCCAAAGCGACTTACAGTGCACTTATTACAGGGACAATCCCCCTTGGAGCAATCTGGAGTTAAGTGACTTGCTCAAGGACACAATGGTGGTGGCTGTGGGGATCGAACCAGCGACCTTCTGATTAACAGTTATGTGCTTTAGCCCACTACGCCACCACCACTTTTTCAGTTGGGCCGGCTGTGAAATGGGATCCAGTGGGCTGCGATAAGTCAAGTACATTTTATTTGTATAGCGCCTTTCACAACACACATCGTTTCAAAGCAGCTTTACAGAAGATCAGGCATTAACAGACGATAAAACTGTAATGTCTATAATGACGATGAATCATCATTGTGTAATTAGATAAAATATGATTGTTTATCGTGTTTAAAAATAATTAAATAATAATTGTATTAATAACCCCAGTGTACAAGCTGAAAGCGACTGTGGCAAGGAACACAAAACTCCATAAGATTTTGATTAATGGAGGGAAAATAACCTTGGGAAAAAACAGACTCTGGCTAACATCTTGAATATAATGTAAATATTACTTATGTATAGTTAAAGTCATGGTTTAAAATTATTAAACTAAGTATTGTGTTAACTTTTTCCCCGCCAGCGTTTTAAAAAAAAAGTTGCCAGCCACCGCCAGGGTTTTGGACGATTTTCGCTAAACTTTAATGGCCCGCAGAATATTTTCTTCCATGAATATATGAAGATGCTATATATCAAAATAAAGATGAGCCTCTGCTTTTAGGCAAAAAAACCCGATTTTATTTTATCTTCATTTGTTCTTTTTTTATTGCCACTTGAACAGAGGTAGGTTTTGTCAAAAACAACATTTCGGACAAAAAGCTGAGAAAAAGGCATTTTTATCAAACAAGTGCATTTTCAAGCTGAATACATTCAGATGTTGTTTCCTTCATATATAAAACCTTCCAAAATAAATTAAAATTATAAATAAATGTAAAATATATCAAATTTAGGCACTGTAATTTGCTTTTGAGTGGTACACGGAGTAACATTTCCCAGGATGTAAGGGGACACCACAACTTTTGCAGTAGAACGAGGTCTCCTTCCGCAAGGATATTCAGCATATTTTGAGCTACATTCTCACTACTCCACTTCTTCACGTTTGAGACGATCGCAGTCTGTTTCTTTGATCAAAGAGTTGCGTACTCTTTCAAAACATGCGCACGGGTCTTCCTTACCGTATACCACCTAAAACACGGATACCCGGAAAATTCCGTGTTTGGCGGGGAAGCTTTTTTTCATAAAACCCGGAAAATTCCGTGTTTGGCGGGGAAACAGTTAAGGGTCAGTGTTTAAACATCGATTTTGTTTGAACTTCAAGATTAATGACCAATGTCTTTGAAGTTCATCCTGGATTAACTGCATAAATTCACATAGATGCAGTTTTCCTTGTTGATTGTTGATGAAGGCTTTTGTTGGCAATTGTTAGTCTATGCATTCCATTTCAAGATCGTAGTCCATCAATAGACCTAGGTGATGCAGGCAGAGATCAGGGATGTGAAACGCAGTTCAACCTGGCCGGTAATTTCGGTGAGGTTCGGTGTGGTCCATCCAAGGTTCAGAAAATTGCATATGAAGTATCCCATGTCTTATGGTTAGAGTTGGCATCAGTTCATCCTCTGAAGTCTATCATAATAGACTGAAGTGATGTTTGGCGGGCACCGGCTGCTTTTAGTCATCATCATTCAGCTACACGTAGCAGTGGAGTCTAACACGAAGCATGAATGGTGCTGGATCAAGCCTGTTCTGGTGACCTCAGGATAGGAGTCCCTGGGTTGAGACAGGGAAACAAATAAAATAATATAAACATAGATGCCATTCAATTTAGCAATGGCATCTAGCAGCCTAATTGTGGGTTGGAGGATAAATTAGGTGTATGACTAGCTTAAATAAATGACTCTTTAGTCTAAACTTTTACTGAGGGAGTGTGCCTGCATCTCGAACAGTGTTAGGGAGACAATTCCATAGTTTAGGAGCCAAATATGAAAAGGATCTACCTCCTTTTGTGAATTTTGATATTCTAGGAACTATTAACAGGCCAGAATTTTGCGATCGTAATGAATGTGATGGAATATAGCGTGGTAGAAGGTCACTTAAGTACTGAAAAGCTAGACCGTTCAAAGCTTTGTACATAGTTAAAAGAATTTTATTATTTAATTATTACGTAATTTAACAGGTAGCCAATGTAACAATGATAAAATGGGGCTAATATTATCATATTTCTTAATTCTCATTAGCACTCTGGCTGCTGCATTTTGAACCAATTGAAGTTTATTTATTGATCTTGCTGGACATCCTCCCAGTAATGCATTACAATAATCTAGTCTTGAGGTCATGAACACATGAATTAGTTTTTCGGCATCTGCAACTGAGAGCATGTGCCTTATTTTAGCAATATTTCTTAGGTGGAAGAATGCTGTTCTACAAACATTGCTAATTTGATTTTCAAAGGACAGATTGGTATCAAATATATCACCTAAGTTCTTCGCTGTTGAAGATGATGTAACAGTACATCCATCTAGAGTTAAATTATATTTTAGCGGCTTATTGTTTTAGAGTTTTTTGGTCCGATAATTAGTACCTCTGTTTTGTGAGAATTGAGTAGAAGGACATTTCTGGCCATCTAATCTTTTATTTCATTGATACACTCTGCTAATTGTGAAATCTCATCAGGTTTTGAAGAAATATAATGTTGTGTATCGTCGGCATAGCAGTGGAAAGTTATTCCACGATTCCTGATAATATCTCCCAGGGGAAGTATATACATGGAGAAAAGCAGAGGCCCTAAATCTGATCCCTGTGGCACTCCATATTTTACTTTTGTTTGGTCTGACAATTCCTCATTTACATAGACAAAGTGGTAGCGGTCTGCTAAATATGACCTAAACCATGCTAATGCAACTCCACAAATTCCAACATAATTCTCTAGCCTATTCAAGAGAATGTTGTGATCTATCGTGTCGAATGCAGCACTAAGATATAAAAGCATTAGAAGAGAAATGCAGCCGCGATCAGTTGATAAGAGCAAGTCATTTGTAACTCTGATAAGTGCAGTGTCTGTACTGTGATTAGGCCTAAATCCTGACTGAAATTCTTCGTATATACTATTTCTCTGTAGAAATGAACATATTTGAGAGGATACTACATTTTCTAGTATTTTTGACATAAACGGGAGATTTGAAATTGGTCTATAATTAGCCAGTTCTCCAGGATCAAGTTGTGGCTTCTTAATAAGTGGTTTGATAACTGCCATTTTAAAGTTTCTTGGGACATGTCCTAAGCATAGTGAGGAGTTAATGATATTAAGAAGAGGTTCTGAAATTACAGGAGATACCTCTTTTAAGAGCTTAGTTGGTATAGGATCTAACAAACATGTGGCTTTTGATGTTTCAATAAGTTTTGTTAGCTCTTCGTGACCTATAACAGAGAAGGATTGAAGTTGCTCGTGAGAAATTATTAGACACTGTTTTCTGAGGTGCTATGACAGATGATTGCATAATTCCAGTTTTATCTGTAAAGAAATTCATGAAGTCATTACTCTTGTACTGCGACGTAATATCTGGTTCTGTTGAGTCTTTATTCCTAACCAATTTAGCCACAGTACTGAATAAACATCTAGGATTGTTGTGGTTATTTTCTATGAGTTTACTAAAATATGCTGACCTGGCAGCTTTTAGTGCCTGTCTGTATCTACAGACACTATCCTTCCATGCACCACGAAATACTTCTAATTTTGTATTTTTCCGTGCTGCTCTCTTGAGAGCATTAGTGTGATAATTGTACAATGGTGCAGGGCTTATTTCTTTAATTTTCTTTAATCGAAGTGGGGCAACAATTTATATTTTTGGTTATTTCAGCAAGTTTTTCTGGGCTTTGTGGTTTATTGAATGTATGAGATAGATCTTGAAGATTATTAGTGAAGCTATCTTTAGTGGTCGAAAGAATAGTTTTACCTGAACGATAGCGTGGTGTAGATTGAGTAACATTAGCTGATTGCAGCATGCAAGAGACAAGGTAATGATCTGAGATGTCATCGCTCTGCTGCAGAATTTCTATATTATCAACATCAACTCCATATGAAAGAATTAAATCTAGCGTATGATTATGGCGATGTGTTGGTCCTGTTACATTTTGTCTGACTCCAAGAGAGTTGAGAATATCAATAAATGATAATCCCAATGTATAATTTTAATTATCTATGTGACTGTTGAAGTCACCAACAATTAAAGCTCTATATACAGTAACTACAGATCTGATAAAAAATTAGCAAATTCACTAAGGAAATCAGAATAAGGCCCAGGTGATCTACCCATTGTAGCAAGGACAAAAGACAACAGAGATTTTTTATTTATATCTGATGGTGTCACATTAAGCATTATTAGTTCAAAAGACTTACATTTATATCCTGTCCTCTGAGTAACACCAAAAACTTCTCTGTAAATTGATGTCAGACGCTCTGGCCCCGAAATGCAATTAACAATAGTGGCTGGAGTCTCTATTTCCACGTTCCTTACAATAGTATCGCTAATAACAAGGGCTCTTTCAACATGATTCTCAGTGGGTGTATCACTGAGTGGGTAGAATCGATTGGAAACCCTAACAGGAACGGGAGAGTGGTGTCTCTTTGCTGAGTGAGTATGCCGCAGAGACGTCACCCAAATGCCCTGCTGCAGGGGCTCTACAGCCAGAAGCAAAGTGTGTATGTTGATCTCTGTACTACTCGCATCCAAAACAGTATTTACCTGCTTCTCTTTCTCACTGACCTCCAGTAGCATTCGGATGCGAGTCTCTAACTCATTAACCTTCTCTGTCAGCCTGACTAATTCCTTACATTTATCACATGTGTATCCCTCACTGCTGACGGAGGAGGCTATTGTAAACATGTGACATTTAATGCAGGAAGAAATAACATGAGCGGATGCCATTACCACAAGTTGTTGGTTGTTCCTGAGCGGTGAGGGTTTGAGATTGATGTGAATCCCTCACAAAATTGTTTGTTGTTGTTGGTTGTTCTTGATAAGCGGTGCTTTGAGATCGATGCAATAATCTGTGTACCGCAGAGGAGAAAAAATGGGTGTTCACTGAAAAATGCACGCAGTTTAATCGCGATAAAAATAGAACGCGGATGCAGGTGGAATATGCGTGCAGTTGAATCGCGATAAGAGAATAATACGAGGGAAAACCCAATGCGTGCTTAAAAATGGCAGATGTTAAGGATTAAAGGCTGAAAACGGATATATAAGCGATGCTAAAACAGGCTACAAACACAGACTCTAGCTAGGTGCCAGCAGCAACAGGTAAAGTACATGCAGATGAAACAGTAGAAAAGCGGAAAAACCTGAAACGCGGTAAAATGACAAAGGATATAAGGATGACTATAACGATGAACTTTTGAGAATAAGAATAAGCAATGCTAAGCAGCCTAAGGAGGCTACAAACAAACTCTCGTGCAGCGTGCCGTCAGCAACAGGAAGTCCAGTGACGTCAGTGGGTGGGGTTACTTCTGCGTACCTAAGCTGAATTGGGCCACCACGTTATGCAGAACGTGCTGTAAAACAGCACGGCGATAGGCCGAAGGTGGCAGCGATATGCAGAAAAGAACAGCGACCTGCTCGACAACTTTTTGGCCAGATTCTATGTAAAATCCTGGGCCGATTTCTCTTCCCAGCCACCCCTGGTTCATATTGTACCGTCTGTTACAACCCCCAGGCTCCTCTAGAGGTATTAGGGGAGTAGCATTAAAATGACATTAACACATATCTGATGTGCTGGATAACAAATGATACTTAGTTATATGGTTTTTCATACAGGTGTTAGTGCAAGGTGAGCAAGTGGTAAGTGGGAAAAATAGATATATACAATATTTACAATACCTGATAATACCAGGACAGGGTGGGGGTGGAAGGGGGGTGAGGTGCCAAACAAACGAAAATAAACAAAAGTCCACTGACTATTTGAAAACCTCTAAACTGCCTAGAAATAAAAAGACAAGATCTTCAGCGTCCAAGACGCCCTAATTAAACTATTCTACCAAGCCAAACGTACAGGGGGTGGCACTCACTCCTAACTAGTGTGTATATACAATCGTAAAATCCTACGTGTGCTCAATGTACGTCATGTGACCTTCTTACCTGTCTGTTTTCCCTAGTATCATGAAATCAAACAGAACGATTAAATCAGGGAAGCACGACTAGCAAAGGCCAATTGGGAAAAACAATACAGACGTACCAAAGTCACAAGAACACAAATTACGCAAGTTAGTACAAACAATTAAACAATGTTTATCACTCAATTCACAAAATTAACATTCGACAGCAAGCTTCCTCCTCAAAACCAAAAACTTCCTCTCGAACGTGTTTGGGGTGGGCTTTATATAAGCGGCGATCTGATGACTCAATCAGGGATTCCAGCGGGAACCACCAATGGAAGGTCTCTGTATGGTGACAGAATAACACAATGGCAAATAACCACACACACACACACACAGGGACGTAACACTGTCTGACTAGCGACAATCGTAAAGGAGTATTATAAATCATACAGTGTGCACCCACCTTAAGTTACAATAATGAACAAACAATTTATTTTAACTAGTAAAATGCAAATGGTTCTTGAATACAATCATTAAAATATTCACAGTGTAGATTAGAAAAAGTATGTGAACCCCGGGGCTAATGACGTCAATAAAAGTTAGAGTCAGGAGTTGGCAAACCTGGCATCCAGTTAATGACATGAGATTGGAGGTGTGGGTTAGAGCTACTTTGACTTATAAAAAGAACTTGAAGATTTTGAGTTTGCGTTTCATTTGAAGCATCTGCTGACATGGACCATGCCTCGCAAAAAAAAAAATATATATCCCAGAAGTCCTACAATCAAGAATGGTTGCTTTGCATAAATCTGGAAAGGTTTACAAAGTTATCTAGAAGAGCTTGGAGGCTAGTCAACTGGCAGGCCAAATCCGGCCTGCCAATCATCTTTGTTTGGCCCTCCGACTGATTTTTTTTTTAATCAAATTGTCTTGGCAACTGAAATACTAGAGTGCGCTATATGCAACACTCAACGTTCAAAGGCGCAAGCCTCAGCAATCAGCGGTGAGTTTAACAACGCTTATTGGCACGTGCAGCATTCAGCCATCATCACTTGTACGGACCGGAGCATGTGTTTAAGCTTTTCTGGTGATGCTTTAGTTGCACTGCTTTGCTAGCTAAACATGGATCACACCGTTTAAGCGAGCATTTGATTGCGTCTTTTTCAATCAAATGTCTTCATATAAAAGTCTACATGTGTAAAAAATTATCTCTGCAGTTGTGACAGAAATGTTGTCAGCACATATGCACATCAGGCAACAAAAACAATCGATTATGACAGTTGAACAGACAAAGAAAATGTGCTGAAAAGTATGCTTTTATTCACTATTCTTGAAGTGTCAAATGATCGTGTCTAATCTGTTCAGTGTCTGTAGGGCTTGGGAAAAAATTATAATGTGAAACTGAATGGGCAAATATCCTGATTATATTTGGTTAAATACAGCTGTGAGTCAGCCATCTCAATCACGAGCTGCATCAACTCAGCTTGTTCTTTTCCCTATGATGATCTATACAAACATCTGGCTCCTGCACTGGCTATTGTGTGGAAAATCACAATATTTGCAGGACTAATTTTTTACTCACTGAATAAGATGATAATTTATAGAGAAAATGGAAGCTAAGATAAATACAGAAAAATTTGGCCCCTGCCTTGTTTTCTTCTGGATAATCTGGCCCCCGCAAGAAAGTAGTTGAAGAGCCCTGCTTAGATATTCATCTATTCATCCACAGTTACACAAATTGTATATAAATGGAGACGATTTAGTACTGTGGCTACTCTTCCTTGAAGTGGCCTTCCAGCCATGATGACTCAAAGGGCACACTGCAAAATGCTCAATGATGTAAAAAAGAACCCTAGAGTGACAGCTAAATACTTGAAGTAATCATTGGAACTGGTTACATTTACATTTACATTTATGCATTTGGCAGACGCTTTTATCCAAAGCGACTTACAGAGCACTTATTACAGGGACAATCCCCCCGGAGCAACCTGGAGTTAAGTGCCTTGCTCAAGGACACAATGGTGGTGGCTGTGGGGTTTGAACCAGCGACTTTCTGATTACCAGTTAACATGGTTAACATCTCTGTTCCTGAGACTGCTGTTGTAAACTTTTTCTTCGTCATCGAAGCAGAGACCAGGAGACGTTGGGATATCATTTAAGCAGAATTTACTCTTTATTGAGAAGTCGCTGTTGCATTGCTGTACTCATCCAAGTCTGACTCTATAACTCAGTACGATAGGGTTTTATATCTTTCAAGGGTGAGGGGACTTGATTATACATAGAGGTGGAGACACTCTGAAACAAAGCATGTAAATGAGGTACAGGAGTCAACTCGTTACAGGAAATTCCCCAGCCCTGATCTCATCAGCATAACAGTGTGATTTGAATGCACAGAAACTAATCTAATCAGTCGGACTATTCAACGACTGGGTCAGGGACTCCAAGAGTCATTTAAAGATAAAAGGTGATAGTCTCAGCAATCCGACTAATTTAACTTACAATAGAGAGATCAGGACAGGCAGGAATCTCCTGCTGGAAACCCTGACTATACCTCAAATACTAAATTCAATCTACTAAACTTTCTCAGTTTATATACTATTGTATTGGAACCTAAATTTAACATTTAATAAATTTGTAATACAACACTGCTATATGAAAAACATTAAACAGGCGGGGTGTCCATGTCAGGACACCATGAAGGAAGCTGTTGCTTTCCAACAAAAACATTTCTGCATGCCTGAATTTTTCCAAAGACCACCTTGACACTCCACAATGCTAATGGGAAAATGTTTTGTGGACTGATAAAACTAAGGTTGAATTGTTTGGGAAGAACATGCAGCCATATGTATGGCTTAAAAAGGGCACAGTATACCAACATGAAAACATCATCCCAATGGTGAAGTACGGTGGAGGGAGCGTCATGATTTTGGGGCTGCTTTACTGCTTCGGGGCCTGGACTGCTTGCTATCATTGAGGGAAAAATAGTTTATCAAGATATCCTACAGGATATGTCAGGGTGTTGCAGCAGGACAATGACCCTAAACATTGAAGTAAATCCACTAAAGAATGGCTTCAAAATAAGAAAATCCACCATTTGGAGTGGCCCAGTCACAGCCCAAACCTTAACCCAATAGAAATTCTGTGAAATGAACCTCAAGAGAACCATTCACACCAAACATATGAACATGACTGAGCTTAAGTAGTTCTGTAAGGAAGAATGGTCCAAAATTCCTTGTGAACGTTGTGCAGGTCTAAACCATAGATACTGGAAAGACTTGGTTGAGATCCTATATAATTAATGTAGAAAATCTGAAAAACAGTCATTATATTTTAAATTCTTTTTAGTGTTGCTAATGGATAAAAACCAACCAAAAAGAAGGCGCAACCAAAAATCAAAGTGCCATACCTTGAGGAGGAGGAGATACAACAATGTCTCTAAGAAAAAAAAAGAGCTTCAGCTTTTTTAGAGTAAACACTTCATGACGTTTATGATACAGTACCTTGTGGGACTTGATCAGGCAGCCTGATGAAACATTACGAAGTTTTTCAATCTAATAAAGTTAAAGCTCTATTTTTGCTTATGTTGCACCTCCTTCTTTAAGTATAGTGTTGCTGAAGTTGCAAGCATTATGGAAATGCTTGATTACTATTATTATTATTATTACACGGCTCTTTGGAATACTCTTACTGTTTTCTAAATAATAACTGCAAATCCGGGGTAAAGTCATGTCAGACCGGTCATCCGGGTACTGCAAGTCATCTTTCCTACATCTCGTATAAAAGTAATATGTAAAAACAAATTATGTCCTTTTATTCTGCAAGTTGTCTTGTAATAAGCAGGATAATGAGCAGTCAGACACTCATTTCTGTAAAATAAACACCAACAGATCTCTGACGCAAACCATGGGTGTAATTTAAGAGACTCAGAGTTTATTTTTATATAACATAATTCAATGCAAATCTGTGTTTTATGTAAATGTTTTTATTTATTTGATAAGTAGCCATGTAACAAGTGGGAAAATATACAGTCAGTTGGTATATTCCCCTTCAGGATGATACAAGATCCTGATCTTGGGGTTTCATTTTATTTTGTTTCATTTTGCCACAATGATCAGCTGACTGTACATTATCCCTTAGTTATGATATTCACACTGCATATAATGTTTGTACTGTAGTTTAATGATTATGTTATTATTGTGTTAAACAGCAGAAATAAAACAATATCATATCAGTTATCAGAAACTTTAACAATAAAAACTGGGATTTGCATCTGTCATTAACAATCAATATAATTCATCTATACAGGTGAGATGCAGGAAAATGGCCGCTCCAGGAGGAAACGTGTGCCGAAGACGTGTGACTGCTGTGGGCCTAACGGCAAACCCCACACGCCCGGACACGAGCATGTTACGAAAAAACGTGGCCGCAAGAAGAAAGACATGGTGAACCAAGAGGAGGTGGCTAGAGAGGAGGAGGTGAGCTCCTCTGCAATGGATTCCGTAATAACAGTTGATGGGGACACAATGACTGCTTGTGAGATGGAAGAAGTGCCATTTCCCAGGAGAAAACTAGACGTAACCCAGACAGAAGTCAACATCATGCATGCAGTGAATGCGACTGCTTTCATGGTGAACGGCATAGACAACAGTATTCATACACATAACTGTCAAGATCCCACCAAAGATCTCATCTCCAGTGAGCAGGGCCATCCAGTTAAGACAAGTGTCACGGTGGACAGCAGCGATGTCCGGACCAGTTCGGCCACACATAGTGACTTGATGGCGAAACTCTCAAATTCTTCCTTGCACGTCAACAGCTCAGAGTGGGATGTTTCCAGTCACAGTGATGCCATGGAAACTGAGGCGCCCACATTAAGTACTGAGATAGACAAGGCTTGCTGGGACCACCATTACTGCAAACCTCTTACTGGGGACCTCGGAAACAACTCAATGGAGGTGATGGGTGAACCGTTGGCACTGCCTCCTGCTGCAATCACCACAGAGGGAATCATTGAGTTTATTCATGGTACAATTGTGCTGAATTCTACATTTGCTGCTAAAATAGGCCACGTACACTGCAAAGGTTTAGGAATGACAACTGTATTTAATGCAGCAGTGAATCCCCTAAAATTATTCAGTATTCGTATGAAAAACAGGATTCAATCCAGAGCTTGTTATTGTTGACATTGTGATAATAATCATAGCGACACTTGGTTGGCATCCATGTTTCGTATTTACAGCCTTGACAAAGCAATGTAATATATTTAGTGTTGTCTATATTTGACGAACGAAAGATTAGCAACCAGAGACCTCGAGGTTGACTAATATTGGATTTAGACGATACTGCTAAATAAAGTTGTAGAAAAAGCAGGTAACTGATTAATCATTTAATTGATTTATAGTTTTTGAAATTGATTTATTTAATGTTATATTTTCTTTTCGTTTAAATATTTTTATTTTTTTATTTGCTTAGTCTTTCCTTGCTGTGACGGTCATAGACATAGAGGCAGCAAGTGTCCAAACTGAATGAAATCCCAAATGTAGTTTATTGTGCTACTAAAATCCAATAATAACAAGTACAAAAATAAATAAGATTTGTTGCATAAAACAACAATTTTGAACACAAACAAGAATACACCAGGAGTTAGTTTTATTATTATTTGCTCCCAGCTGTTCATTCCAAATATAAGGGAAGCAAAAGATGCACACTGACAATCATCTACAACAATTTACAATATTAAAACTATAAAGCAAACATTGGTGTATATAACAAATATGAGCAGTAATTAATCAACGGTAGATAATCGATGATCAGTTGTCATACATTTCCGGTAGTACGGTACAATTAAAACAGACTGTTTTTCTTTAGAGACACATCTATCAAAATCAGCATGAACTTAACAATCAATAATGCTTACAAAAATAAACATTTAGTAATGTGTATGCTTCATTGGGGTCATTTATATAAATTAATCATGTATTAATCATTATGCATAAGTCCATAAACGGTGACGTTAGCAGAGTTACAATGCTGTACATGTAAGCAATCACCAAATTAAGTTTTTGTATTATAGCCTAGATTTAATCCAGATTAAAAAAAAATGTTTAATACATTGACATTCACTGGATGAATTTTGGATTATTACTCTTTAAATGTAGCCATCAGCACCGATTAAATGGCAAAACTGACATATCATTCGACCTTGCCTAGTGATAATCGAAGCGATGCTTGGATGTTTTGTGGCTATAAAAAAAGAAACATGGCTGCCAACAATGTAACCTATTGTGTTAGTGTTGTTTTATGAATAAATATTAGCAACCAGAGATGTAGTTTAACCTGGAAGTTGTTTGTAAAATAAAACCACTATCGACAGAAGCTTGATAGGGAATGAGAGCAACTACAGTGGAAGAGAGAGAATAAACATTTGTAAATTATTCCAGACACAGCTCTGTTTGTGCGATTTTTAAAGCATCGCACCAGTGTTCAGTATAGATTGCCATCACTGCATAACTAGTTGTTCTGTTCAGTTCCCTACACACTACACAGACCGTATGTTTATATGGTTGTCATTACCTGAATTTTTCAGGATGAATGTAAAATGCAGATGTCATTCCTGTAAATAACTGAACTGTGTGCATAAAGAATGACATAAGAAACACTGCTAAAGACATGGCAATTTAGCTACAGTGTAAATTGCCATGGTGTCATTTCCTGGTTGTGAACATGCTGTGATCTTTTCATGTTCCAGAATTCCTCGAGCAGTTCTATGAGAAATACGGAAGCTTCACTCCATTGAGTGACACCGACGTTCTTCATCACCTCAATAAGACGTTTCAATCTGACTTGACCGACAGGTAAATTTAATCGTATTATTAAAAAAAAAAAAAGATATTCTCTCATCTACATGCTAGAGGCTACATTTCTGGCACTTTCCATGAATAGGGCAAAAAAGTCAGGGCTCAAAACTCATCAGAAAATGACACATTGTTCTATTTTAAACAAAATGTCAGTGAAATTAAGTTATTAACCTTGGGAATTTTTTTTTTGCTTAATTTTACTTTTTTACATTTTTTATAAAGGTTTGCAGTTTGGGGTTCAGGGTTCCAAGAGGAGAAAATTAAGCCTAAGTGCAGAGCTAGTTTGGGATAAAATGTTGGTTTGTAGTTTTTTATAAACATCTATTTCCTTGATAATTTTTCATACAATAACTTTGATAACAGGGTTGAGTTTTTGAGCATGACAAAAACAATCGATAAACACATATGGAGTAGCTACTTTTTCCTCTGTGTTAATTTTGTTTAAAAAATTGTTAACTGTATCTAGCATATCTAATATTTTTCACACCAAAGAACATGCGGTTAAGGTTTTAGCCAATAGTATACAGCTGTAGCAGTTGTAACATGATGATATTAGTGTTTTATTAACATATTGATGTTAAAAAGTAGTCTCCTGATTGGTAATGCCCATAACAATAGCCAAAATTTGTAGTGATGTGAGGCAAGTTGTGGCTGATATGAGTTTAATAATTTTTTCAGCCTCATCTGACAATGCACGTAAACATAGGAAAGATTAAAATAGCAGGCTAAATGAGGATTCAATAATGATGGGGATGCAATATACTTGATTAAACATGAAATAATATGCAGTGATAATAACAGTTACAATAATCCAAGTCAATTCTTCTTAAAAATCTATTTTGTTTGGCAGTAAAGACATAACAGAGAAATGGCTGACAGCTCAATCTGCATTTAAAGGAATAGTTCATCGAAAAAATGTACTTACTCTCATGACATCCCAGATGTGCATGACTGACTTACTTCAGTAGAACAGAAATATTTGTAGGTCAATACAGTGTAAGTAAATGGTGATCAGACATTTATAGCTCCAAAGACTTCAGTTGTTAAATCCATTTCTTCAGAAGCTATTATAATAGGTATGAATATATAAAGATATAAAATCATTCTTTTTACTTTAAATCTCCACTTTTACATCTAAAAGTCACATGTGGTGCCTGTTTAGTTTCACTTTAAAATGTTCATTTGTGTTCTGCTGAAGAAAAAAGTCATACACATCTGGGATGGCAAAAGTCTGTACTTACAAACAGCCTTAGATGAGCATACGTTCATGAATAATTATTTTAATATGTCCAGTATCATTTAAGCACACTATCTGAACAAGAACGTGTACATTGCTGTGACTGAGGTAATGAATGGTCATTCTGAATAATTATATCTATAGTATTTTAAAAGAAAGAAATACTCTGAACTCTTTTTTTTTTTTTTGTTATTAACAATAATATTGATTCCATAAAATATATTAAATATATTATTAAAAATAATAACCCCCTCACCCAACACAGACAGATACCCCAGTGGTCAAATCTAATTGACAAAGTCACACAAGCAGACAATAAAACAGAAGAAAATATTTAGAAATACATAATGAAAAGTATATGTTCAAAAACAAAAAGGCTACAACACACACACATTTAAAAAAACACGTCTCCCTCCATTGCCCCTGCCCGAGACCCCTCCAAAAAGCCCAAATATTCACCCCACCTGCTGATGAACATATCCATGTTGCCTAGCCTTCTATATGACAACTCTTCCAAAGCTGCTACCCTGCCCATCTCCTCGTACCACTCACGAAATGAGGGGGCTCCATCTGACTTCTATCCTCTAAGGATAACTATCATAACACTGGCCAGGATTCAATTGTTCATGTACATATCCCCTACATCAATGACCGCAACATCACCTAAAATACAGAGTCTGGGTAAAAATGTGATTTGAGTACCTAATATGTCGCCCATAAAATTCTGGACCCGCAACCAGAATTCTTGTATCTTAACACACCACCAAAAAACATGAGCGGAGTCTCCCTCTTCTGATTTGCAATGCCATCAGGTGGGTGTGTCTTTAAGACCCAGCCTATACAATCTAGAGGGGGTCCAATAGAATCCATGTAAAATCTTAAATTGCATAAGGTGATCCATCTCTAGATGTGGACTTGATTTTTTTTAGTATTCTAGCCCACACTCCCTCCTCCAGTACCAAGTTTAGATCTTTCTCCCATAATATCTTGAGCAAAGTTAAAGCCTCATCTCCCCAGACTCTGAATTAGAAGGGAGTAATACACTGATGCCTCATGGCCTTTTCCAAATGCAGTAATCACCGCTTCCAGAGTATCTGCCACTTTAAGGGGTGTATACCACCCCCAAAAATAGTACAGAGCAGGTGGCACAGCTGTAAATACCTTGAGAACTGAGATCTGTGAGTCCTAAAATGTTGAACCATATTTTCAAAAGATCTCAACACTCCTCTCTCATATAGGTCACAGAGTGTAGTAACCTCCCTCACAATTTAAACATCTAGCTGGATCAGGGAAATTGGATGGTAATTCTTAAACTCACTTGGATCTTTGTCCTTCTTAAGAATCTGACTGATACGGGCTTGTGTCATGGTTGGCAGTAGTTTTCCATTCTTTAATGTTTTCGTATTAACTTCTAAAAAAAAGTGGAGCCAGTTCTATAGCATACGATCTAAAAAAAAATTTGGTTGAAAAACCATCTGGCCTCAGAAACTTGCCTGTAGGCAAGGCCTTAATTACCTCATCAAGCTCCTCCAAGGTTATCTCAGAATCAAGAGAATTATTTTGCTCATTCGTCAGTTTAGACAAAGTTTCCTAATATCTTCATCAATGGACAAAGATGTGGAACTATAAAGATCAAGATAGAATTCTTTAAAAGCATTATTAATATCAATGGCCGAGGTAAATATTTCACCATACGCAGATTTCTGAGGGAATTGTTGAAAGGATTCTGTGTTTTATATATATAGCCAAAAGGCTCCCATGCTTTGTCCCCCGACTCAAAACTGTCTGTCTTACCTCAAAATACCACAATATTTTTTGATGAATGAGGCATACTGTTGTAGAAAAGTTTGGTAGTATAAATGTACACGGTACGGATTAAAGTGCTGCAATTCTCCACCATTATACGTAGGAATAATGTGTGAGCTAGGAATTAATTTAAACTCCTTATTCTACATCATTATGTAAGGAAATTTATAGTGGTATTAGTCACATTCGACAACCATTATAAGCAAGATAAATGACAAATAACTTGATTATTTGAATAATATAAAATCCTCCACCATTAAAATCATAATACAAAGTTGCTTTCACAGTTGTCTACTGTAAGGAATTAGCTTTAATAAGGGAATTATGATTCATTCACTTATTGGAGTAAAATTATTCTCTTGGCTTATTGAAAACAATATCACTCATATTTAGGCTTAGATTTGAAGCTAAATCTTTTAAAAACAGGGATGAGATTATTTATCAAAATATACCACAGTCAAATTATTTTAGATTTGTTTTATGTTTAGAATAGCAATAAAGTTTGTCTGTATTCAAACACATTCAACATGAATGAGTCTAAATCTATTTGCAGTCGGATTACACAAATTATTTAACTAATACACAAATTATTTAACTAATACACCAACACTTTGAGCATAAGTATGGAGATGTAATTGCGTGTCGTTGTGTTTCCTTGCATTGTGTTTCTTGTGTTGCTTGGTTCTTTGGCTTTTTGTCGAAAGGTCGTTCCATCGTTGTCTTGGACTCTTGTTATGATCGCAGATAGTTATTGTCTGGAAGGCTGATAAATTGGGCTTTGAAGCAAGGCCTTCTGCATGGAAGACTCGCGAGATCCGTTTGGGGTCCCGAGTGTCCAGAGTCTTCCTTGGACTCTACATGACATGAAGGATCTGGAAGAAGCAAGAGAGACAAAGAGAGTAGACCAAGCGATGGTTCCAAGAGAGGATTCAAGAGAGAAGATGAGTCTAAGAGCTTTCTTGGTAGGAAAGTTTTTAACTGAAATTGGCCAATAAGAAGTGGCTTTTCAGAGTCACATGGTCGACTGGTCTGTCCTTTCCAAAGTTGAATTACAATCCTTTGTGTGGAGGATTTTTTCAACTCAAAATAGTGCACGTTTAATCATGAAATGTTATATCTTGAAAACGGTTCAAGAGACATGACATCCGTTGTCATCAACATTCTCTATGTAAACAAGCAAGCATTTACATACTAAATGTGACATGCTTTCATGAATATTACACGTGTAAGTAACAAAACATGAAAATCCCTGCTTACAAATCATATTGGTTAATTCATCGGTTGTACAACATGGATAACCTTAAATTAGTTACCGTACTTAGTAGAATGAGATGAATCATACAAGATTAAAGATTATAATCATAATTTTGTCAGTTATAAGACATTACAAATCACTACACATATTTTAAAAGGTACATCAGGCTATAATCATTAATTTGTTAATTATAAAAGTAATCACAGGTTATATAAAACATACATGATACATAAGCTTTTCTGTTGGAAATCAGGATTTTGCAGAAGGGATACATTAAAGCGCCAACTATATGATTTATTTTTCTCTATTTGTGGCAACACCTCTAAACTCACCAGGGCGTGGTCTGTGACTATAAAAAGTTTCCAATTGAGTAATCCACAACAGATGAGATGAGGGACTTGGATATCAAGAAAACAAATCTATTCAAAAGATGGGTTCAAAAGTCTCCAAATATATGTAAGACCAAGATTTTTACACATCCTTTGAAGCATCAATGTTGCTCTAGGGTGCTTACACACTTTTGCTTCACTACAATCAAGGACTGAGTCCATCAATAGATTAAAGTCTCCTCCCAATATTAAATCATGAGGGGTGTCAGCGGCTTGCAACTTCCCTTCAAGATCTATAGAAATGCCCTGATCATCAACGTTAGGTGCTAAATATAAGCCATATTCAACCTTTGCTCCGGAATTTCTGCTAAAACAATAATGAATTCCTAATTTATCTTTAATATTTTTGAGACATTTGAATTGTAGATGTTTACATATCAATGTAATGACTCCCCTGCTCTTACTTGAGCCAGCACTATAAAAAAACAGAAAAAAGAAAAATGTGCGCATTAACCCCATGCAGGACAGCGCCAACCTTCTATCCCTCTAAACTCAAACAGTCTATGTATCCTATGAGAGTCCCTGCGACAAATTTGCCATTGGATTGCTCAAGACCGGTGCTTCTGTACAGATTCTGCGAGACCAAATTACCTAACAGAAAATAATATAAAAAACAAACTCCAGTCAATAGTCAGAATAAACACAAAGAACATGTAAATTAAAAAAGGTGTGTTCCTCCACAAAACAAATTCCAGCCGCTAGCGGAACCAGCACAAAAAATAAAAACAAATTAAAACTAAAAGCTGTTCAGTTCCTTGGACAGTCAAATAAATGTTCAGTGATCCGGCTGCTCGTGATTGCAGCAAATGACGTAGTCATTCCAATGTCCTGCAAAAAATACTCCACGAAACACACTCCATCCAATAGGAGGCATAATCCCAAAGAATGAGCAGATTCATCCACAACTGTCCCAAGGAGTGTTATTCCAGAAAACAAACTCCATCTTCTAGGTGGAACCAGCACAAAAAGAAACACAAAAAGTGCCCAATTTCCTTGGTCAGCCAAAGGCACGTTCAGTGAGTCAGTCCATTTGAGGCACACCATGACTTCCTCCATCCATTGACTCCATAAAAGACAATGCTTGTTGTGGGCATGCAAATATTTTGCGGCCGTCCTTAGTATATGTTCTCAGCTTGGCCGGGAACCTCGGAGCAAAAACGATCTTCCATTGGTGTAAAAGTTTCTTGCATTCCTTGAAACAATCACATTTCTCTCTTGTCGAATTTGCAAAATCTGGGAACAAGAAAATGTTGTGATTCTTCCTAGAAAGCCTTCCTTTGCTCCTCGCCTCACACAACACGAGATCTTTATCGGATGATCTCAGGAATTTGGCCAGAATTGAGTATCCCTCAGCTGATCTGCGAGCCAGGACACTGTGAGCTTGTGGCCTGTTATGTCAAGCAGACTCGGGAAAAGCTCATCTAGGAATTTCAACAAATCTCCTTGAAGGCAGAGATATGGTGAAATTCCTAGACGAGCTATTTCATCGGCTCCTATTCTCCAGATCTTCCGATCGGCTCCTGTTCTCAGTTTTTCCAAAATTCTTTCCACATCTATCTTGGTCACGAGCGGATTAGCAGACAATTCTCTCTCCGATGACTCCAGATAGTCGATCCATCTCTTGACCTCCAATCTTGTTACCAACTCAAAAAATTTTGTTTCCATCACCGTAATCAATCAGCGTATTACTGTGAGATCTGCCAAGTCAGAAACAACCTTCGTCAGCATCACAAACATGCTCACCAGTTCACACTAGATTTCTCCTGCCACATCGTTTACACTCTCAAATAAATGATTATCATGCTGTCATTCATAATCATCAGTCTATTTTGTGTATTACCAAGATTCATTTTTTAACGTGCAATTTGAATGCCGACCCATAAATCCAGAGTTTGTGCAAACTAAACTAAAACCTACCTGGCTTGCCAACTAAACCGGAACATACCCGTCTGGTGTTAATCAAACAAACGGATTGTCCCAGACTAAACTATTGCCATTTGTTGAGTCAGTGTTGCGGTCAGTCCCGCTCAGTCTCTAACAGCAATAGTTTCATAGTTTCACAGAGACCAAATGTTTAAAGTTTCCAACAAATGGTTATTTATAGTTGTCTCTGCATATTAAACTGGGTTTGGAGAAATTATTTTATCAGCAAAAAAAAATGACACACTTCAGCTTAAAGTGCCCTAAGCCCAACCATATATTGCGTGTATCCCTGCAGGATGAAGCTGATAATAGCAGAAGTGGCCAAGTACAAAGCTGGTCTTGCCTGTGCTCCTATGCATTACTTCCAAGTGACCTACAACAAGCACACTTTGACCTTAGATGACCTTTTAACACTTGACGACCAAAACTGGGTCAATGATCAGGTGGGTACCCTGTATAATCATATACATTAGAAGCACATTCACATACAGTATGTTAACATTTTTCACCACTATAAATCAAAGGCAAAGATGTGTTTTATGGATTTTTGCAGGTGATTAACATGTATGGAGAACTGATCATGGAAGCTACAAACCACAAGGTAACAGCATGTTTAGACTAAAAGTGTTACAGTTTCTCTGAATTGATTTGATACATTTCTCCAAATTATGGTCAATGCTCTTAAAACAATTCTCAGAGGCAGCGAAACATACTCCCAATTTTGCACAATGAAGCACTGTATTCTTTCTGATAACGCATTTCTTTAAATGAAATACTGATATCAAAACTATAGCTGTGTTCTCTATTGAATTCATAACATACTCTGCTAGAGACACACAACTATACTATTGAAATAACACATTAAACATAAATATCCACAATAAAGACCTAGGGCCTCATTTATAAAATGGATGTATCAGATTTGCTACTAAATTCCATGAATTTGATGTTACATCAAAAATTAGGAACAAATCAGTTTTTATAAAGGCAGAAACTGACATTAAAATATTCTTATGCGTATGTCGATTGACAACCATGCGTACAATTTCTTTTTGCACAGACTGATACTTTCTTTTTTGGTGATGCAAAAACTAAAAATGAGACACTGACTGATTGAATTGAATAATACATCAGTGATCATGTGTACGTAAACAAGAATATTCTGATATGGGCCAGAACATAGTGATATTTACATTATGGATGCGTAATGTAAAAGCTTTATTTTGGATATCTGCTGTAACAGAATATTTGTTTATAGCCCTATCTGCATGTTTGCATAATAAATTAATTTTGAGACCTATGAGTGAACAGGTAGGTAATATACAGTATGTAATTTGTCAAGCACATGTTGTGCAGTGAGGAAGAGGGGAGATTATAGTTTACAACACTTGAAAACATAGCTAAATTAATATACAGATGGCTGTGCACCGCAACAGTGTCATATTTAAAACTCACCTTCATGTTTTCATCAATTCATCTTTCATCTTATTTCTTGTCTGCTGTTGTTGAGGACATAAATTAAAATGCATGATTTGAATGTGCTGCAAAAGACAAAAGTGGGCAGAAGAGAATTGGAGGAAAATAACATGCATGTAGTTTATACAGAACACGATTGCCATGTAAACATATTGGCCATGCATATCTCATTATATGTAAAAGAGCATGTAATTAAGGTTTAGCAAGTATATGGACATTGGTTGAAGAATGGTGTGGATTTACAGTAATTAATGGATTTATTATTGATAATGAAAATGAATATCTGATAATTACTTATTGAATAGGCTACATTGTATAGGCAGAAACCGGTGGCTGCAATCATTTTATTTGTAAACCTTGCCTAACGCAAGAGAACATTCTTTATGAATGATGTACAAATGAATAACTTGTGCTTTAATTATTTTCTGTCTCACCTTGATTTCTTTAAGATTAAACATTTTATTGATTCAAGACAAAGAAAAACAAAACATATACAATGAATCAACATTTAACTCCCACTACTACGCCTAAAAAACAAAAAAATTATAATAAAATGAGAAAATTTATATAATATCATACACATCTAAAACTATGCCTCTCTCCACAGCCCTCAGAAATGTCAAATAACTGCCCCACTTCCATTAAATGAATCCCAGATCCCCAGCCTTTTACGCGACACCTCCTCGAAAGCTGCCACCCTCCCCATCTCCTTGCACCACTCCCAAATTGAGGGGGCTCCAACTGACTTCCATCCTGTAAGGATAACCTGTCTGCCATCATAACACTGGCCAGGATCCAATTATTCATGTACTTATCACCTACATCAATGACTGCCCCATCACCTAAAATACAGAGTCTGGGGAAAAATGTGATTTGAGTACATAATATGTCGCCCATAAAACTCTGGACCCTTAACCAGAATTCTTGTATCTTAACACACCACCAAAAAACATGAGCGTTGTCTCCCTTTTCTGATTTGCAATGCCAGCAGGTGGGTGTGTCTTTAAGACCCAGCTTATACAATCTTGAGGGGGTCCAATAGAATCCATTTAAAATCTTAAATTGCATAAGGTGATCCATCTCTAGATGTAGACTTGATGTTTTTTAGTATTCTAGCCCACACTCCCTCCTCCAGTACCAAGTTTAGATTTTTCTCCCATAATCTCTTGAGCGAAGTTAAAGGCCCATCCCCCAGACTCTGAATTAGAAGGGAGTAATACACTGATGCCTCATGGCCTTTTCCAAATGCAGAAATCACCGCTTCCAGAGTATCTGCCACTTTAGGGGGGAGGGGAAGGGGGGGTGGTAGGTTGTAATTTTTTATTGATTTACAAAAGTGATACATTAAAGTGCCAACTATATGATTTATTTTTCTCCATATGTGGTAACAACTCTAAACACACCAGCTCATGATCTGAGAATAAGATGTTTCCTATTGAGCAATCCACAACAGATGAAATGAGGGACGTATTTATTTTATATATATATATATATATATATATATATATATATATATATATATATATGTAACGAGGGTTAAGATTGGCAAGGAGGAGGCGAGAACCAGCTTGTCAATATAAATAATAATTTTTTTTTATTTTTATAAACTGTTTTTATTGTACAGACAAAACAAAAGTGTACATTGAATCATTAAAGAGACAGGCATAAAAGAGAAAACATTGTCTGCACATTTATCTTTTATACATTCCCTAAAAACATATAACTAAAAAAAGAAAGGACAAAGAAAAGGAACCACCACTCCAAACCCCCCCACACCCCTCCCCACCCCACCCAAGAGGGATTAGAAATATCGGCAGTCTCTACATGCGATTACACTATACAATAAAAAAAATAATAAAAAAAAATCTTGTATACCCATGATATATTTAGTCAGAATCTAGTGAGGATACAGAGTCATAAAGATTTAAAATAGGGTTCCATAATTTATAAAACTTATCAGTTGAGCCCCGGGTCGAGTATTTCAACTTTTCAAGTGAAAGGAATGACATCAGATCCTTTAACCAAGATGTAGTTGGGGGGTTGGACACTTCCAGTGTAACAAAATACACCTTCTAGCAATAAGAGAAGCAAAAGCAATAACCTCTGCTTTCTGTCTCGTGATGGATTCTTCGTGAGACACGCCAAAAATGGCGACTAGAGGGCATGGAGATAGAGAAACGTGGAGAGCTCTAGACATGAAGTCAAAAAAAGAAGCCCAATACGAGTCCAGTTTTGGGCAGCTAAAAAATGTGTGGGTGTGATCGGCAGGAGAAAAGGAGCATCTGTTACAGTAGTCTCCTGTTTCTGGAAACAATTTATGAAGTTTAGCCTTGGTAAGATGAATTCGATGAAAGACTTTTAGCTGAATAAGACTCAGCCGAGCACATATAGAAGTAAGAATTAACTCTAGCAAGGGCCTCAGACCATAGCTCCTCCAATAACTTGATTCGCAGCTCATTTTCCCAAGTCATCTTTAGGCAGGAGAGAGAGGACGTATTAGAAGAAAGTAACATGGAGTAGACAGAGGATATACGACTACCACCTGTAGAAGCTGACAATAAGTTCTCAACCAGAGATTTTTCTGGTAATTGAGGGAAACTAGGGAAGTTCGTCTTAACAAAACCGCGGAGTTGAAAATACCTGAATAAGACTCTAGTATGCAGGTTAAATTTGGACAAAAGATTGATGAATGAAGCAAAAGAATTATCAATAAAAAGATCTGAAAAACAGGCCATCCCCTTATCTTTCCATCTTTTAAAGGGTAACTAAACCCTAAACCAACTTTTTTTAGTTAATGATCTGGAAAAAGTTAACACTTACTTAGTTTAATAATTTTAAACCATGACTTTAACTATACATAAGTAATATTTACATTATATTCATGATGTTAGCCAGAGTCTGTTTTTTCCCAAGGTTATTTTCCCTCCATTAATCAAAATCTTATGGAGTTTTGTGTTCCTTGCCACAGTCGCTTTCAGCTGGTACACTGGGGTTATTAATACAATTATTATTTAATTATTTTTAAACACGATAAACAATCATATTTTATCTAATTACACAATGATGATTCATCGTCATTATAGACATTACAGTTTTATCGTCTGTTAATGCCTGATCTTCTGTAAAGCTGCTTTGAAACAATGTGTGTTGTGAAAGGCGCTATACAAATAAAATGTACTTGACTTATCGCAGCCCATTGGATCCCATTTCACAGCCGGCTCAACTGAAAAAGTGGTGGTGGCGTAGTGGGCTAAAGCACATAACTGTTAATCAGAAGGTTGCTGGTTCGATCCCCACAGCCACCACCATTGTGTCCTTGAGCAAGGCACTTAACTCCAGATTGCTCCAAGGGGGATTGTCCCTGTAATAAGTGCACTGTAAGTCGCTTTGGATAAAAGCGTCCGCCAAATGCAGAAATGTAAATGTAACTGAAAAAGTCCCGGTTCTCCCGATAGTCAGTCCACCCCTGATATGAACGCATTTGTATCACCATGGCACACTGTTGTCACACATGGCACACATTATGTCATAATGATATACATCGGAGCGGACTGTGGTCCCAATCGTCCCGACCAGTGATTATTTTTTTTATTATTTCGTAGATTCATAAAAAATTAATAAAGGCTGATACTATAATACGCTTGCAATTATCCAACTGTGTTGGGCCAGTGGTAGCTCAGCAGTTAAGGCTCTGGGTTACTGACCGAAAGGTCGGGGGTTCAAGCCCCAGCACAGTCAAGATACCACTGTTGGGCCCTTGACCCTATCTGCTCCAGGGGCGCCGTTTCATGGCTGACCCTGCGCTCTGACCCCAGCTTAGTTGGGATATGCGAAAACAACTGCATTTCATTGGCTCTGTACCTGTACTCTGCACATTGACAATAAAGTTGAATCTTAATCTTGATGATTTGAATTGAAGCAAAAGAATTATCAATAAAAAGATCTGAAAAACAGGCCATCCCCTTATCTTTCCATCTTTTAAAGGGTAACTAAACCCTAAACCAACTTTTTTTAGTTAATGATCTGTAAGAATGGGGCTTTATTAGTACTGGTCATTGATTCAAGTAATTGTTTATATATTTGTGTATAAAGTGTTTTAATTCTACAATATATGGTGTAAAAACGTCTGAGTGCTGCCCTCTTCAGGTTGAACGGTGGCTACTGCAGTTGAATTTTCCTATTGGCTGTTTGCGGTAGTTCGTGACGTAAGCGACTGAGAGCTGACATAAGCAGGTTCCAGCTCACCACGCCCTTGGTACGAGCTAGACACTGGCCCCATTCTCCCTGGCGCGGCTGCTTCGCTAGCATCGTTGGATCCCGATCGCGATGCGGGAGTTAAAACCGCAGTTTGAGCCAGCGGCTCGAATTGATATGGCTCCGGCCCTGTGTCCACAGACAATTCACCCTCCTCCACTTCAGGTGAAGGTGGGGGAGAAAAGTCCTCGACTTCAAAAGACTGCTCCGTGGCAAAGCTACTTGCATCACTCCAGTCACTCTCCATTTTAGAGTCTGACAGCAGCTGTCAATGAATCCGTCACTACGGGTCTCAGGTGCACGCCCCGCGGTTCGTCCCCTCTATCCCCGCTGGGGTCTGCCCACTTTTCCAGCATTTTTCAAATATTGCTAGTGGGTGGAGTCAGACTCTGAGCAGGGGTTTAGTTACCCTTTAAAAGTGTGATCAATAGCTGGTGGTAAAAACAGGTGATTATTGCAAATAGGACTTAAAACAGATAGTGACTCCAACCGAAAATGTTGTCGAAATTTTTTCCAGATTGTTGATAACACAATAGGATTTCTAGTATAATTAGAGGGACGCAGAGACAGAGGAGCAAAGACAAGTGCAGGAAGAGAAGAAGAAAGACAAGTAGCAGCTTCTAGAGTACACCAGTTGACCTCCGGCGCATTACACCACAAGACAAACTTAGAGATGTTGGTGGACCAGTAATAAAAAAGAAAATTTGGTAAAGCTAGACCTCCATCGCGTTTATGTCGTTGCAGGATAGTTTTATTCACTTTAGGAATTTTACCAGCCCAAATAAATGAGGAGATGGTTTTATCTAGACATTTAAAGAAAGATTTAGGTAGAAAAAGAGGGAGAGACTGGAAGAGAAATAAAAGTCGCGGCAAAACATTCATTTTAATGGTCTCCACTCTCCCTACAAGAGAAAGGGGTAGGCTGTCCCATCGTTTTAAGTCTAGTTAATTTGATCAACCAAATTTGTAAAGTTATTCTTAAAGATAGAACTGAAAGAATGTGAAATGTTTACACCTAAATATCGAAACCCTGAAGGAGAAAAATTAAAAGGTAGTCTACCTTTAGAAATCTTTTTAGCCACGTCATTTATGGGGAAACATTCACTTTTGGTTCCAACCTGAAAAGGAGCCAAAGGTGTCGAGCAAGTGCATAATCTCGTTGGCGCAGCCAACTGGATCTTGTACATATAACAACAAGTCGTCGGCATAAAGAGAAACACGGTGTTCTGTGTCCCCCCTATGGATCCCGCATATAGACGAGGATGCTTTTAAGGCGATAGAAAGTGGCTCAATAGCTAAAGCAAAGAGCAAAGGAGACAGAGGGCAACCCTGCCGCGTCCCACGAGAGAGGGAAAAGAATAATGAACTGTCAGCATTAGTTTTAACACTAGCAGAGGGAGTCAAATATAGAAGGCGAATCCATGAGATAATATTGTGACCAAAGCCAAACTTTTTTAATACAGTAAATAAATAATTCCATTCCACACGGTCAAATGCTTTTTCGGCATCAAGAGAAATTATCATTTCAGAGGTCTTAGACAGAGAAGGACTAAAGAGTATATTTAGCAATCGCCGGATATTAGATGACTTCTGACGTCCCCCAATAAACCCGGTCTGATCCTCGGAAATTGCGCTTTGCCAGCACCTTTGCTAGAATTTTATTGTCAGCGTTCAATAAACTAATAGGTCTATAACTACTACATAAAGTTGGGTCTTTATTTTTTTTTAATAAAAGAGAGATAGATGCTTGATTTAATGAGGCTGGGAGAAAACCCTGCTCAAATGACTCCTTATACATATCAAACAATAAGGGGGCTAACTGTGCTGAAAATTTCTTATAAAAGTCTAAGGGGAAGCCGTCAGGCCCTGGAGCCTTGTTACATTGCATGAGACCGATGCAGGTGGTAATTTCATCTAGCCTGAGAGGTACATCTAATGTCTCCTCTGTTAATGTGTTAATAGTGGGTATACTTAAATTGTGCAGAAAAGATTCCATTAAGGAAGCATCAGAAGGAGGTTGAGAAGTATAAAGACTGGAGTAAAAGGAGGAAAAGACAGAGTTAATTTTTTGAGGTTCAGTAACGAGCTCGTTAGAATGGTTATCATAAATCTGCGTGATGTAGCGTGATGCTGACTGATGTTTAAGCTGGGAGGTAAGAAGACGGCCTGCTCTATCTCCATGTTCATAATAGGTGGCTCTAGTTCTTTTAATCAAGTATTCAGCTTTATTTGTTGAAAGCAAATCAAATTCAGTTTGTAACCTCGAACGTTTCAGCTTAAGATCAGGATTGGGATCGCTTGAATACTGTCCATCAATCTCTAAAATTGAACGGATAAGCTCTTGTTGCCGAGATTTTCTTGTCTTGGCTAAGTGAGCGCTAAAGGAAATGATTCGACCACGAATAAACGCTTTAAATGTCTCCCACAGAAGAGAAGCAGACACAGTCTCCGTTTTGTTAGTCTCAATGAAAAAGTCTATATTTTTGGATAGAAATTCGCAGAAGTCAGTTCTGGTAAGAAGCCCTACATCGAATTTCCACTGAGGTCGGCTCTTAAAAGCCGGCCTAAAGGAAATATCTAACACATGCGGGGCATGATCAGAAATAACAATGGCAGAGTAATCTGAAGAAATAACCGAAGAGAGAAGGGCTTTATCGAGGAAAAAATAATCAATCCGGGAGTAAACATGGTGCACACCAGAGAAGAAAGGAAAATACCTTGTCAGAGGGATGAAAAAAGCGCCAGGGATCTATGCAGCCTATTTGAGTTGTTAGCGAAATTAGAGACCTGGACATAGCAGAGAGAGAAGGAGATTTAGTCGAAGAATTATCAAGATTATTATCGATAACACAGTTAAAGTCCCCTCCAAAAATAAGGTGATGAGTGTCAAGATTTGGGATTTTTGAGAAAAGCATAGACATAAAAGTAGGGTTATCCCAATTTGGGGCATATACGTTTACTAAGACTACTGGAGATTGAAAAAGAATACCACTGACGATTACAAAGCGGCCTTCAGGATCTGAAAGTACTTGCTCTGCTAGAAACATGACTCTTTTATGTATCAGAATTGCAGTACCCCTGGATTTGCTATTAAAACTTGAATGAAATACTTGACCAACCCATTGTTTACGCAGTCTGGTGTGATCACCTGTGCGCAAATGTGTCTCCTGAAGAAACATAATATCAGAGGACAGTGATTTTCCATCCATCCATCTTCAACCGCTTGGATGGATGGAAAATCACTGTCCTCTGATATTATGTTTCTTCAAATGTGTCTCCTGAAGAAACATAATATCAGAGGACAGTGATTTTAAATGAGAAAAAACTCTGGAGCGTTTAATTTGGCCACCCATCCCACGTACGTTCCATGTAACGATTCTAACATTGTGTCCAACCCCTCCCCCCTTAGAATTCACAGGTGGTTTACTCATAAAACTGCAAAGTAGAGCATAATAATCTAAATGGGGTACAAAAGAAAAAAACAATGCTTTTTTAAGCTCAATCATGATAGCATGTGTAAGAGACATCATTAACTCTTTCCCCGCCAAACACGGAATTTTCCGGGTTTTATGAAAAAAACGCTTCCCCGCCAAACACGGAATTTTCCGGGTATCCGTGTTTTAGGTGGTATACGGTAAGGAAGACCCGCGCGCATGTTTTGAAAGAGTACGCAACTCTTTGATCAAAGAAACAGACTGCGATCGTCTCAAATGTGAAGTGGAACACCATACTAATACTAAAGCACTTGTTTGATAAAAATGCCTTTTTCTCAGCTTTTTGTCCGAAATGTTGTTTTTGACAAAACCTACCTCTGTTCAAGTGGCAATAAAAAAAGAACAAATGAAGATAAAATAAAATCGTTTTTTGCTCAGATCTTTATTTTGATATATACAGTGAGGAAAATAAGTATTTGAACACCCTGCTATTTTGCAAGTTCTCCCACTTAGAAATCATGGAGGGGTCTGAAATTGTCATCGTAGGTGCATGTCCACTGTGAGAGACATAATCTAAAAAAAAAAATCCAGAAATCACAATGTATGATTTTTTAACTATTTATTTGTATGATACAGCTGCAAATAAGTATTTGAACACCTGAGAAAATCAATGTTAATATTTGGTACAGTAGCCTTTGTTTGCAATTAAACGTTTCCTGTAGTTTTTCACCAGGTTTGCACACACTGTAGGAGGGATTTTGGCCCACTCCTCCACACAGATCTTCTCTAGATCAGTCAGGTTTCTGGGCTGTTGCTGAGAAACACGGAGTTTGAGCTCCCTCCAAAGATTCTCTATTGGGTTTAGGTCTGGAGACTGGCTAGGCCACGCCAGAACCTTGATATGCTTCTTACAGAGCCACTCCTTGGTTATCCTGGCTGTGTGCTTCGGGTCATTGTCATGTTGGATGACCCAGCCTTGACCCATCTTCAATGCTCTAACTGAGGGAAGGAGGTTGTTCCCCAAAATCTCGCAATACATGGCCCCAGTCATCCTCTCCTTAATACAGTGCAGTCAGCCCTGTCCCATGTGCAGAAAAACACCCCCAAAGCATGATGCTACCACCCCCATGCTTCACAGTAGGGATGGTGTTCTTGGGATGGTACTCATCATTCTTCTTCCTCCAAACACGGTTAGTGGAATTATGACCAAAAAGTTCTATTTTGGTCTCATCTGACCACATGACTTTCTCCCATGACTCCTCTGGATCATCCAAATGGTCATTGGCTGAACTTAAGACGGGCCTTGACATGTGCTGGTTTACGCAGGGGAACCTTCCGTGCCATGCATGATTTCAAACCATGACGTCTTGGTGTAATACCAACAGTAACCTTGGAAACGGTGGTCCCAGCTCTTTTCAGGTCATTGACCAGCTCCTCCCGTGTAGTTCTGGGCTGATTTCTCACCTTTCTTAGGATCATTGAGACCCCACGAGGTGAGATCTTGCATGGAGCCCCAGTCCGAGGGAGATTGACAGTCATGTTTAGCTTCTTCCATTTTCTAATGATTGCTCCAACAGTGGACCTTTTTTCACCAAGCTGCTTGGCAGTTTCCCCATAGCCCTTTCCAGCCTTGTGGAGGTGTACAATTTTGTCTCTAGTGTCTTTGGACAGCTCTTTGGTCTTGGCCATGTTAGTAGTTGGATTCTTACTGATTGTATGGGGTGGACAGGTGTCTTTATGCAGCTATCGACCTCAAACAGGTGCATCTAATTTAGGATAATAAATGGAGTGGAGGTGGACATTTTAAAGGCAGACTAACAGGTCTTTGAGGGTCAGAATTCTAGCTGATAGACAGGTGTTCAAATACTTATTTGCAGCTGTATCATACAAATAAATAGTTAAAAAAAATCATACATTGTGATTTCTGGATTTTTTTTTTTAGATTATGTCTCTCACAGTGGACATGCACCTACGATGACAATTTCAGACCCCTCCATGATTTCCAAGTGGGAGAACTTGCAAAATAGCAGGGTGTTCAAATACTTATTTTCCTCACTGTAGCATCTTCATATATTCATGGAAGAAAATATTCTGCGGGCCATTAAAGTTTAGCGAAAATCATCAAAAACCCTGGCGGTGGCTGGCAACTTTTTTTAAAAACGCTGGCGGGGAAAGAGTTAAAAGACAAAATAATCCTCCATCGAACATAACTCCCGAACATACCCAGAACCTAGAGAACAAAAATGCAAATATGCTCAAAAATTGCAGAAATATCCCTTCTGATACGCGACCACTTAGACATGATGAGTTGCCAGAAAAACGTTATCACAACCAATTGTGTAGTGAATTTGACTCCAACAAACAAAGAATTTAACACTAGTAAGAAAATTTACTCCAGAAGAAAAAAAAAAAAAAAAAAGGGGTTGACAGGGTCTCCTTATCGCCAACACCACTAGTAACGATTCTAAGCAAAGTTTTGGTGGTAGAATTTTTCTGCAGCCTCAGGAGAGTCGAAATAATGCTCCGTATTGTTGTATGACACGCGAAGTCTGGCCGGGTAAAGCATGCCAAAACGAACACCACGTTTATACAACAGGCCCTTGATGATGTTGAACGAAGCTCTCCTGTTAGCCACCGAAGTGCAGAAGTCCTCATAGAATTTGATTCTTGGTTTGCGAGTTGATTTTACCACCAGCTCGCGTACCCTTACTCATCTGGATCATATAACTTTAACAAAGATCAACTGTAGTACAAAAATAGCTAAAAAGCCCCAAAAGTAGTGTTATGAGGAAAAAAATATATAAAATTTATGTCGGAGCGCTAACACCACGCGTCTCTCCACTACATGGCAAAACCGGAAGTCTATAAATAATAATTTAATGAACTTAAACCATAAACACACACATGACGGACATGCCCTTAAATCTCTCTTTCTCGAACCATCGTCACCGGCCGCCTTTATCCCTCATGCGCCCCATCAGGCCGATTGGGGACCGGGCGTGCGCCACCGGCATGACATACACCCCTCCTTTCCCTGTTCTTTGCGTCCCGTCAGGTCATCCCCACCTTCCTCGACATGGGAGGAGACAGGAGGAGAAAACAACAACAAAAAAAACAAAATAGGCGAGGGAAAAGGCCAACAAGGTGCGAAAGAGAGCGAGCGAGGAGAGACAGAAAAAGCTCACTCACCGGTTCTCTGATGTAACGTTGCGTGTTCCTCGAGCACTCCTCCACACTCTTCGGTGGACGACAGCCGCTCCTCCCCGAGCGGACCGGAGTCAAACCTCTGACCCCCAGTGGACAGAACGCCCCTCCGCTATTCTTGCGGAACATGGGGACATTCCTCCGCCCCTGGCAGCGGCTCCATCGCTCCAGGCGGTTGGGGAATCCAGTCCCCACTCACCCCGCGGGCGACGGCTGTTCCCCACGTCCAGGCGGTCGGGCTACTCTGTCACCCGGCAGATGGCAGCGTCGTAGATCCACTATATATATGTGTGTGTGTGTGTGTGTGTGTGTGTGTGTGTGTGTGTGTGTGTGTGTCAAAAATAAAATGATATAGACCACATTCCAACATTAGTGCAACAATCAAACCCTGAATTTCCCCCAAAACCAAACAAACAGAAAAAACAAAACAAAAAACATGCGCATTAACTCCACTTCATCCCTCCAAACTCAAAGAGTCCATGTATGCCTACAAGAGTCCCTGCGACAACTTTGCCGTCGGGAGTGCTCAAGTCCGGTGCTTCTATAAACATTTTGTGAGATATACATTACTTTCTGTTGTGTAATTCTAAAACAAACTCCAGCCAATAGACAGAATAAGCACAAAGAATGTGTAGACTCATCCACATGAGGTGTCTCGAAGGTGTGTTCCTCCACAAAACAAACTCCAGCCGCTAGCAGAACCAGCACAAAAAAACAAACAAAAAAAAAGAGCATAAAGTTGTCTCGGACTGTCAAATGAATGTTCAGTGAGCTGGCCCATTCTGCTGTACACGATTGTAACAAATGCCCTAATCCCTCTAATGATTTGCAAGAAATATTCTACAAAACACTCAATAGGAGGCATAAGCACGAAGAATGTGTAGATTCATCCACAAACTGTCTGGAAGGAGTGTAATTCCACAAAAATAACAACTAAATAGGTGCCCAGATTCCTTGGACAGTCAAGTGAATTTTCATTGAGTCAGTCCCACTCGGCTGCATCGATAGCATCACACAATGACTTCATTGACTTTATAAAGGACACCGCTTGCTGTGAGCATGTAAATATTTTGCGGCAATCGTAGTATCTATTCTTAGTTTAGCCGGGAACATCAGTGCAAAAGCGACCTTCGTTGATGTAAGAGTTTCTTGCATTTCTTGAGTCGATCACGTTTCTCTCTTCTCGAATTCACAAAGTCGCAAAGTCTGGGAACAAGAAAATGCTGTGGATCTTCCAAGAAAGCCTTCTTTACTCCTCTACATCCACTAATTGGCTCTATAATTCTGCTCTCCTTTCCACCAATAGCTGGTGTGTGGTGAGCGTACTGGGGCACTATGGCTGCTGCCACTTCATACAGGTGGATGCTGCACCACTGGTGGTGGTTGAGGAGAGTCCCCTGTTCACTGTGTAAAGCTCTTTGAGTGTAGTGTCAGAAAAGAGCTAAAATTCATTCATCCTCCCCTCATGTAACATGAGATCTTTATCGAATGATCTCAGATATTTGGCCAGAATTGATGGGGCCTGTCTCCCTCAGCGGATCTCCGAGCCGAAACTCTGTGAGCTTGCTCTATTTTCAGCTTATGGCCTGTTATGTTGAGCAGACTTTGTGTGTGCAGAGCTTGGCATTCACACGTCCGAATGTGACTCTCTTCACCTTGTTTTCTGTCTTACTCAATGCGCATATAAAATATATATACAGTGCATCTGGAAAGTATTCACACTTTTTCCATATTTTGTTATGTTTCAACTTTAAATTCATTATTTTCTTCAAAATTCTACAAACAATACCCCATAATGACAACGTGAATGTTTGTTTGAAATCTTTGCAAATTTATTAAAAATTAAAAAAAAAAGAAAAATCACATGTACATAAGTATTCACAGCCTTTGCTCAATACTTTTGGCACCAATTACAGCCTGTAATCTTTTTGTGTATGATGCTACAAGCTTGGCACACCTATTTTGGGCAGTTTCTCCCATTCTTCTTTTCAGGACCTCTCAAGCTCCATGAGGTTGTATGGGGAGCGTCGGTGCACAGCCATTTTCAGATCTCTCCAGAGATGTTCAATCGGGTTCAAGTCTGGGCTCTGGCTGGGCCACTCAAGGACATTCACAGTGTTGTCTCGTATCCACTCCTTTGTTATCTTGGCTGTGTGCTTAGGGTCATTGTCCTGCTGGAAGATGAACCTTCGCCCCAGTCTGAGGTCCAGAGGATTCTGGATCAGGTTTTCATCAAGGATGTAGGGATATGGTATTGGACAGGTGATGAGCGGTGCCTGATTTCCTCCAGACATAACATTTGCCATTCAGGCCAAATAGTAAAATTTTTGTGTCATCAGACGCTTCTCATGGTCTGAGAGTCCTTCAGGTGCCTTTTAGCAAACTCCAGGCGGGCTGTCATGTGCCTTTTACTGAGGAGTGGCTTCCGTCTGGCCACTCTACAATACAGGCCTGATTGGTGGAGTGCTGCAGAGATGGTTATTCTTCTGGAAGTTTCTCCTCTCTCCACAGAGAAATGCTGGAGCTCTGTCATGGTGACCATCGGGTTCTTGGTCACCTCCCTGACTAAGGCCCTTCTCCCCCGATCACTCAGTTTGGCCAGGCGGTCAGCTCTAGGAAGAGTCCTGGTGGTTCCAAACTTCTTCCATTTACAGATGATGGAGGCCACTGTGCTCATTGGGACCTTCAATGCTGCAGAAATCTTTCTGTACCTTTTCCCAGATCTGTGCCTCAATATAATCCTGTCTCGGAGGTCTACAGACAATTCCTTGGACTTCATGGCTTGGTTTGTGCTCTGACATGCACTGTTAACTGTGGGAACTTATATAGACAGGTGTGTGCCTTTCCAAATCATGTCCAATCAACTGAATTTTCCACAGGTGGACTCCAAGTTGTATAAACATCTCAAGGATGATCAGTGGAAACAGGATGCACCTGAGCCCAATTTTGAGTGTCATGGCAAAGGCTGTGAATACTTTGTTAATTTTTTAATAAATTTGCAAAGATTTCAAACAAACTTATTTCATGTTATCATTATGGGGTTTTGTTTGTAGAATTTTGAGGAAAATAATGCATTTAATCTATTTTGGAATAAGGCTGTAACATAACAAAATGTGGAAAAAGTGAAGCGCTGTGAATACTTTCCGGATGCACTGTGTATGTATATATATATTGACCAGTGACATTGATTGTGATATGCAGAGCAATGCCATTCCTCCCTCTTCTCCTCCCAGGCTGAACTCTCTGTCTGTGATAGAGACATTAATTCATAACATGATCAGTTAGATGCTCTAATAGTTTGAGCCTCTTCTGTGTCTTCTTTACTCTCATTTTCCACCTTGCTGCCCTCGTCCTCTCATCTCTATTTGGTCTTTCCTCAACTCTTGCAAAGTTTACCCCTGAAAGAGTTGTAGAAAAACTTTCTCGTTCCTCGTCACATCTTTCTCCTATTTCCTCTTACTCTTTCCATACATTATTTTTGCTCTGGGTTTTATAGCAGATAGTGAGTAAATGTATTTTCTTTGCTGCGTGCATATACAAATGCAGCAGATACTGTGTGAATATGAAGGCATTTGTTAACCTGGCATGTGCATAATTTTAGAATATGGCTTTGAATTAGTTGCCTGTGTCAACAGCGTTTTGAAAGTATGAATCTTGGATCAGAGAAATGTATGTGTAGTGTTTTGAGAAAATTATGAAAATCAAGGAAATGTTTTTTTTTTTTAAAAACCTATTTCATGACATCTGTGGTCTTCTGTATGTTTAGAAAGTCATAATCTTTGCAATTCTCTTTGTGCCATAAGAGCTTGAAATTGTAATGATTTTGGATGCAAAAATTATTCAGTACTGCACATTCCGCACAAGATTTCTCAATTATTGGTTACTGTAAGATGACTTCCGTTCCTATGGTTGATTTAACCCATATTGTTTTGTATTTTATAGGTTCATTTCTTCAATAGTTTCTTTTATCGACAGTTTGCAGCTAAAGGGTATGAAGGAGTGAGGCGATGGACTAAAAAGGTTAATGTTACAGTATGCAAAATATCACACATAGATGCAGAAATATTACACCTAATTTGTTATTGATAATAAATCTCCTATAAGATTTTGTTTGGTTTAGATTGATGTATGTTTGTTTGTTAATATGTTTTTTAGTTTTATGTCATTTTGTTTGTGTGATGTTCCCCTTTCCCCCTAATATCCTCTGTGTTGATGTATTTTTGTTGTTTTTAGTGTTGTTGTTGTTGTTGTTTTTTTTTTTTTAAATTTGGATGACGTTTTTTGTATTTGTTTGTTTGGTCGTTTGACTTATATTTTTGTTTAATGTCCTCTGTGTTGATGTATTTTTTCTGTTTATTTATTTTTTGTCTTGTTTGTATGATTAGAATTTTTTGGTCATTTTGTTTGATTTATTTGTCTAATCTCCTGTGTTGTCCATGAGTTCAGTTTGATCTGTATGATGTTTGTTTCATGTCATCTGTCTTTTTGTTTGTTTTGTTGTTTAATTCTAATTTTCTCTTTGTTGATATGTCTAGGTTGATCTATTCTCTAAGAGATTGATTCTGATTCCTCTTCACCTGGAGATTCACTGGTCGCTCATAACTGTGGACGTCTTCAAGCAAAACATAAATTTCTATGACTCCCAGGGCATCTTGTTCAAGTTTGCTGTGGATGTAAGTGTGCTTTAAGTTTGCTTTATGCTCAAATCCTCACATATAACTGATGTGTTGCTGTTATCCACAGAACATCCTAAAATACATTGTTGCAGAGGCAAAAGAGAAGAAACAACTGGTATTTCAAAAAGGCTGGAAGATTGCTGTCAACAAGGTCTGTTTAACATGTTCAGATTATGACTCCACTGTAAATCAAGCAAACATCAAAAAAATTATGCCTGATGTTTTGAAAGTCTTTGTTTCTGCTTTTGAGATTTATTTTTGATTTTGCACTCCTCTGCAGCCCATTCCACAGCAGAAGAACGACAATGACTGTGGAGTTTTTGTCTTGGAGGTAATCTAAATGTTTGCGTACATTTTCATTAACGATACCTGTTAAATAATAAAGCAATTGAAATGACATTTGGAGAGGTTTAGTTCGTTAAAAAAAAAAATATTCACCTTTCACCAATCCGGTCTTTCTTTAATGGAACACAGGGAGAAATGGAAAATATATATTTTTAATTGAATGCACAAAACTATAATTATAGTAATCGACATGATTTATGCACTTTATGCTATTTTAATTTTTTGGACATAAAAGAAATAAAGTCCGAAAAAATTTGAACAGAAACTATTGTTTATGTAGCACCTTAAAGTCCACATCCCCAGAAGTGGAGTGATCACTCTCTTTGTCATTAGCGCATTCATTGAGAGCGTTTTCTAGTGCTTCAATAATGTGTGTTATTGTATGTCAGATCCATCAATGTTAATCTTCAATATGACATTGAAGAATCATAAAAGCACCATTACAGAAGTACATATGGCTTGTGCATTATATTGAAAGTCTCTTGAAGCCATAAGGCATTTAATAAGTAAATACAGTTTGTAGTCTGCATGCTCAGCGTGCTACAGTGAATGAGTGCTGCTCTGTTATTGACCTGCTCTCACTCACTCATAGCAGCACGCGCATACATGCTTCATGAAGCGCTACTTTTTTTTTTAGCTCACCTCAGAATTCTTCCTGGAATGTTTATTTGTTTAATGTTAAATGTTTAATTGGAAAGTCTAATTTAAAATAATCAGTTTCAGTGTTCGGGCCAGTGTGTCCAGGATTTTTGCTTTCGGCCAAATATTTTCGTTTCGGTGCATCACTTACTCTAGGTGTTCTGAAATCATCTGAGAGCTTTTGTGTTAGGAACAATCCAAAATGTAAGTTGTTATTCAATGATAATCTTTCCCTTCGCTGTAGCTGTCATATCTCACTCGTACCAGAGTTCAGATTAATAAATGCCAGCATGTCATGCCAGGTTTGATGTAGTTCTTGTGAACACGATACACCAACTACATATTTGGGATTTAGAATGAGACTTGAGAGCAACAGCGGGGGGAAGATTTTAGTGAATTACAGCTTTGGTCTTTTCTAACACAAAGCTTAATTTATGGCTTCAGAAGACTGTAATTGTAGCACACATACCATATGGACTCCTGTGACTTTTATGGTGTGTTTATTTTGTTGTCCTTTTTTGAGCTTTAAAGACATTGTTAATGTGAACTGTTGCAGTAGTGTAGTCTAGGGCATGTGCAGGCATACGGTGTATGCCCACCTATCTTTTTTAGGATTTTGCGTATACCCACCTAAAATAAGTGATGATACTGTACATATGGCCGCCAGAACAACGAGTAGGCTTTTGACTTGGAACTTTTAATCTACTAACGTGATGCCGCAGCACCGTTGAGTGAATTGTTTTTTATTTTAAAAAGTGTAGAGAGCTTCTCTCTAAACGCACACGAAGGTGGGAACGCAACTGATGGCACTTGCAAGACCGACAGTCCGACTAAGCCGATCCACCAATCAGAACGTTCATTTCAGACGTGATTTGGATATTTGTTAACCAATCATATTTTACGTTTCATTATGTAATGAAATGACATTTCCAGCGTCTAATGCACCATCATTTTTATTTCCCTGCTAAATGTAACATATGCAGTTAAACTTTGTGTAAATACTTCATAAATGTATCCTTCATAAATTCACATTGTACCCACCTCTTCAGACATTACTACTCCACTGAACGGTTGTAGGGAATAGAGCTGCAAGAAGATTCTCAAACAATTCTCCTTTGTTCCACGGAAGAAAGTCAGTTGACATGTTCATTTTTGGTTGAACTATCCTTTTAAAAAGTGTTTTCTTTTTGCAGTACTGTAAGTGCCTGGCGTTCAATAAGCCATTGCTGTTCACTCAAGAGGACATGCCTCAAGTCCGCAAGAGGATCTACAGAGAACTTTGTAACTGTAGGTTATCTGACAGTTTAAACTCAGACAAACCAACATAGATGTACTCCTAGTGTCTGGAAGGGATTGAACTTCATGGACAGACCAAGACAAACCAACATAGATATACTCCTAGTGTCTGGAAGGGATTGAACTTCATGGACAGACCAAGAAATCCTAAATATGGATCAGGCATGGCTGGAGCTTCCTAAATCTGTCCAAACATTCCTGTTCGTCCAGCCACTGAATACGTTTCATCAGGTTGCGTTTACCTCTTCGCTAGACATTGGTGGTTCAATTATGCCTTTTTTTGACAATTTCAACCTTGTTTTTACAAGGACGCTGTAACAACTTCTCAGAGATGGTGCAGAAACAAACAAGAAAATTGACCAGTTTACTGGCAATCAGAAAGATTCAAAACCATACAGTTGTGTGCATTTTTGTTTTTTATCTGACAACTCATTTTAATTTAAAAAACATATTGCCGTTCATCTTTGCAGCCTATAACGCCATCACAAAGCCCATGCATTTCTATGAGGTTGCATTTGGTTAAGAATGCAGTTTTTGCTTTGCATTATGAAAATGACTTTCATTGTTTTTAAATATCACATCATTGTTGTTGAGGTACATGATGTGTTTATAAAAGGCTTTTATATGAATGTTCGGTTAAACATGGAGAATCTTAACAGTCCAGTCATCTTTAACTTACAAGTTAAAAGCAAGGTTTAGTGGCGATAGGCACGTTTATTTATATAGCATATTTCATACAAAGTGGTAATTCAAAGTGCTTTACATGGAAATGATAAAGAAAATAAGACTAAAATGTAAGACATAAGAATTTAAAACTAAGTTCGAGATGCCCCTTCAGTGGAAAAGCAGAACAGGTACCCCAGGCAGGGTTCCAAAGTTCGATCTCCCAGTGATATTGAAGCGACCACCCCCATAAACTTTAATAACCACCTTTCCGAGGTCCTAAGCATGTCCTGTACCAGGATGCTGTTAACAGTTTCCCTTTAAATTGAACTATTTTATGAAAGAGCCACGGGGTTGATGTCAAGCTGTTTGTTCTCAACTGTTTTTGCTTGGACGTTCTTTATAGAATTACTCTTGACACTTTCTTAAGTGTTTCAGAAACGCAAGTCTGTAGTTTTGTCATTTACTGATGTTTGATCAGTTAATGGGCACAATGAGCTTGTTGCAGTTTATGCCTTTTATTTAGATTTTAATTGATGAAGGCTGCTCTGAAGAAATCATGTAAAGTGACTGTTATCATCAGTTCAAGGGGTAGGTCAACCAAAAAATAAAGTTCTCTCATCATTTACTCTACTTACGTTGTTCCAAACCTGTATGACTTACTGTGAATGGTGACTGGGGCTAGTATTCGGCTTATAATCGACTTTTTAAGTAATTTGGTTTTGGAACAACAATAAGGGGAAGTAAATAACGACAGGATTTTAATTGTTGAGTGAAATACTACTTTAAGACATACTGAGACTAGGCAAAATGTATGAAGCAAGTGTTTGTGATGTATGACAGTAATCATGATTGGGGCCTACTGTTCTGTTAAGTTTTTGACATTGTGAAATTGCAGCTTGGTACAAACATATTTAGGACAGTACAATTATCCTTGTCAGAGACCAATCATTTCAGGAGTCACAGAGAGTTGTACTGATACTCTCATTTTTGTTACTTGAAATCTACCAACGGATCATAACCTCAGATAGTGATATGACTGAGTTCCTGACTACTAGTTCATCATTATTTAAAAACACATAAAACCATGTTGAATAACCAGTACCATGTCTGCTGTGTGCTTGCAAACACATTGTGCACTTTCCACGAACAGGCTATAAAACAGGGCTCAAATTTGTTGTTCTTTAACCTAAGTATACCTGATCAGTGTAAAGGGGTTTAACCTTCAGAAAATGTTGCTCATCCACCTTTTGAGGTCAAACTAAACATGTGCTGTTGTATTTTAAATTCATGGGAAATAAGTTTGACAATTACTCCACTGATACTTTGTCCCCTTGTAAGTGATAGCTTAATATAGTCTAAATGTGCAGCCCTGTTATTTGCAATCCTAATAACCATTCTGGCAAAGTGGCTTTTGTATTCAACTTTGAACATAAGATTTCATTGTGTATTTTCATTTTTGGGTGAACTCTCTTAACATTTACTCACCCTCATGCCATCCCAGATGTTTGTGACTTTCTTCAGTAGAACACAAAGACTTTTAGAAAAATATCTCAGCTCTGTCAGCCCATACAATGCAATTGAGTGGTGATCAGACCTTTGTAGCTCCAAAATTACATAAAGGCAAACTAGAAGAAATGCACATGGCTCCAGTGTTTAAATCCATACCTTCAGAAGTGATATTATAGGTGTGGGTGAGAAACAGAATGCAATTTTTTTACTCAAAATCTTCACTTTCCTTTTCAGATGTGAAAGCAAAACTAAACAGCCACCACATATTACTTTCAGTTGTATAAGTGAAAGTGGAGATTTAAAGTAAAAATTTAAATTTGGATCTGCTTCTGAAGAATTTAAACACTGGAGTCTGGTGGATACTTTTTCACAACAGCACCATATTAAATTTTTGATGGGAATGAAAACAAGGCTGAGAGGGTCTATACTAACTTAATGACATGCGCTGTATAAAGCTCCTACATCATATGTCATTTTTAACAACTCCTTAATTTCCCATGTTTTCTGTAGATTAATGTCTACTGAAATTTCTTGGAAAGATGTTTTTTTTTTTCATCAGTGGAATGACTCCAAACCCTTTAAACAACCCCATAGAAGAGACTGTAAGTCTATTCCTCACAGCCTTGTCATTCCTGTCAAAAATTAAAGATGGTGTTACTGTGAAGAAGGTCTACTGGTGGCCATGAAGCGCTTATGCAATCAGTATACACAGATTTCTTCTCAAGGACAAACGCTACAAATAAAACAAAAGGCACACATTGATAAAAAAAAAAAACCCTCATATTTATTTAAAAAAAAGAAGAGAGAAACCAGACTACACCTGTCAGACAGAATGACTTTCAGGCATTAAAGGGCTAAACTTACAAAAAATAAAATACTGAATTAGTTACAGATTTGTCCCTGTGTATCCCGAACATTAAAATGTCTGATGGCCCTCGGGTGCACTTTGAAGCAGAATTAATTTCCCATAGCCACTCTGGCAGGATCATAAACCTGCCTGTATTGATCTCTGATCTGGAATAGTCCAAACCAACACGGGACATTCACACTTTCTGCACAAGCTTCCCATAACCCCCTCTGGCAGGGTCATAATCCTGTCTGTACTCATCTCTGACCTGAAACACACACAGATTGGACCTGTAAAAACTGCCGACCCATACATTATATAAAATATATTTGACAGGTTTTGTGAGGTTCACACTTTTTCTTCAGTTGCATTGACCAAGCTATAGAAAAATAACATATTGCAACACTTCTTAAAAACATCAGGGCTCGTTTCCAGATACATAAATGTAGTAATATAATAAAAATGGGAAATACACAAAAAAAAGAAACTGCATACATTATTTGAATACATTTGAGTATTGAGTAGTCATTTTTCTAAATGTACAGGTTTGCTCTTTGCACTTACTTGCCCGCCTGATTTTCCACGGCCGTACTGTCTGCCCTCTTTAAAGCCAGCATCCCAGTCTGTTCTTATGATCCGATCATCCAGTCTGGTGCCATTAATAAACCTCATTGCATGCTCCGCATCAGCCCGAGTGTAATATCTTCGGATCAACAGTTAAAGAACACAATCTACATATCGGTTTCTTTCTTTGACAGCAGGATCCGTTCACTGAATTTTAAAACTATCAATTTCATCTTAATCTTTATAAACAAGAGTATGGATGTTCTATAACAGTTATTTTCAGAACTCAAAACTTCCTCACCAGTCCAAAAAGAGCATTTATTGAAACTAAACTGCAAAAATAACTATATTATATAAATGTAATGTGCGTAATGTCCTTAAAAGTAATTATCTTAGTTCAAAGTCAGTAACTATAATCCAATGACAAGAATTTTAAATGTAATGCTCTACAATATTTTGACTAAAAAGTAGTTAGATTACAGTGAATTATTTTGTAATCAATTACACACAACACTGGTTAGGATAATGTAATATAAAATAATTTCACCTCTGGTTCTGAATTCAAAGGATACTCAACAAAACAGAATCCGCAGGCAGTCTTCTTGACTTTATCGAGGCCGATGATGATTCTCTTGACGTCTCCACTCTTAGAGAAGAGCTCATGTACCTGCTCCTCTGTCGTGTAGAAGGACAGATTCCCCACATACAGTGTCGAACTCTGACGCAACAGCTTCTCCTGCTCATAGCGGTTACCCTGAAGGAGATCCCAGCATATTAAACGCATACATTACACAGTCATTACACATACACGGGGTGGACTAGGACTAAAAAGTGGCCCTGGACTTTCTGGCCCAGAGCAGCCCACCAAACCAGACACGCCACACCGGCTCGTTTTACGGCTCAATTCAAATAAATACATTAATTCTATTGACTGCTAGTCATAACAATGGGCCCCAACAGTGCAAAAATTGTCATAACTTTACAATATATAAAACTGGATTTAAAAAAAATAAATATTTTTTTTAGAGAAAGCACTAAAAATAAGCACTTTATAGCTCTTTTTTTCCCAACATACAGATGTTGGTTACTGTGTACATGAAAGTTCAAGGGAAAATGTGTATTTTATGTGATAAGTCAGCATTTCTTCAAAGATTTTAAAGATCATAACCTTTCAACTTTTCTTTCTAGAAGTGCAAATAAACTGTCTGAGTTAGTATGAGGTTGTGGAAACAAGTATAATATACTATATTATTAATGTATATATATTTATAAAAGATCATAAAATGATGTTTAAAATAGTAAGATGAAGAAAGTGTCACATCAAGACAATAATGACAATGCTTTAAATTTCATGTCAATTACTCGCATAACTGTGTAAATGTTCATAGAATTTAAATAATGAAAACAAGGTTAGCCAGAATATGTATATGTACATATATAAATATTGTTTTAATTCAATCCCCAGATTATTCTTGAGAAAAAGTGAAAAGCCCAATGCTTTGACAAGTGCTGTTTCTGCCATCCTTTAAACAAAGCATGCTTCAAATACTCAAATAGCCACAAAATAATATTTTTCATGACTTATTTTCTGCATTTTATCAAGTGTGAGCATTATTCAGCAAGCAGCACATCAGCTCCCTGCGTTATGAATAAATTATGCAAATAACTATGTACTGCTCATAGCTTTACTGTTTGCAGATTCTATACATGTTGCTGTTATTGTATCTTTCATTTATTTGTCATTTTTGATAATTCAGAGCTCATCTTATTCTTAATATGTAGTCTTTAGTTGTCACCATTATTGTGATTTGCATGTCAAAAAATGAGGTCCACAGCAGGTACAGAGTTAATGCACAGAAACAAAAATTCACTACAATGAAAGTATAATTTTTAAAAATAACCATTTATGGGCTTCATCTTACAGAGTTTGATCCTGATTCACTCTGTCGAGGTCTGCACGGGCATGTTGTAACCAAGCTAGCTGTCTATTTTGCCTGTAGGATGGGCCGGTGTAGTGAGAAATCAAACCTATCTAAATATAAATCCTAATCTAAAAAAATAATATTGTATTTTAAAATGGTAGATAGTGGTCATTTATTTGCACATGAAGAAATTAATATATTAGGAAGAAGGAAATAACAGTACACACAATAGTCCATTATCCATGGATGGCATGTCCACGTTAGCAATCACATTTTCTCAAAAAATTCAGAATCAAACCAGTTGTACATACAGTACACAGTGAATAAGACATTTACTTATAGCACACATGAAGCGCTTTAACCTTGAAGTTGCACCAGAGACGGGCCACATCTATAAAAAAAGAATGTGAGAAATTGGAAAGCTCAACCAAAAAGCTCTCACGGACAACAGTCAACGGATGTAGATCGGAAGTCCTGCCTTACAGGTAATAGAGCCAATCACCTTTTAGATACAGACATCTGTCAATCAACTCGAGAATGCGCATGCGCTATAAAAGCTGGGAACATTTTGTTTTTTAGCTTAATGTAAGGTACAGAAGCGCCATTTATGATAACAGTGTTGTCAGATTTTACTTTGAAATAGGTTTATCATAATCTTGACTAACCGTTTTGGAGATTCGGTCTTTCCCCATTTAAGTAGATAGGAGCTGCACTGTCATGCCCTTTTTTTTTTTTTTTTTTTTACTGGTAATAGCCTCCCGAGAGCATTCCAAACATGGCAGATAGTAGACTGACTTGCTTGAAACACTTTGGTTGCACTCACGCACACGTGCGGATCCAGCGAGTAGCAGCAATCTCCTGACAGTTTAAATGGCCTGAATTGTATGCTTAGATTGTGACCATCATGATTTGTGAATCAGAGGAACTTTTGATCCTGAAGTTTTGATTTTGGCTGATAGAATATGTGCTTCAGAGGAAGTTATAAAAGCAGCAGCGCCTGACACAAAAAACACTAGATTTTCATGAGGATCGTGAACCACATCTGTTTAAATGAGATATCTACATAATTGCAAACGGTATATAATAGAAGCTTTATTGATATTGCCATTTATCATTAGAAAAGACAGTTAAAATGTACAGGAAACTGTTGGGGAGAGAGAGGGAGAATGAAACAGATGAGCACTAACTTTTATGAGCTTAAACGTGTCTGCCGAAACCATCGGGAAAACTCCCAGTGCTCCCGATGGCCAGTCCACCCCAGCTCATACATCTCAGCTTCTATCACTATACAGGTCAATTTAACTCATGATTTCATGTTTTTTTTTTTTTTTATGCCTGGTTCCACATTTAAAATCTGGGATTCAAGACCTAATTTAACCTGTAAACAAACTGAAACTTAAAGGATTCGGGAAAAATAAGCATTCTGTGATGTTTCTAAGCTATTTCTAGGACAAATGTGAGACATTAAGCATGTTAACTCCTTTGTATTGATGGTCAGATTTTCTTGCTTCCAGTGAAGCACACAAGAAGAAATGTTCTCAAATCATGCTTGATAACATTCGTGTTATTCATGCCAGCTCAAGTGCATACAAAATAAGTCTACATAGAAATTTCAATATATTAATTTTCAACGTTTTGCTTGAATTGTTATGATAATAATAATATTAATAATGGTTAATGATAATAATAAAGCCAATTTTTTTATTAAATCAGAAAAATGCTAAATGGAAACAAGTCGACTATGCGCGCGCGCGCACAGATCTGTTGAGTCTAGCTACATTTATATATTCGTTTAGATGTGTGTGTAAAGCTTGATGTTTCCTCACCAAAAGTCAATTCAACCAACAGGAGGGAAAGCTGTAAATAAAAACAATCACCAAACATGGTGCTTTTATGCTTTCAAATGCGTTAAAGACGTACCTTGAAATGCTGGTCTCTATATTGGCTTATATCAACATACGAGTCGCTGTAAAGAGCGTTTAATTTAACAGACATAATTAAATGAAAAAAATTAAAACACAAATTCAGAAGAACCACAGAAACGGAATGTTTCTCAAATCACCAGCATGAACGCAACGGAAGCACAAACGCGTTTCTTCTTCTTTATTTTTTGGCTGTTCGCAAACTTAAATAGCGCATTACCGCCACCTACAGTATGTTTGAACTCAATTTCAATTTCAAAGAACAGGTTCTTTTACATATACTATTGCCAAAGCGGCAACACACAAAACTGGGAATTAATAGGAATTCATAATAATAATTTCGCAGTAGTAGTGGTAGTAATCGTGAATAACAAAATAATAATAGTAATAATAATTATTATTATATATAATATTTTTATAATAAAAATAGAATTTACATTAAATTACCTTTAACAAGACGTTAATGAGCAATTATAATACTTTTTTGTACTCTGTTGTACAAACAACTTTTGAATAGTTTATCAAAGGAACTACATAAGATATATATTGATATATTTTCTTCTATCTTCAAATATGTTATATATTCTTCTCATATATTTTGTAAATTTTGGGAAGCAGCGTTTCTAATTTGATGACGTTCAGTGACGTCACTAGTTATGTCCAGCATGGAAGCGCACACAGACAGCGGCTGCTCTGCGCGAGCGGAGAGAAAAGCGCAAGAAAAAGCGAAAATAATTCAGCGCGAGGCCCAGAGACAAACAGTAAAGACGGTATGAACATTAAACATTACATGTATAACTCATTAATACCGACTGTAGGCGAATAAATACAATTAAAACAGTGCAGCCGGTAAGAACAGCTAATATTGCTTAGCTAAAATAGTGACGCTGAATCTTATTAAAAGCATGCCCAGGTCATATTTAATCTAAAAATAAAAATAACAGAAACAATGTGTTATATATATAATATTGTTGACACTAAATACGTCATATTTGAAATAATATATTAAGCTTTCAGAATCTTTTTTGTCATTTTGTTGCGTTATTTGTTATTTTTTTTTATCTACGTGTGGTGGCAAATGGGTGATTCTCACGAAACAATGGCCTGGTCCTATTTGTTCCAAAATCTAATTAAATAATTGGTGACTCTTTGCAATAGTAGTTCTTTCGTTAACATTAGTTAATGCATTTGGTATCTCGTTAACAAACAATTAACAATATATTTTTTATAATTTTTATATTACAATACAAATACAACTGTTCATTGTTAGTTCATGTTAGTTCATTGTGCTTTAATTAATTTGAACAAATACAACTTTTGACTATAAATTTTTTTATTATAATGTTGAAATTAACTTAAAAAATGCTTATTCCTAACAATGCTTGTTCATTGTAATTTTGTATTGTTTTATTTTGTATTAACTAATGTTAACAAATGTAACCTTATTGTAAAGTGTTACAAAATAATGTAGACATTTTATTTTGCTTATAAAAACGAGACCTATTTTAGAGCCATTAAGATTTTCTTTTCCATTGTGACATTATTTGGATGACAGATATGCATATTTTACTCCCCAGTTCTCATTACCGTAATTTGATTAAATGTCATTATGACATTCTCTTAGCTGCAATGTGATTTTTTTTTTTTAATTGTTAAGTATTTATACATCATAGTTGTACTCTCTTGTTACTGCCTTTAATTTTCAATGATTTACATTTAAAAATCATTAAACATAAGCATGTAGTATTACTAGTACAGTATTAAAAAAAGGCAAAAAAAAAAGATGGCAATATAGTAATGAGATTCATAATTGAAAACAGTGGGAATAAAAAAAGTTAAACATCCAGGTGTCACGGTAATGAGAATTTTGAGTGGTAAAATGTGCTTAAGTATCCTGAAAATAATGTCACAATGCTAAAGATCTTACTGGTTCATTTCCTTTAAGAAAAACATAATTTCTCATTTCTTTGTATTGATTTGGGGTTAAATATGACCAGGACATTTTCTTGACAGGTCTCATGAGATTCACTCATATACTGTTACCACAGGTTACAAAAACAATAATCAGGTGCACAGGTCAAAACCTGCTGGGCATTATTGCCTGCTGCATCACCTCCAGTGCCTTCAGTCCAGTTGAGTCATTTGCTACATTATGCTGCGAATCATTGTAAAGCTACTTTAAATGTAATAATGTTTTAATCATTATAATCAAAAGCATTATTCATGTCCTGCTCTCCTTGCATGATCATATATGTCATATATGATGAGATGTTTGGGATCATCAAGTGAAATTAACACAGTTAAGTGTGTGTGTGCGTGTATGTGCGTGTGCTTATGTGCGTGGCGCGTGGGATGACAGATCTCCAAGGTCCTACAGAAGTGTGAGGATGAGCGGACGCAGGAGGAGCGTGCACTGCTGCAGCTGCATCAGGACACCGTACAGGAGCTGAACAGACGACAGATGCGCACATACCTGCTCAAGAGAAAACAAGAGGAGGTACATTTCATACAGACTCTTCAGAGATCAATGTGTCGGATGAAATATTTGGCCATTCTGAAATTATCATGCCAGTCCATAACTATACCTGCTTGACAGATTAACAGAAGTCTGTTCTTAGTCTGAGTATACATTCTTGTTTTCAGCTATTTTTGAGTGAATTTTAAGCACATATTGTGTAAAATTATAAAGTAAATTTAATTGAAAATATGTTTTTTACATTTTACATGTATTATTTTATATGTGCAATTTATCTTTTATATACATTGTCTCTTTTCTATAATACATAATTCTATGTTTTATGATAAATACTGTTGATATACAGTATTTTCCATTTTATAAGACTTCCATACCTGCACTCCAGATATCGGACCACTATTACAGAATATAGACATACAGTATGATTGCTACAGTAGACTCTTTTATATATGATGCTAAATGTACTCTGTCTGTTTATTTTATCCTTCAGTCTTTCAATGTCACTGATCTTGTGAATGTGGTTCTGATGGTCACAGGTGTTTGATGATGTTCAGAATCTGAAGACTAAAGTGAAGCAGCTGGCAGGGGCAATACAGCAGGCCAAGCATGTTGTCATCTACACTGGAGCAGGAATCAGCACTGTATGTGTCAGATCATTCATTTCTGTAGGGCTGCTGATATATAGGGTTGTGCCGATGGACGATATCATCGTACATCGTGATGGCTGACCAACATCACGATGTAGAGCCACCATCGTGATGCCACGCCCCCTTTTGCGAGTCTTGCTAGTGTGACTCACTAATCCTAGTCTCTTCTATAGTTAACCTAAAAACTTTGCAGGGATTGCTCTGTAAATTAAATTGAGAATATAACTAATGCATATATGCTATTTTAAATACTGTAGTATATGACGTGTTAGTCTGTGAAAATACCGTGTCAGGCAGGCTACACAAATATTGATTGTTAGCTTCATCTTTTTTTTACATGTCTTACACTGTACATTTAGATTAAAATATTTTATGTTGTAGGCTACAAGAAAATAGCCTTTATTAATTAATTATTAGTAGTTGTAGTGTCTCAGAAAATCTTGCTCATTGTCACATACTCTTGTATACACTGAAGCGGCAGTTTAAGATAAACCCAGACCAGCGAACGTCAAATAACTTTTGTCTGGTTAATACTTTTAAAGAAACATTTCCTTGGCCATAAATCCATAATGTCAAATCAAATGAAAGAAACAAGTTGAATATGAATAACACACATTTATTAAAACATAGAACAACAACAAATAAAACAAGAAAACGGGAACAACACTCAGACCGAAACTCGGCATTAACATTTCACTTATAATTAGCAGCACAATTAACTTCAGCACAGGCTACAAAATAAATTATGTTATTGAAATATTGTAAAGTGGTCATATGAACTACACAAATGAACGTTTAAAAAATAATATGCAAAATCGAATAGCTCCGCAACGGATGGCGAAAAATGCGTAAAGAAGTCTAATATCTTTCACCATAGACCATGTTTAAATTTCGATGTTTCTGGCCAGAAATACCAACATATTCACTTTATCTGGTTTTAATAAGCTGCGGATTGGAGTAACTACACTACCCGCTGGGCTGAAGACACGCTCTGATGGAGAACTGGTAGCACATATGCACAGATAGTTCCGTGCTAATCTTGCCATGAACGGAAACCTTTTGTCGTTCATTTTCCACCAAGTCAGCGTGTCCTCTTCCCCATCAATGGCCATTTCCTGCAGGTACATGGTCATATCTGCCTCGACCTTTTGCTCATCAGTGTGCATGGCTGTGGCTGCTCTCTTCGCAAGAAGGCTGCCCAAAGACGACTTTTTTTTCTTAGGCGCAATATATTAAAAAGCCCAGATGAGTAGGCTACTAATTAGTTGGGCTAGTAAAATAACGAAATTATAGTTTTTCAGTAGAAAAAAAATATCTATGTAAAGAGATATATTAAAATAAAAAGTGCTTAAAAGTGCACAACTCTTCTTAAGTGGAAGAAATATTTTTCCCCTTACGTGCAACCTATTGGAAAGCGCGGATTAGTCAGTTGGGATAGTAAAATAACGAAATTATAGTTTTTAAGTGGAAAATAGTATTTATGTAAAGAGATATATTAAAATAAAAAGTGCACAACTCTTCTTAAGTGAAAGCTAAAAAAAAAAGCTTCACGTGTCGTGCAACCTACTGATAAAGCGCCGACGAGTCATTAGTGGGGTTAGTAAAATAACGAAATTATAATGTGTCATATTTTGAAAATTATATGAAATTATATAACCCGCCCCGCCCCATCGACGATATCATCGTCCATCTCGATGTTTTACTGTCAACATCGTCAACTGCCAATTTAGGGGACATCGCCCAACCCTACTGATATATGTAAAAAAAAAAAAAAATCATGAACTTTCCAACTTAACATATTTTTGTTACTTAAGTATAAATCAGAGATTCTACACAGTCATTACATAAGGAGTGGACTGGAAACTGGTTACGCTCCTTTGGGATCTTAATGGCCAAATGAAAAGTGCATAAAAGTCACACATGTATGTGTGATACTGGTTAATTTTATATTGCCAACAAAATAATACTTTAATAATAATTTACGAGTGTATCGTAAATATTACCCATTATAAAATACACTACCAGTCACATGTTTTGGCTCACCCACTCATTCTTTGTTAGGGGTCAAAATACCCCTATTGTTTTGTTTGTCAAATTTGGCGTCTCTACCTCAAACCCTCTAGTGCCTCGAACTGCCCAAATTTGGACTTGCATTTATGTTAATAACTTTTGAACCCTATGACATAATTTCGTTTGTCCAATTTGCACGAAAATTGGCCTGCATCATCTAGAGGCACTTACGACAAAAAGTTATTCACAGAATTTTGATAAACCATACCGTTTTTGAATGGCGCTTCAACGAATTCGACAAAGATCATACAAAATTGAAATTGAGGCTATATCTCTGCAACACTTTGAGGGACTGGGACGAAACTTGGTATGTGTCATCACCATTAGGCCGTGAGGTTACCTGCTGCGTTTTGGTGCACTGCCCCTTCTGGTCAGGAGATAGCAAAAGCAGATTTTATTTTGGCTTATAACAAGGGCTGCACAATTAATCAAAATAAAATCGAAACCACGATATGGCCTTGTGCGATTATTAAATTGCAAAGGCTGTGATTTAATAAAGTAAATAAATAGTCTGCCATTTTGTATTTACTAATTTACTGTACGTAAACCGCTATAGAGATAGAAAAATTGCTATTTTGGTGTATTACTCTTGAACGCTTTCCTGCATGATAACCATCATGCCCAGATACTAGCTGAACAGTTTCAGAACAGTGCCACATACTGGACAAAAATTCTAAGAACTAGCTATTTTTAGTTATTTTTTAAAATAAACAGGGTTTTTATGATTAAAAAGTTACTTTTTCTAACTCCTCATACACTGTTCATCGGACTCTAACTAAAAACTTGTCACAAAGCTTCTTTTGCTGGTCATGGTGCCAAAAATTGGCTTTACCCCAGTATCGATGCTTGCTATATTTATTATTATTATTGTTTCCACATTTTAGAATCATTTTAGAAAATATGTTGACACCTCAGTGCAGAAGGAAGGGATATGAGGGTTCTCAGGATGCTTGGAACACGTAAATGTCATCTGGCACCAGGTACAAACAGCCAAGAAGGAAAAGAAAGACTTGCATGTGGTTTTCTTGGATCTTGCCAATGCATTCGGCTCAGTGCCTCATGAGGTGCTGTGGGCAGGCTTCAAGTCAAGTCAAGTGAAGTCAATTTTATTTGTATAGCGCCTTTCACAACACACATCGTTTCAAAGCAGCTTTACAGAATATTAGCATTAACAGACGATAAGAACTGTAATGTCTATAAAGTTGATTAATCATCATTGTGTAATTTAGATAAAATACGAATTTTAATAGTGTTTATAAATAATTAAATGATAATTGTATTAATAACCCCAGTGAGCAAGCTGTAGGCTGACTGTGGCAAGGAACACAAAACTCCATAAGATGTAGATTAATGGAGAAAAATAACCTTGGGAGAAACCAGACTCACTGTGGGGGCCAGTTCCCTCTGGCTAACATTATGAATGTAATGTAAATATTAATTATGTATAGGTAAAATCATGGTTTAAAATTATTAAACTAAGTGATAAGGGTCATTGATTAAACATAGATTGTGTTTGAACTGTAAGATTAATGACCAAAGTCTTTGAAGTCCATCTTGATTAATTGCAGAAGTTCACAGATGCAATTGTCCTTGTTAATTGGCTGATGAAGGCTTTTGTTGGCAATTGTTAGTCTAAGTATTTCATTTCAGGATCGTAGTCCATAAATAGACCGAGGTGATGCAGGTTGGAGTTGGCATAATTTCATCGTCTGAAGTCCGTCATAATAGATTGAAGTGATGTTTGGCTGGCACCGGCTGCATTTAGTCATCATTATTCTGCGACATGTAGCAGTGGAGTCCAACATGAAGCAGGAATGGTGCTGGATCCAGCCGGTTCTGGTGACCTCAGGGTAGGAGTCCCGAGGTTGAGACAGGGAAACAAATAAAAAGATGTAAGCGTAGATGCCATTGAATTTATTGCAGAGTTAGAGATCATGCTCAATGTTTCTGGTTTCTGGTTCCGGCAGACTCAACTAAAGCAGCCTAATTGTGGGATAAATTAGGTGTATGCCTGGCTAAATAGATGAGTCTTTAGTCTAGACTTAAACTGAGAGAGTGTGTCTGCATCTCGAACAGTGTTTGGGAGACTATTCCATAGTTTAGGAGCCAAATATGAAAAGGATCTTCCTCCTTTAGTGGATTTTGATATTCTAGAATTTTGCGATCTTAATGAACGTGTTGGAATATAGCGTGTTAGAAGATCACTAAAGTACTGCGGAGCTAGACCATTCAAAGCTTTGTACGTAATTAACAGAATTTTAAAATCAATACGGAATTTAACAGGTAGCCAATGTAACGATGATAAAATGGGGCTGATATGATCATATTTCTTGGTTCTCGTCAGCACTCTGGCTGCTGCATTTTGAACCAATTGGAGTTTATTTATTGATCTTGCTGGCCATCCTCCCAGTAATGCATTACAATAATCTAGTCTTGAGGTCATGAACGCATGAATTAGTTTTTCGGCATCAGCAACCGAGAGCATATGCCTTAATTTAGCAATAGGTGGAAGAATGCTGTTCTACAAACATTTGTAATTTGATTTTCAAAGGACAGATTGGTATCAAATATAACACCTAAGTTCTTTGCTGTTGAAGATGATGTAACAGTACATCCATCTAGAGTCAAATTATATTTTAGTGGCTTATTTTTAGAGTTTTTTGGTCCAATAATTAGAACCTCTGTTTTGTCAGAATTGAGTAGAAGGAAATTTCTGGCCATCCAATCTTTTATTTCATTGATACACTCTGCTAATTTTGAGAATTGTGAAATCTCATCAGGTTTTGAAGAAATATAAAGTTGTGTATCGTCAGCATAGCAGTGGAAACTTATTCCACGATTCCTGATAATATCTCCCAGGGGAAGCATATACATGGAGAAAAGCAGAGGCCCTAAAACTGATCCCTGTGGCACTCCATACTTTACTTTTGTTTGGTTTGACAATTCCTCATTTAAATAGACAAAGTGGTAGCGGTCTGCTAAATATGACCTAAACCATGCTAATGCCACTCCACAAATTCCAACATAATTCTCCAGCCTATTCAAGAGAATGTTATGATCTATCGTGTCGAATGCAGCACTAAGATCTAAAAGCACTAGAAGAGAAATGCAGCCGCGATCAGATGATAAGAGCAAGTCATTTGTAACTCTGATAAGTGCAGTCTCTGTACTGTGATGAGGCCTAAATCCTGATTGAAATTCTTCATATATACTATTTCTCTGTAGAAATGAACATATTTGGGAGGATACTACCTTTTCTAGTATTTTTGACATAAACGGGAGATTTGAAATCGGTCTATAATTAGCAAGTTTTCCAGGATTAAGTTGTGGCTTCTTAATTAGCGGTTTGATAATTGCCATTTTAAAGTTTCTTGGGACATGTCCTAAGCATAGCGAGGAGTTAATGATATTAAGAAGAGGTTCTGATATTACAGGAGATACCTCTTTTAAGAGCTTAGTTGGTATAGGATCTAACAAACAAGTTGTGGCTTTTGATGTTTCGATAAGTTTTGTTAGCTCTTCGTGACCTATGATAGCGAAGGATTGAAGTTGCACATGAGGGAACTTATTCAACACTGTTTTCTGAGGTGCTATGACAGATGATTGCATAATTCCAATTTTATTTCTGATTATTTCAATTATATCTGTAAAGAAATTCATGAAGTCATTACTCTTGAGCTGTGACGTAATATCTGGTTCGGTTGAGGCTTTATTCCTAACCAATTTAGCCACAGTACTGAATAAACATCTAGGATTGTTGTGGTTATTTTCTATGAGTTTACTAAAATATGCTGACCTGGCAGCTTTGAGTGCGTGTTTGTAGCTACAGACACTATCCTTCCATGCACCCTGAAATACTTCTAATTTTGTATTTTTCCACATGCGCTCCATTTTCCGAGCTGCTCTCTTGAGAGCATGAGTGTGATCATTGTACCATGGTGCAGGGCTTATTTCTTTAATTTTATTAATCGAAGTGGGGCGACAACATCAAGGGTGCTAGAGAAGACTGCATTTAAATTTTTTGTTATTTCATCAAGTTCTTCTGGGCTTTGGGGTTTATTGAGTATATGAGATAGATCTGGAAGAGTATTAGTGAAGTGATCTTTAGTGGTCAAAAGAATAGTTCTACCTGAACGATAGCGTGGTGTAGATTGAGTAACATTAGCTGATTGCAGCATGCAAGATACGAGGTAATGATCCGAGATGTCATCGCTCTGCTCCAGAATTTCTATATTATCAACATCAACTCCATATGAAAGAATTAAATCTAGCGTATGATTATGGCGATGAGTTGGTCCTGTTACATTTTGTCTGACTCCAAGAGAGTTGAGAATATCGGTAAATGCTAATCCCAATGTATCATTTTCATTATCTATGTGAATGTTGAAGTCACCAACAATTAAGGCTCTATCTACAGTAACTACAAGATCTGATAAAAAATTTGCAAATTCACTAAGGAAATCTGAATAAGGCCCGGGTGATCTATACACTGTAGCAAGGGTAAAGGATCGACAGAGATTTTTTATTTATATTTGTATTTGACGGTGTCACATTAAGCATTATTAGTTCAAAAGACTTACATTTATATCCTGTCCTCTGAGTAACACCAAAAACTTCACTGTAAATTGTAGCAACACCTCTTCCTCGACCCTTCAGACGAGGTTCATGTTTATAACAATAACCTGGGGGAGTAGATTCATTTAAACTAATATATTCATCCGGTTTAAGCCAGGTTTCAGTCAAACAGAGCGCATCCAATCTATGATCTGTAATCATTTCATTGACAATTAGTGCTTTGGTAGCAAGAGATCTAATGTTTAGTAGCCCTATTTTTATATGATGTTTATTTTTAATTTGTTTGTTTTGTTCAAGTTTGACCTTAATCAAATTTTTTCTAAATGATTTAGTGAGGGTATTGTGTTTGGTAGTTCGGGGAACAGACACAGTCTCTATGAGATATCTAGGTGATACAGTCTGTATGTGTTGTAGTTTATGTGACCTGTGTAACATCTCATGGGAGCTAGCAGACGTTCGGATTAACCAGTTTGTCTGCTTCCTGACCTGGGCCCCATTTAGTCAATTAATATCATTATTAAGTCTATGAGCCAAATTACTAGAGAGGAGAGCGGCACCTTCCCTGGAGGGATGGAGTCCGTCTCTCTTTAGCAGGTCAGGTCTACCCCGAAAACCTTTCCAATTGTCTATAAATCCTATTTTATTCTGCAGACACCACTCAGACATCCAGCCATTCAGTGACACTAATCTACTATAAACCTCGTCGCCACGACGAGCTGTGAGGGGACCAGAGCATATTACGGTGTCTGACATCGTTTTTGCAAATTTGCACACCTCTTTAACATTATCTTTAGTGATCTCTGACTGGCGAAGCCGGACATCGTTAGTGCCGACATGGATAACAATTTTAGAAAATCTACGTTTAGCATTAGCCAGCACTTGTAAATTTGATTTGATGTCAGACGCTCTGGCCCCCAAAATGCAATTAACAATAGTGGCTGGAGTCTCTATTTCCACATTCCTTACAATAGAATCACCGATAACAAGGGCTCTTTCAATATGATTCTCAGTGGGTGTATCACTGAGTGGGGAGAATTTATTGGAAACCCTAACAGGAACAGGAGAGTGGTGTCTCTTTGCTGAACGAGTATGCCGCTGAGACGTCACCCAAATGCCCTGCTGCAGGGGCTCTATAGCGGAACCAAAGTGTGTGTGTTGCTCTCTGTACTGCCCGCATCCGAAACAGTATCTACCGGCTTCTCTTTCTCACTGACCTCTACTAGCGTTCGGATGCGAGTCTCTAACTCATTAACCTTCTCCGTCAGCCTGACTAATTCCTTACATTTATCACAAGTGAATCCCTCACTGCTGACGGAGGAGGCTATTTTAAACATGTGACATGCAATGCATGAACAAATAACATGAGCCGATGCCATGACTTACCGCAAATTGTTCGTTGTTCCTGAGCGGTGAGGTTTTTGAGGTTGATTTGAATCCCTCACAAAATTGTTTGTTGTTGGTGGTGGTTGTTCTTGGTAAGCGGTGCTTTGAGATCGATGCAATAATCTGTGTACCGCAGAGGAGAAAAAACGGGTGCGCGCTGAAAAAATACACGCAGTTTAATCGCGATAAAAATAGAACGCGGATACAGGTGGAATATGCGCGCAGTTGAATCCCGATAAGAGAATAATACGGGAAGACCTGATGCATGCTTAAAAATGGCAGATGTTTAAGGATTAAAGGCTACAAACACAGACTCTAGCTAGGTGTCAGCAGCAACCGGTAAAATACACGCAGATGAAACGGGAGAAAAAGCGGAAGAATCTGAAACGCGGTAAAATGACAAAGGATATAACTATGAACGACGCGGTACAATGACAAAGGATAACTATGAACGATGACTATAACGTTGAACGTATGAGAATAAGCAGTGCTAAGCAGGCCACAAACAAACTCTCGTGCAGCGTGCTGTGCCGTCAGCAACAGGAAGTCCAGTTCAACTTCTTCCAAGTCCCAGAGGGCATCAAAAGGCTGGTCAAAGCCTATTTCCAGGACCTCCAGTTCTGCGTTACAACTCAGGCTAGTACAACCGCCTGGCAGCACTTGGAGATAGGCATAATGGCGGGCTGCACCATCTCCCCACTGGCCTTCACCATGGCAATGGAGTTAATAATTCGGGCATCTCGATGGGTGGTTGGAGGGGAACGTCTGAAGAGCGGGCTGCTGTACAAACTCCAGGGAAACATCAGATGGGCACGAATGGAGATTAAACCCAGCAAATCCCGCAGTATCTCCATTGTCAAGGGCCAGATCGTAAATGAGAGGTTCCACATCAATGACGAGCCGATACCAACTATCCTGGAGAAGCCCATAAAAAGCCTTGGTTGGTGGTACAACACAGAGCTCAAAGACGCTGAACAGGTGGAACAACTAAAGCAGGATACCATCTGTGGCCTGAAGCAGATAAACAGCACTGCTCTCCCAGGGAAACTGAAGCTCTGGTGCCTCCAGTTTGGACTGCTCCCCCGCCTCATGTGGCCGATTTCCATCTATGAGGTCACCCTATCCCACGCCAATCAGTTGGAGCGATTGGTGAATGTGCAGGTGAGAAAGTGGCTTGGGCTACCCAGATGCCTCAGCAGCATAGGACTGTACGGCAATGGACCCCTCTCTCTGCCAATCTCTAGCCTGGTGGAGGAGTACAAATGCTCTAAAGCAAGGCTCGAAATGACCCTCACAGAATCCCGGGATCCCTTCGTCAGAGGGACTGCTCCCGCCTTAGCCACAGGGAGGAAGTGGAGGCCAGGTGTAGCAGTGGCACAGGCAAAGTCCGCTCTGAGACACCGGGACATAGTGGGCCAAGTCCAACAAGGCAGAGGGGGGCTAGGGTTGGGAGCATCAACACCCACATGGCAGAAGGCTACTCCAGCTGAACGTCGGCATCTGGTGGTTGAGGAGGTGTGCCACCAAGAGGAAGCGGACAGGTGTGCTAGAGCGGTGTCCCAAGCCAAACAAGGCCGCTGGATGAGGTGGGAAGGTGTGGAGAGGAGGAAGATCACTTGGAGTGAGCTGTGGAACATGGAGTCCAATATGCTGAGCTTTACCATCAGAGCCACATATGATGTCCTGCCCTCTCCAACCAACCTACATCTCTGGTTTGGAGAGAATCCAGTGTTCAGCAACCCTGAAACACATCCTGGTGGGCTGCAAGACCAGCCTTACGCAAGGCAGATATACCTGGCGCCACAACCAAGTGCTGAAGTGCCTGGCTGCTACACTGGAGAGTAAGAGGGTAACTGTCAACGCCATGCCCCAGGAAGCCCAGACTACCATCCGGCAACCAACATCCTTCATCCGGGAAGGGGAGAAACGGTCGATCAATCGATTGCCTCCAGACTCATGCCCACTAAACACAGCTGGGGACTGGGAAATGCGGGTAGACTTAAATCAGAGGCTCACCTTCCCGCCCGAAATTGCAGCGACCAACCTGCTCCCAGACCTGGTCCTTTGGTCCAAATCCTGTCAAAGTGTCTACATAGTGGAGCTGACAGTCCCGTGGGAGGAAGCCATCGATGAGGCATTTGAAAGAAAAATGTTGCGATATGCAGAGTTGGCTGCCGAAGCAGAGGACCGGGGATGGAAGGTAAACTTGCATCCAGTGGAAGTGGGCAGCAGGGGCTTTGTAGCTAGTTCCACCACAAGGCTACTAAAGGAGGTTGGAATCAGAGGACAAGCTCAGCAGAAGACCATCAAAGACCTTGCAACTGCTGCCGAAAGAAGCAGTCACTGGCTGTGGCTGAAGCGGAAGGAGACTGTATGGGCTGCCAAGTGACCTCATGGAGCCTCCGGTGCGACAAACACCCAGATCTGATCAGCCTGTGGGGGGCCAGCCTCGGGTGAGGGTGTATTGTGATAAAAGGCTGAAACACCCAATGAGGCCGGGGTGCACAACTGAGGATGTGTTGTATTGGAGGCACCAGGTGGTCATCCCCCAATCCAACCCCACCCAAGAGGACATCTCCAACAACAGCGATTGCTGATTATCAAGGGATTTTTAACATCTAGTCCTAGTAAGCATACTAAGAATCATATTATAATAAATCATCAAATCTATGAAATAACAAAAATCTAAGTATGGGAATTATATTGTAGCCAGAACACGTTAATAAACACATCAAAACTATTTTGTATTTGACAAACTCTGCACAATCTGATCATTCTCTGTGGAATGGTTTTAAATAGCATTGAAGGAGTTCCCATGTATCTTGGACACTTGTTCACTGTGTTTCCTTCACTATCCACTCCAACTCATCTTAAAATAAATATGAATAATAAAATAATAATCATACTTCAGAACCATTTATATATGACTGCACATCTGTTTTTAAGCATTTAAGTATTGTTTTTCAAGAATAAAAGGTTTTAGGAAATATAAATTCAGCTGGTCAAACTTTTGACTGGTATTGTATATCTCTGCAACTGTGTTGGTGCTGTTTTTAATATGTAGGTTCATCAAGTTTGTGTTTTCTGATGTCGTCTTCAGGCTGCTTCCATCCCAGATTATCGGGGTCCCAATGGGGTTTGGACTCAGCTGCAGAAGGGCCGATCTGTGAGGTGAGGGATCTAGTTTGTATAAACTTGACATTGACCTTCTCTGTCTAGAAATATGAATGTTTAATACTTTATATAAGTGCTGGGTTTTGTTTATGTATTTATTTTTCAGCAATATTTGGTTTGTTCTGTTGCCATATGCTGATATCTGTCTGTCTGTCTGTGTGTGTGTATGTTTGTCAGTATATCAGACTTGAGTCGAGCTGAGCCCACTCTTACACATATGTGCATCTGGATGCTCCACAAAATGAAAATAGTGAGTGATGTCGCACACAGCTGAAACACGTGATGTAAATGATCAATTCTAGAATCAGAATAACAGTTTGCATTGTTGCAGGTCCAGCATGTGGTTTCACAGAACTGTGACGGTCTTCACCTGCGCAGCGGACTGCCCAGACAAGCTCTCTCTGAACTTCATGGAAACATGTTCATCGAGGTTTGATAATATATGTATTAATTTATCCATCAGTCTTGACTTTAAAAGATGTTCGAAATGGCATCCACTCCAGCAACAACTAAACTCATCAAAAAAAGAAACGTCCTGTCACTTTCAACTGCATTTATTTTCAGAAAACTTGACGTGTAAAGATTAAAAAACTAAGACATAAATTGAACAGGTTTCACAAACATGTGACTAACAGAAATGAAATAATGTGTCCCTGAACAATGGGGGGGTCAAAATTAAAAGTTACTGTCAGTATCTGTCAGTACTGCGTTGCATCTCTTCCTCCTGGACTGCACTAGATTTGCCAGTTCATGCTGTGAGTTACCCCACTCTTCCACCAAGGCACTTGCAAGTTCCCGGACATTTTTGGAGGGGAATGGCCCTAGACAGACGTGCTCAATTGGATTGAGATCCGGGCTCTTCGCTGGCCATGGCAGAACACTGACATTCCTGTCTTGCAGGAAATCATGCACAGAACGAGCAGTATGGCTGGTGACATTGTCATGCTGGAAGGTCATGTCAGGATGAGCCTGCAGCTAACCCTACCATAACCCTAACATGAGGGAGTAGGATGTCTTCCCTTTAACGCACAGCGTTGAGATTGCCTGCAATGACAACAAGCTCAGTCCGATGGTGCTGTTACACACCGCCTCAGACCAAGACAGACCCTCCACCTCCAAATCGATCCCACTCCAGAGTACAGGCCTCTGTGTAATGCTCATTCCTTTGACGATAAACGCAAGTCCGACCATCACCCCTGGCGAGACAAAACGGTGACTCGTTAGTAAAGAGCACTTTTTGCCAGTCCTGTCTGGTCCAGGGAAGGTGGGTTTGTGCCCATAGGCGACATTGTTTCTGGTGATGTCTGATAAGGACCTGCCTTACAACAGGCCTACAAGTCCTCAGTTCAGCCTCTCAGCCTATTGCGGACTGTCTGAGTACTGATGGAGGGATTGTGTGTACCTGGTGTAACTCGGGCAGTTGTTGTTGCCATCCTGTACCTGTCTCGCAGGTGTGATATTCGGATGTACCTATCCTGTGCAAGTGTTGTTACACGTGGTCTGCCACTGTGAGGAAGATCAGCTGGCCTTCCTGTCTCCATGTAGCACTGTCTTGGGTGTCTCACAGTATGGACATTGCAATTTATTGACCTGGACACATCTGCAGTCCTCATGCCACCATGCAGCATGCCTAAGGCACATTCACGCAGATGAGCAGGGACCCTTGACATTTTTCTTTTGGTGTTTTTCAGAGTCAGTATAAATGTCTCTTTTGTGTCCTAAGTTTATATAACTGTGACATTAATTGCCTACCATCTGTAAGCTGTTAGTGTCTTAACGACCATTCCACAGGTGCATGTTCATTAACTGTTTGTGGTTCATTGGAAAACATTGTTTAACTTTACAATAAAGATCTGTTAAGGTATTTGGATTTTTACAAAATTATCTTTAAAATACAGTGTCCTGAAAAGGGACATACGTTTTTTTGCTGAGTTTATTCGGAATATTGCATGCTCCCTCATGACTGCCAGATGAGTCTTAGGAATGAATGGAAATTCTTCACCAACGGATGTCCATCGTGCAAAATTAACGATTGTGCAGACTCCCATTGAGATTATATTCTGACAACCCTTAGAATACCATGCTCAACCACCTACAAGGAATATCATCCAGAAATCCTTGCATTACCCTAACCAAAGTGAATACTGATTTATGTGAGTGGTGGTGGTGTAGTGGTCTAAAGCACATAACTGTTAATCAGAAGGTCGCTGGTTCGATTTCCACAGCAACCATCATTGTGTCCTTGAGCAAGGCACTTAACTCCAGGTTGCTCCGGGGGGATTGTCCCTGTAATAAGTGCACTGTAAGTCGCTTTGGATAAAAGCGTCTGCCAAATGCATAAAAGTAATGTTAATGTTATGCTGTCCATCAGAGAGCACTTATAGCTGTTTGTAAATGTTTTAATAGTTTGACATCTACGTGTAACAGTGTAAATACTTCTGACCCCCTGTACTCTCCATCTGTCACACAAGGTGTGTGTTTCCTGCACTCCAGCATGCGAGTTCATCAGATTGTTTGACGTGACGGAGCATACAGCTCTGCATAGACACGGTACCGGTCGTCTGTGTCCACACTGCAAAATGGAGCTCAGAGACACCATTGTGCATTTTGGTGAACGTGGCACCCTGGAACAACCACTCAACTGGACGGGAGCAGCTGAAGCCGCACAGCAGGCTGATGTGATCCTCTCTTTGGGATCCAGTTTAAAGGTGAGGAGGGGAAACATGCTGATTCCAAAAGATTGTGGCAGGTTTCAGCTTGTTTAGATTCCCATCATTAACAGTGCATTAGTAGAAACTAATTTTATTCTAATGTGTCCCAGTTGTACCACGGCTACTGATTTATATGTCACTTGGCATTGCTTAAACCCTGAAGTTGCAAAGGATAGATTTAAACTGCCAACCACTGATTTATAATATAGAACTGGATTGCTGATGACGTCAAAAGAGTGAAGCCACTGCACCAACATTTTGCTATGCCTAAACATTCCATGGTGCCAATTGACTTAATAAAATTCTTCTGTTTTCAACGAGTAAACATTAGTCATTCAATCACTGGTTTTATATCTGAAATCTGCCTGTATATTCCTACCACATGTAATTTATTTATTTAAAGGCTTATTTATGTAATTTATTTATTTTTCCTGTTTCTTGAAAGCCTGAGCGAGTTATGTATATCTATATCAAACAGTATCCACCTCTAAGAAACTTTAGTGACAAACAGATCAGCTGAATGTAAACAAGTTCACTGAAACTGATGTAAGATACAAACAGACATTTGCAAACATCCAAGTGTTTATTCAGATTTCATTAATGTTAATGTTTTTAATTCTGTCATCAAAAAGTGACTTTTTCTCACGGTCACTTGAATTAGAGCACACACACTATCTCTGTCACACACAGGGAGGCATGTAGAGCAAACTGGTTCAAATTAAACTGATACGCTAGGTTTAAATGGCAAACAAAAACGTCATTTATGACATGAATCCATGTCTGACTACAGCGAGCATTTCAATATGAAAACGGGCATATCACAAGCATTTTAGGAGAATAAAAAAACATTTGGACCTTTTTTAAGGACCCTCTGGGAGAAAGGACGTATTGTCACCAAAAATCAAGCAAATATTACAGCTTTTCCTACTTGCATTACAACTTGTGGACAGATTTGCCACTTCCGACTCTCATATCCAGAGGTCGTAGATGGTAAAACGGGGGAATTTTCACCAGTCAGTCATTGATGCTCTATGACAAATTGGGCACACAAAGAGGCTGCTCAAACCCTTCCGGTGACTTCACCTCCTGCTGGCTGTTTACCATTGCGTCAGCAATCCAGTTCTACATTATAAATCTGTGCTTCCAATACATAATAGCGGTGAGAGATTTAATGCTAAACGCACAACCATTGACCATCTAATGGGACCACCATCTCCTCTGCTGTAGGTAAAGGCTCTTTTTGAATGAATTGTTAATTTAAACCAACCAATACTGATAAAATTTTTCTTTTCATTTCGTCATATACAATTAGTCATTTATTTTTAATGCAGTTGATAACTAGTCAAATTAAAAGCATAATTCTGATCAATGCTAAATACTATTCATTATGTGAAATGTGTATTTAAGCAGTGTTTTTTTTACTTTTATAAAAATTATTGTAATAATTCTTATTTTAATTAGAAATGTTACGTTATACAGCACATTCAACAATTACACGTCTGATAAGATTTTGTCCACTTTTCAATAAAGAACCTACAATTTTTTTTAAATATAAACCAACCAGGTATCACTTCATGATAATGTTCAATAACAAGAATGTACATTATAATATTTAAAAATGTGTGCAGCTAATATCATGTGTTGTCTTTCTCCATAAGGTGTTGAAGAAATATTCCTGCTTATGGTGTATGAACAGACCAGCAAATAAAAGACCAAAATTGTACATTGTGAATCTGCAGGTGACATCTCTTTTCATAACGCCTATTTATTCTTCTGTTTTCCATCATGTCAAAAAACACTTTTTATGAACATTATTTAGCAGTCCTAAATACTGATGTCTTTTTTTTTTTATCATAGTGGACTCCGAAAGATAACTTGGCTACTCTGAAGATTCATGGGAAGTGTGATGCTGTAATGGGTCTACTCATGGAGGAGCTGGGCTTTGAGATTCCAGTCTACAACAGGCAAGACCACGTCTTAAGAAATATAACACACAATATATTTACCTACGATACTGTTAATTAAGTGTTAAGGAATGAGAGGTTGTGTTGTTAGGCACGAAACACAGCATAGTGTCTAATTTTTTATAAATGTTAAAAATATTTTCATTTCATTAAACTTTAAAATGTTTCAAATTACATTCATTTAAATGTTATTTAAAAGAATAGTTAACCCAAAAATGAAAATCCTCAAATTTTCCACTTACCCATGATGCTATCCCAGATGTGTATGACTGTCTTTCTTCAGCAGAACACAAATGTTGAAGCTTTGTAGGTCATTATAATGTAAGTAAATGGTGCCTTCAGGCTGCTTGCTATTTGATGTTCCAAAAGGCATATTTAGGCAGCATAAAAGTAATCCACAATAAATGCCTTCTGAAGCAAATCGAAAAAATGCCTTTTGGACCGTCAAATAGCCAGCAGCCTGATGACACCTGTTTACTTACAATGTAAGTACCTTCAGAGCTTCAACATTTTTCTAAAACTCTTAATTTGTGTTCTGTTGAAGAAAAACGTCTCTGGTTACATGTGTAACCCTTGTTCCCTGAAAAAAGCGGAACGAGATGCTGCGCTGCTAAGCGCTATGGGGAACAATCCTAGTTGTGACCAAGCTGTGAATAATGTGTGTAACACGTCAATGAACATTGACCGGAATTTATAGCCTCGGCTGATGTAATCATTAGATGCACCTGAGGCCAGGCTATAAATGGATGCGTCACCAGGTGTCGTCAGATACTTCTTTTTGAAGAGCAGTCCTGGGACGTCCCAGTGCGGCAAAGAAGTGCAGCATCTCGTTCCGCTTTTTTCAGGGAACAAGAGTTACACATGTAACCCGAAACGTTCCCTTTACAAAAAGCTTCACTATGATGCTGCGCTGCTAAGCGCTATGGGGAACGCAATACCCACGGCGCCGCACTGGGGGCTGTCCGGACCCCTACGGTTGTGCAGTGTACTCACAAAAATGCGAGAGGTCTCATGAGCTTGAGATATCGACTCAAGGGCATAAGAGCCCGGAGTGGCAGAACATCCAAACTATAAAAATCTAATGAATGTGTGCGGAGAGGACAACCTGCCGCATCACAAACTTGCTGCAGAGGGAGACCTCTAGCCAAGGTTTTAGAGGTGGAGAGCCCTCTGGTAGAGTGCGCCCTAAAACCTACTGGCGAAGCTTGACCGCGCGTCTCGTAGGCTCGGGCAATAATGAGGATGCCTCTTAGAGGGCACCCCGCCCACCAAGCTGTGGCAAAGTGTAGTGGCCAAATAGAACCTGGCAGTGGCGAGGCAAGTGCCCGCTGACAGTTCTTTCTACAGAAAATCCAGAACTGAAGCAAACTGGCAGTTACCTGGTTCTGTAATATGAACTTTAGTAGAAGGAAACGCATGCAGGCGCATTTGTGCTATGTATACATCATCACGATCAGCCCCCCCGATGGTAGAGGAGACATTGTGCTATCAACAGAGGCGAAGAGGGCTTCTTCTGCCCTGAAAAATCTAACCAGATCAGTTCCAAGTGGAGGGAGCCCTAGCACTTGAAATAGTCTCGATAACCTCAACGATTAGGTAACCTCAACCTAAAACCCTGTGAACCTCATTTGGTACCCTTAGGGGCCAGACATGAAAGGTTTCACAATTCGGGCCAAGGATGAGGAGGTCCTCCCTGTTCGGAATCGGCCAAGGCGAGCCGTCGAGGAGAGGAATTAACTCCTTGCTGGTGAACATTGCCAAGACTCCCGGGAGCAGAGAAACCGGGGAAAGATGTATGTGTTACCCATTCTGGGTCATGTATGTGTCTTAACGTCCAGACCCAAGGGGGCTGGGTGATTTCAGGGAGAAGTAGAGGAGACATTGCGCTATTCATAGAGGCGAAGAGGTCCTCTTCTGCCCTAAGATCTGGAAGTGGAAAAAGCCTGGCATTTAACCTCTTCCCAATCCTGTAAAATTAGCCTAAAACGCCTAATCAAGGCATACCCAAAGTAAATTTAAAGCTGTTCTTGAACCATTTGGAGTACATGCATGGTTCATACTCTGAAGTTTTTTCCCCAGCAGTCAGAATTACTGTAAGTGCTACTGATTCTGAGTAATAGAAGTTTGAACACAATGAAATAGAAGTTTTTTTTTTCCGCCTGAAAATTTTTTTGCATACAGATGCCTGCAGATGACTATAACTTGTAGCTATTAGCTTGAGAACACAATGGGATCACAGCATGAAGCCTTACCTAGTCCAAGTTCAAATTTTAGAACAATACCATAAAAAATGAATATTTTACACATGTTTTTCTAAGGGTACACCCAGGCGTTTTACAAAAGTGCCTTTTGGATACTCCAAAAGGACCCTTTGGTAACCTAGGACAAAAAGGCTCCTACTTTTGAACGCTTCAACGTACAGTCATAATTTTGGGCTCTAATGAAAGATGACACTTAGAGCTATCATATTCCATATCCAGATCCACTATTAGTTTTGCTGACACAGAGTAACTGATGCATAAACACATTAGAGTGCCTTTTCCCTTCTTGAAACTAAATGTTGTGCATATAAAAGAGTCAAAACTAGTGCTATGGTGGACAATTTGTTTATATAAAAAATACACAACAAACTATTTACATGAATTTTTACACAAAGTATTTACAAACCATTATAAAATTGTACATGTTTCTAGCAACATGCCAGTCATTGTAGCAGTCACATTTGGGTACAAAGCACAAAGGCAGAACACAGGAAGAGTACTTCACTGGTGTCTTTGCATGACACTGCCTGCACTTCAGACGACCAGCGGTGCAAGATTTGGTGATGTGCAACGGCCTGTGATCTGCTCTTCGTGGAGCAGGAGATACGGGTCTGGCTGTGGAGTGAGACCCCAACTCTGCCAGCTCCTCAGCAAGGGTCTCTCTGAAAGCCCTCCTCTCTTGATGAGGTGCTGTCCTGCTGCTCCACTTTATGTGGCCGCTTGCTGAGTGGGGAGAATAAATAAATGTAATTTACAAAGCTAGACACAACTTTTCCATCTTTTCTGTATTATATATATATATATATATATATATATATATATATATATATATATATATATATATATAGTTTTTCTTTTCGAGTGTGTAAATATGCATTATTGTATGTATATTTACTGTAAATACTGTATACTTTGCCAATGTACTATGGAACAAAGAGATGGGCCTACACCTCCCCCATCAATTCAGCATTGTAACAGATAGATGGGCCTACACCTCCCCCACCTCCCCGCATTGTAACAAAGAGACTCTCAAACACAACATATATTCTTATTTTCAACTTATATTTATATATATATATATATATATATATATATATATATATATATATTTATTTCAGTCCATTTATATATATATATATATATATATTTACAGTAAATATACAAAACATCTATATAGCATGTCAATAGATCTGAAACAAACAATGAACTAAAACCTCACACACGCACATACAAATACAAAAAACATGCACAAACGGTTCAAACACTCACTGAGGAAACACACGACAAAGGGTAATTACAAAATGTGTTCATTATTCAAACTAAAGCTTATTTATGCGGAATATACAGTAATATATGTTATAAAACACAAGAAAACACTTACTTGTCCAGAGCCATGTCTCATCTCTCCATATTTCCTCTGCCTCCAAATCATCCGTATTGTTTTCAGAAATTTCATCTCCAAACTCAGAATTTTGGCAATGAATGCCTTCTTATATCACATCCTGGGGTGAAAATCCTGTTTTTCGCGTCCGTTTCACCATATTTAAATCGACAAATGTGTAAACAGTTCCAAAACAGCTCTCCAATATTTTTACGCGCAGACGCACAAAACACTGGGTAATGGCAAGGCAATTTTGCGCACACACATTTCAGAACCATCCTGTAATCTTCCGACTAAAGCTGCATATCACTGTTTTCAGAATTTCATTGGCTATCACGATGCGTCAGTCATTTCCACTCTTCGATGTAATTGGTTTGATCAGTAAACAAAGGAAAGTGGGTATGCCCTTACATTCGACACAGACTGTGGTTGGGTATTGAAGGCTTTGGACAGGACATGGAAGCTCCTATTGGGTCAAATGAGGTGTCAATCGAAAGGTCAGAGTGCGTGCTTCCATTTTGATACCGGATATAGGAAATGTTTACATCTGAACTGAAGTTAGTACCGATTATATGTGAAAGATTAGGCACAGATGCCAGGTGCTTTGAAATGATGCAACAAGAGTCTGTGGATATTTATTGATGTAATAATGTGATTTGGACTAAACATTTTACTTGATTTGATCGTTTGGACATTTGACAATGAAACAACACCGTTTTTGTCGGGAAGTTATGGCTCAGTGGGCTACTTTGAGGCTTCAAAGGTGAGTTGCCTAAATTTTGTTATTGTTTGTTTATATGTTGGTGGTCTGACAAAGATATAGATTGTACCTGCTGTTGTGATTGTATCTTAAAAAGGTTTACATCGTTCGAATCACGAGTATCTCAGCTTTCCAAATATATGTATTATGTTTACTTTTTTTTTTTTGGAGTTTTATCTTTCAAAAACATAAACCTCTGAAACACACCGTGGGTCGAGTTCGCCACGTCGGCCCAATAAGGTGTTAAAAAGGTCTCGATAACCTCAGGAGAAAGCCCTGTGTCCCTCAATTGGTACCCTTAGGGGCCAAACATGAAAGATTCCACAATTCGGGGCAGGGATGAAATATTGCCCTGTGCCTGAGATAGAAGATCCTTCCTGTTCGTAATCGCCCAAGGCGAGCTGTTGAGGGAAGAGATTAGCTCCGAGAACCAAGCCCTGTTCGGCCAGCGCAGTGCTATCAGTAAGAGGCAAAAACCCTTGCTGGCGAACTCTGGCCAACTACTACCTTAGGGTGGAGTTCTTAACTCCCCTGTTGGTATTTTCTGTCTGGACAGTAAATCTGCTCCCACATATGGGCATCCAGGAATATAACTGATCTGAGTGACAGGAGCTTGCCCTGGGCCCTAAGTAGAATCCGACGCGTCAGAAATAGAGCTGACAAGAACGTGGGTCTCCTTGATGATTTATGTAAGAGGCTACCGCTGTATTGTCCACCCGCACCAAGACATGGCAGCCTCAGGAGGAGGTATTTCAGGGCCAGAAATACAGCCATCAACCTGAGACAGTGACTGTGACAACCGAACTGACGACCCTCCTATTCCCTTAAGATGGACCACCACTTAAGGCCGCTACCCCGCCCGTCAGGGAGGCGTCTGTCGTTAGCAGCCTGCGACAACAAGACGCACCTAGAATGGGACCCAAGGCAGAAAACCGGGGTCTGAACCACATAGAAAGAGAACGAAGCCTGAGGCGCGTAACCCTTATTAGCCTAGGGGTTTTGGCCCTTGGAAGAAATCCCCTGGCTTTGGGCCACAACAAAATGAGCAGAAGGTCCAGAAGGATCACCGAGGACGCGGTCGCCCTGAGACCTGGAAATCGTTGATACTGATAACAGTGCAACCTTGACCTAGCCTGACTTTGCTCAGGGTGATCTGAATGGACTCAATCCTAGCGGTAGACGGTTGTGCCCGCATTGTGATTGAACTCCATACGATGCCCCGACAGTGTTCTGAGTGGGAGAGAGGACGCTTTTCTTGGCGTTGAGCCTCAACCCCAGAGAATCAGATGAGCTAAGATGATGTCCCTGTGCTGAAATGCCAGTGCCTGGAACTGCGCTAGGATCAGCCAGTCATCTACATAATTCAGAATGCAGATGCCCCGGAGTCGCAAGGAGCCAGCGCTTCATCATGCATTGTGAATGTGCGGGTAAAAAGGGCTAGCCCGAGTGAAAGAACCTGACACTGGAAGACTTCGCCCCCTCAGGAACGTTCCATGTTGTGGCAGAACTTCTAAATGAAGTATAGAAGTGCATCATAAGATCGATGGTGACCAGCCAAACGAGTTGTAGGACTTGAGACACGACCGTCTTGATAGGCATCATCTAGGACTTGAACACCCACGGGCAGTTCAAGCTTTAAGATCTAAGCCAGACGCCACCCCTCAGCCTCCATGGGTAACGGGAAGTATTTAGTGTAATAACCTAACTCTCTCTCTCTCTCTGGAAGGGGAACACATACCATGGCCCCTTTAACCAGGAGATTTGAGTTAAATTTTTTTACATAAAGAAATCCGGTTTACGGTAGTGAAGAACACTGTTGAAACACGGAAAAGCGGCGAGTGAATTAAATCCTGATGCCCTTATAAGACCTACAGAAAAGAATATATCTGGCAGAAGTTTCCACGCTGCCAGGATCTCTGAGATGGGTATTAGATTTTAACACTTCCTGTTGAGGGGTTGTCGAGTGTTTCGCATCCTGAATAAAATGCAGGAACAGCGAAAACACCCAATTTTGATGGAAGCCTTTGCAACCTGAAACACCAAGAGGTGGCGGGAATGGAGGGGCTTCGAGGGGGTACCGGGAGGGGTGAAGTGAAGCACGCGCCCCGTCCCGAAGGGAGCTACCCCCTAATCTAGACGCAAGACCATCAGGGGTTTCTCTTACTAGAAATTATAGTCCTGAGGTCTTGCTTTGGGTGCTGGCGAGGGCGGCGAGACTGTCCCCAATCCCTGGGAGGAGCACGACTCGCCACGCTTTGCTTTTGAGCCTCCCTTCAGACAGGACCGAGGCGGGTCTGAGGCTTGCTCGTCAAGCGCAGAACCCACACTCAGGTCGTCCAGGAGGTCAGCCTGGTACGCCTGTAAAACAGCATAGTGTGCAGAGCAGCACCAGCCTGACCTGCTGCTTGATAAGCCCTTCCCACTAAAGTGGAGGTTGTCCTACAAGGCTTTGAGGGAGAGAGGGCTCTTAAGTGAAGATGCCGAGCCCGGCAGAGAGAGCCCATAGCGTCTCTCCGACCGGCGGCATCACTGAATACCCCCGTGCCTCAGCACCCACGATAGTCGAATATAATGACGTCGAGGGTATGTGAACACGGGAAGAAATTATTATTTTTTTTTTTTTCAATTTGTTTTTTAGGGGTTCCTCCATGAGCGAGAAAGCTCTTCATGGAGGTTATCAAAGAAGGGAAGGGACTCATGAGGTGTTCCCTTTCTTAGACTGGAAGATAAAATCTATCCCCTAATTTGGAGGGTTTGGGGGTCTCTTTTTCGCGTGGCCAGTCCAACTGGTGTCTGGCAACTGCACAAGTAACAACATCGAGCAATTCCTCTGTAGATTTTTTTTATTGCGGACGGAAAGCTCGGAGGCAGGAAGAGAATCGCGATCCTCCTCATGATCCGAAGAAGCGTCGGAACGCGCTTCGAGATCATGTGAAGGACCAGCTGGGTTTGGGGAGAGAGCGAGAGAAAGGGATAAACCCATCTCTTGCTCCTCAGCCAAATCCATGCAAGAGCCCCACGAACGATCTCTTTTTTTAATTTATTTTTTTCGTGAGTGCTGACTCCCGGAAGCAAGCGAGGCAAGCGCGAAGCACTTTGCCTGAAAGAAATTGCAGTGCTTGCACCTGCCCTGCTGCAACACGAGAGCAGCTTGCTCTTCCCCCAAACAAACAGAGCAAAAACTGCTGCGTGTTATCTTCCGCTATAGAGCGAGAACAGGGGAACATGCATCTTTTGCGGCTTTCAGTCATTCTCTTTTTTTTTTTACATATATATATATATATATACACACTCACCTAAAGGATTATTAGGAACACCATACTAATACTGTGTTTGACCCCCTTTCGCCTTCAGAACTGCCTTAATTCTACGTGGCATTGATTCAACAAGGTGCTGAAAGCATTCTTTAGAAATGTTGGCCCATATTGATAGGATAGCATCTTGCAGTTGATGAAGATTTGTGGGATGCACATCCAGGGCACGAAGCTCCGTTCCACCACATCCCAAAGATGCTCTATTGGGTTGAGATCTGGTGACTGTGGGGGCCATTTTAGTACAGTGAACTCATTGTCATGTTCAAGAAACCAATTTGAAATGATTCGAGCTTTGTGACATGGTGCATTATCCTGCTGGAAGTAGCCATCAGAGGATGGGTACATGGTGGCCATAAAGGGATGGACATGGTCAGAAACAATGCTCAGGTAGGCTGTGGCATTTAAGCGATGCCCAATTGGCACTAAGGGGCCTAAAGTGTGCCAAGAAAACATCCCCCACACCATTACACCACCACCACCAGCCTGCACAGTGGTAACAAGGCATGATGGATCCATGTTCTCATTCTGTTTACGCCAAATTCTGACTCTACCATCTGAATGTCTCAACAGAAATCGAGACTCATCAGACCAGGCAACATTTTTCCAGTCTTCAACTGTCCAATTTTGGTGAGCTCTTGCAAATTGTAGCCTCTTTTTCCTATTTGTAGTGGAGATGAGTGGTACCCGGTGGGGTCTTCTGCTGTTGTAGCCCATCCGCCTCAAGGTTGTGCGTGTTGTGGCTTCACAATTGCTTTGCTGCATACCTCGGTTGTAACGAGTGGTTATTTCAGGTAAAGTTGCTCTTCTATCAGCTTGAATCAGTCGGCCCATTCTCCTCTGACCTCTAGCATCAACAAGGCATTTTCGCCCACAGGACTGCGCATACTGGATGTTTTTCCCTTTTCACACCATTCTTTGTAAACCCTAGAAATGGTTGTGCGTGAAAATCCCAGTAACTGAGCAGATTGTGAAATACTCAGACCGGCCCGTCTGGCACCAACAACCATGCCACGCTCAAAATTGCTTAAATCACCTTTCTTTCCCATTCTGACATTCAGTTTGGAGTTCAGGAGATTGTCTTGACCAGGACCACACCCCTAAATGCATTGAAGCAACTGCCATGTGATTGGTTGATTAGATAATTGCATTGATGAGAAATTGAACAGGTGTTCCTAATAATCCTTTAGGTGAGTGTGTGTATATATATATTTTCTAAACAGAAGAGAAAAGGTTCACTGCACACTGCCTAACAAATTCTAACTCCTATCAGAGGAAAGAAAGTTTTGACAGGGTTTGTGAAACACACAGCCACAGAATCGCTCTGAAAAAAGAGTTTCTGATGACACCTGGTGACGCATCCATTTATAGCCTGGCCTCAGGTGCATCTAATTATTACATCAGCCGAGGCTATAAATTCTGGTCAATGTTCATTGACAATTTACACACATTATTCACAGCTCGGTCACAACTAGGATTGTTCCCCATAGCGCTTGGCAGCGCAGCATCATAGTGAAGCTTTTTGTAAAGGGAACAGTCATACACATCTGGGATGTGAATAATGAGAGAATTTATAGTAAAAATGACTTAAATATTGAACTGTTCCTCACCCACACCTATCATATCGCTTCAGAAGACATTGATTTAACCACTGGAGTCTTAAGGATTACTTTATGTTGCCCTTATGTGGATTTTGGAACTTCAAAATGTTGGCACCCATTCACTTGCATTGTACGAACCTACAGAGCTGAGAAATTTCTTCTAAAAATCTTTGTTTGTGTTCTGCAAATGAAAGAAACTCATACACATCTGGGATAGCATGAGGGTGAGTAAATGATGAGAGAATTACAATTTTTGGGTGAACTATTCCTTTAATAGATGGTCTCTATGGGTGTCGTGCAGTAATATACACAGTAGTTGTTGTATGTTTTAACATGACTGAAGCACTGTATTGACCAATCAGCAGGATCTGAACCGTTCTGTTTTATAATTATTAACGTTGTGTCCCTGTATTTTTCAAAAATAACAGACCAAAAGACCCCATCTTCAGCCTGGCCACACCACTAAGTGCAGAAGAGAAGGATAGCCATAGTCGTAAAGAGATAGCGCCTCCTGTTCTGGAGGATGATTCAAAAGCCCCACAGGTCCAAGAAGGCAGTACAGTGGTTCAAGGTGGCTGGTTTGGAAGAGGATACTCTAAAGCAATAAAGAAAAAGAAAGCAATGTAATAAATCTGAAAAGCAGGGCATGTTCCTAAAGCACAGTATGCCACACAGTCGCTCTTACAGACATTGTATGTTCACTTAGGACAAAGCATTCTTAACAGTTCTGGTTAAATGTTTTTGTATCTAAATATGATGTTACAACCACATAGGTCAAGTTTAGCTGCTATTCTAAAAAGATATAGCTCGTAGCAGAGCAAGACCTCTTTAGTGGACTGAGGAAGAGGTTTATCTGGGTGCACTTTGTCAGATTTACAATAATGGTTTAATTTTGCTAGGTGCAATTTAACTCAACTCTCAGGTTTTTAAATTAAGCAATATGTGATTCTCATGTTAGCGGTTAAACACCACATTGATGAGATCAACAGACTAAAGTTTTTGTTTGTTTTTTTAGCAGAATGTCCAGAATGCTTTTTCCATAATGACGATTGGGGATGTCGAGCTCCAGAAATATTATTGTTGCACCATAAAAGTAGTCCATAAGAATCAAGCACTAAATTCAAAGTCTTTTGGAGGCATATTATAGCTCCCTGTGAGGAACAAACCCAAATTTGACCCATTGTTTACTGATAATCTTCCCCTCCACCACAGCTTTAATTTCAGGTGTGTTGGTTTGACATCATTAATGGCAAAAAAAACATTGGTTTGCACATATCTTGTAAAATGATGAATATACACATCACGCAAAGCTTCAGAAGATATTTTTGTGGACTACTTTTGTGGCACTTGAATGGTGTTCCTTTGTTTTTTTTTTTAGCTTGACAGACCCTGGTCACTGGATGGAAAGCAGCAGCATAAACATTTTGCTTAATAACTTTTGTGTTCCACAGAGGAAATGTTTGGAGTGACATGAGGGTGAATAAATAATGACAGAATTGTCATATTTGAGTGAACTGTTCCTTTTAAGTACAAATGTATGCTTTTTTCAGTCATTTAAATGTTATCCACTATTAGAATTATTGCTCCTCGCCAAATGAGAAGTATATATATTTCAATAAAATCAAATGTTTATATTGACCTTTAACAAATGACTTTTATCTCTGCATACAAGACACAAAACCTCACAAGTGGAAATCATTGCTATAACTAAATTATAGTTACAGTTATAAATAATTATAAAAAAAAGTAACTTGAACCAATTCAAATGTAAGTTTGCACAGATGTGCTAGCAGTTTAAAGTAAATGTGGTATATGTTGTGTATGTTTGGACAGCTGTGAGTGCCATTTTGCACTGAATTTCTGAACATTTAGTTGTGTCCCAGTTTACAAGGGCATTGTATTTAAGACTTTTGGATTTCTACATACTACTGTATAGACAACTTGTGTTTTGAGGGTTTACATGATGTATTTTTGGGTATTTAAAATAAAAGATGGAAAAATGGACCATCCTGAAAGTCTTGCTGCATTTACATCTGTCACATTCTGAAACATGACGGTCTTTCATAACCGTCTTGCTCTTCCCAAGGCAAGAAGGGGTCGTCTGTGGATCCAAACTGAAGGATGTGCCTCACGTTTGCTCCGATCTTTTTCCACTCCCATGGCCAACTGAAATATCTTGAGTGAGATGAGAGAAGTGTGTGTCAGCAGCACACTAGCACTTTAAAATCACAGATAAACTGGTATTTAAACTCCCCACTATCATGCTCATTCACTCAGTGTGTTTCTGCATACCTGAACAGCAGCACAGAACACCAACATCACTTCAGTTTAGGTTGGGAGTGTCATCGGAGGAATCATTCATAATGTAAACAATTTGTAGATATGTTAAAATGTAATTGCCTCATTTCTGATGTGTCTGCTTTCAAAGCTGTCCAGCATCGGAGGAATAAACAGTTGATGTCTCATGGAAACCAGTTACTAGTTTGAATCATTTGCCACCCAATATTTCTCTCAATTCTTTTTAGCGCAAAAGTAATATCTCTAACTATGGGTCTGTCAATATCAAGTTTTGTTGGACAATCGAAAGGGAAGAAAGATTTACGATTTTTTTTAAATACAGGCTATTGATGGACAGAAACAAGTTCACAAAACATGAAGGACTAAAAATCAGCTAACTAACATGAAGCAAACACACAAGTTATTTATTATTTTAAAACATGAAATCAGAATAATTTAACAAGAATCATATGAGCTGAAAGGTATGGTGATACTAGACTAGAAGGGGCTCTTTGCAATCTCTGAACGTATCCAAAACAAAACACTATTGCAGTTTGTGTCCTTCCAGTTGAAAAGAACTAAACAGTCTTCCTTTATTTTGGTACCATGTCCACCATTATTAGGTTCCAAGAATGTCCAAAATCTATGGAATGAAACAAAATAGCAAAAAAAAGGTTTTGGAATAATCAAAAAAGCTTAGCAGATAGAGGAATGTTCCTTGCTATCTGTCAATATGACATTAAATTGGCCCTTTTTACTTACCTACAGTATTTACCTGTTCTTGTTTTTATTTTTGATTCATTTGTGTGTTATTATTGATAAAAAAAATCTTTGTGATCTTTTTTTTTTTTAATGTAATGGTAAAATCTTCTCTTCAAACAAATATCTTCTAAACACTGTAGGCATAATATGCCCCTAAAATCCTCATATGCTAGTAAAAACCCATTGGTACATGTTGGAATAATACATGCATACAATTTTCGATTCAATTTGTTAAAGGAACTTAATGTACTATTTTGAGAGAAAATCAATGTATGGTTCATTAGAAATGCTTTTAAACACACCAGTATAACATAAAACCATACCAAAATCTAAGTGTTGTACAATCCACCCATTTCCAGATGCCCTCCTGGACACTGTCGACAGACCTATTCAGTACTCGCCATTTCCCAATCCTGAAATAAACTTTTGGCAGCCATTAATTACACACCACTATTTCAATGTATTCTTTTTAAATTAGAACAACATATTGCATACTTCCTCACCTGGTCCTCTCTGGTTTTGGTGGTGACTATGTCAGCATCTCTCATTCAACCGTCTGCCCTGCCATGTTCCCATGACATCTTGAGGGTTGATATGTAGTAACACTTGGATTTGAACCTTAATAATTCATTTTGACAGACTTCCTCAGAGAAACAGAAAAGTTGAAAATCACATTCAATGCTGCCTAATGATGGGACTACAGTAATTCATTAAGAATAAACTGAACTTTCAAAAGTCACGTACCCACTAAAAGCTTTCTCACAAGTTGGTGTCTCTCATCAGTCACGGCATTCCACCTACAGGTTGTAATTGTTGTTCTGGAACTGATCTCTTGCCATAGAGTGGTTGTAATAGTTGCTCTTTACCTCATCTCCTTCCATAGAAAGGTTGAAATAACTTCTCTGTAACTGGTCTCTCTCTGCATTGTGATTGATGCTTAAGAATATGAGAACTACCAGCAGCCCAGCACACACTGACACCAGACACAGTGTAATTGAGCAGACAGAACTCAATGGCACATTGCCGGATCCAGCTGCTGCACTTGTGAGCCATAATTGGAAAGTGGTTATAATACACAACCACTCAAAATAAACAGTATTTTTAGAATGTCTAATTAATCATTAGAATGTCTAAACTTTCATATCCTCTTAAGCCCTGCATTTTGTCCTTGTTAGGTTATTCTGCTAGATGGTAGCAGGTACTAGGAAAAAGAAAATTTCATCTATCACCTTTTTTGACAATATATAGAGCTGAAAGACAGCCGAGCACTCATCATGTGTTCATCCATTGGCATTCAGTCTATTTAGTGATCCCACACACATGCCACAATTTTTCTTTGAATATTTTGGCCTCTCAGTGGACTAGAAGCTTAATTTAGGGGTCGTTGGAAAGCCAAAATACTCATCTTTGTGATAACATTGCAGAGATAAAAATCTCAAACAAGTCTAGGAAATGAAAGTGTCAAATGATCATGCTACAGATGATAGTAATGACGTATACTCCCAGGGGATGATGACACATGGACTTATTGCCATCTATACCAATATCCATACCTTTTTTGCCTTACTCCTGCAGCATCATCAGGAAGGCTCAAGTACCCCTTCATCGAAGTTTTGAACCAAAGACTAAATATAATTTAATGTTATTATTAATATTGATTTCAATTGATATCCATGTAATATTAGTATTATCTTTCTTTTTATACATATGCAGCACACATACAGTAATCATCCTTGGTCCTAAATACATCTGTGACACTAGTGTTCAAGTCCGGTGCATGTCTGTGCTGTCTATATTAAGAATGTTCAGTAAAAACTTTGAATCACTTCCTGCATATTTTGGAAAATAATTATGAATTGTTCTAAAATATTCGAATCATGACCAAATTTCAGATTTAAAGAGTCCATATTATGCTCATTTACAGGTTCTTACTTTTATTTTGGGGTCTACTAGAAAAGGTTTAAATGCTTTAATGTTCAAAAAACACATTATTTTTCTCATACTGTACATTGCTGCAGCACCTCTTTTCACCCTCTGTCTGAAACGCTCTGTTGTAGCTCCTTTCTCGTTAAAGCTCCCCTTTCTGAAAAGCCCAGTCTGTTCTGATTGGTCAACCGCTTAGCATGTGTCGGATATGTTACCGCAAATGATTTTCAGCTCCCGAGGCTTCCAGAGCAGTGCATTCCTGAGGCGGGCATTATGCAAATGTGTTACATAGTGATGTAATGGCTGGACTGCAAACGGGTATTTCAGGCAGTTCAAGGAGCAGTGTATTCTGTGGGAGAGAGTAACTCCCTTTGACATGGACTTTGTGCTTTGTAACTTTGCAGAAATTTTACTTGCACAAACAGCTATATTACACACTATAGAAAATGTAAAATCCCCAAAAGCATAATATGGCCTCTTTAATGATTAATTGAATCGTTGTCAGCGCAAATATTTTCACCCCAATTACTCGGTTAGTCAAGGTTTACATTATGTAAATATCTCAAAGGTTGTGTTTATCTAAATGTTTCTGCTATTTTCCACATCATTTTTTGATGTCCATCATTTTGACAGATAAAATACAAGAAAGAAAACCATTTAAACCATAGGATGTCAGTTTTCATTTTAACCATCTTTACTGTACGCGGTATACAGTATGGGCATCTTCACTCTCCCAGCACACACTTAAGTGTGTGTGAGTGACTGATATCACCATTGACAGATTTATTTTAAAACAATGCAGTCTCTTTAGTTCCCCTTCTGTCGCTCTCTTACGTTGTGTCAGAGAACGACACTAGGGGTCTCTCTTGAGCGCCGATATTCACCTCTGTACTATGAAAAAAGGCCAATGAGAGTTGGCAGCCAGTATTTGCATGTCCCGCCCCCGGACATACGGGTATTTAAGCGGCACAAATACGGGAGTTCATTCAGAAAATTTCTTCGGAGCCGATGGTCGTGTTTGCAGTTTGCTGCGTGACTACACACCGAGTTCCTGCTATCCTCTGCTGCATGCTGTTGGATTCTACGGCGCACAACAGCGGCTTTCTCCTGGTTGCACGGCTGTGCACTTCCTGCCCCTGAGCGCATCGACAGTTGCAGATAGAAAGATCTCTCACGAGTCTTTCATTCATAAAAGAGTGATTTTATTTAAAAGAGTAATTTCCTCTAAAAGAGCAAAACACAGCGGCGTGAACGTCCTTTTAAGGACGCCGTCTTTTAAAGATGCCCTTCCGCCCCTGTGTTGTTCCTGGATGCGTAGAGTACTCTCCGCTTCCGACGGCCACAGGCGTTGTCTCGTGTGTCTGGGCAGTGATCACACCGAGGCTGCATTTGTGGATGTTTCATGCTCTCACTGCGAGAACATGACCATGACAACGTTAGCGGTCGCGGCTTGCTTACAATCGTAAGCAAGCCACTCCAGCCGCCCGTGTCGCTCCTTCTTCCCACGGGATTGAGGACGATGCGGCTGGCGATGGAGGCGATTTGGGGATGGCAGCGGGTGCAGCTCGCCGGGTACGCCCCTCGGACCACCCGCGCCCGGCACGCTCGTTGACTCCGTCTTCGCTCGAGGTGGCGGCGACTCGCCTCACAGCCAGTCTGCCTACCCTCAGGCGATGGAAGCAGATGAGTTCGCCGCGACATCGGAGGGCGTGGGCTCTGACGCTGAGGGCTCCTCTGGGCTGCCGCTCGGGCTTGCACGCCCAGCAGGAGGCCGACGCGCAGATGTCCGATATGCTTTCCGGGCAGCCTATAGCGTGGGCCTGGATTGGAACCCTCCATCCTCCCCGCAGCCATCACGGCTAGATGATTGGTTTTGGGCGTGGGCGCGCTCACAGCCTCGCCCCCGTACCTTTCTTCCCGGAGGTGCATGATGAGCTGACGTCTTCGTGGAGAGCACCCCTCTCCACTCGTCGTGCCACCTGCTCATCCGCCCTCGCCACCCTCGACGGCGGAGCGCCACGGGTACACGGAGATCCCCAGGTGGATAGAGCTGTTGCGATCCATCTATGCCCCGGAAGCACTACCACCTGGCGGGGCCGCCCTGTACTCCCTTCCCGGTCCTGTAGAGCAACATCCTCACTCACCGCGAAGGCCTACAGCGCTACCGGACGCGCCGCTTCCGCCCTGCATGCCATGGCTCTCCTGCAGGTCCACCAAGCCAAGGCACTCTGCAACAGGCACGGGGGTGGCCCTGATCCCGACACGCTGCAGGAACTGCGCTCAGTGACCGACCTCGCCCTGAGAGCGACGAAGGTCACAGCGCGGGCACTCGGGCAGGCGATGGCCACTCTGGTGGTCCAGGAACGTCAGCAGTGGCTGGACTTGGTCGAGATGCGTGAAGCCGACAAGACTCGCTTCCTCAACGCCCCTGTCTCCCAGTTCGGCCTCTTCGGCGACACCGTGGAGGACTTTGCCCAGCAGTTCTCCCTGGTGAAGAAGCAGACGGAGGCCATTTCTCACATCATGCCGCGCCGCAAGCCTGCCGCCACGGCCCAGGCCCCATCTGCTCGCCGAGGGCGTCCTCCTGCGGCCAGAAGATCTTCTGCTCCGCCCCAACCTGGGCCCAGCGCTCAGCCCCAGCGTCGAGCAAACCGCAGGAAGCGTACGCCCCCTGCCTCACGGACCCCGTCGAGGACCCGGAAGGCTCCCAAACGTCCCTGAGACAGCGGACCCAGAGGACGAGAAGTTAGCTCCGGAGATGGTGAGACCGCTCCGTCCCCCGGTGGAGGGCCGGGAGGAGAATCCTGTGTTTTTCATTTGCCGCACTCCCTGACGGGGCTGCGGTACCCAAATTCTCAATAAAAGAGCTATTTCCTTTACCTCTGGGTCACATGGCTCGCAAATGCCGTTCTCACGGCACTTTTGTTTCAGGCCTCAACAGTCCCGGCGCCCAGGATGCGGTGCTCCGCCCTCAGCTCCATGACTGTTCCCCGGCCGGCCGGTTCAGACGAGCCCAGAGGACGCCGACATCAGACCTCCTCCTCTGTCACGTAACCTGCCCCTGCCGGTGCGCTGAACAAGGTAAGTGCTTTGAGCTTATTCTCAGCACCAGAGCCTCGGGACGCCACAGAGCCTCCCGACGCTGCGTTACCTGTTCCGCACCGCTGCGAAGCCCCGCCGGGTACGTCCAAAATACTTGTCCCCTTGGTGCCCCTAGCACAGAGGGCAGAGGCATGGCTTTCTCTGCCCAGCTCGTCACGCTGGCTGCACCGGACCATTCCACTCGGTTACGCAATTCAGTTTGCCAGGTCTCTGCCCCCCTTCCTGGGCGTTCGTTCCTCCGCAGTGCACGGCGAACATGCCCTCTCCCTGCGCGAGGAAATCGCCTCCCTTCTAATCAAGGACGCGATAGAGCCTGTCCCTCCAACTGAAACGAAGAAGGGTTTCTACAGCCCTTACTTCGTTGTACCCAAGAAAGGCGGTGGCATACGACCGATCTTGGACCTGCGAGTTTTCAATCGGACCCTGTCCAAACTCCCGTTCAAAATGCTCACCCAGAAACAAATTCTATCTGGCATTCGGCATCTAGATTGGTTCGCAGCGGTAGACCTGAAGGACGCCGTACTTTCACGCCTCAATTCGCCCTCGACACCGACCCTTTCTACGGTTCGCGATTCGACGGCCAGGCGTATCAGTACAAGGTCCTCCCCTTCGGCCTGTCTCTGTCCCTCGCGTCTTCACGAAGGTCGCAGAGGCGGCTCTTGCCCCGCTACGAGGAGCGGGCATACGCATACTCAATTACCTCGACGATTGGCTTATTCTGGCCCCTCGCGAGGAATTACTATGCGCACACAGAGACCAGGTGCTCGAGCACCTCCGCCGCTTGGGGCTTCAGGTCAACTGGGAGAAGAGCAAGCTCATCCCAGTCCAGAGCATCTCTTTTCTCGGTTTGGAGTTAGACTCAGTCTCAATGACAGCACGTCTCTCCAACGAACGTGCTCAGTCAGTGCTGGAATGCCTCGCTTCCTTCAAGCCAGGCACCGTGGTCCCGTTGAAGCGTTTCCAACAGCTCCTGGGGCATATGGCATCCTCCGCGGCGGTCGCGCCACTAGGGTTGATGCATATGAGACCACTTCAGCATTGGCTCCAGACTCGAGTCCCGAGACGAGCATGGCGCCATGGCACGCACGGCGTGGAAATTACCACTGCCTGCCTCCAAACCTTCAAACCCTGGACAGACCTCTGCTTTCTTCGGGCAGGGGTACCCTTGCAGCAGGTGTCCCGTCGCGTTCTGGTTACAACCGACGCCTCAAATTGGGTTGGGGTGCCGTGTGCAACGGGCGCAGCAGCCGCAGGCCGGTGGAACCAAGGCCGCTGCGCTGGCACATCAACTGCCTAGAGCTGCTGGCCGTTCGTCTTGCCCTGAAGAAATTTCTTCCGATGATTCGTGGCAAACATGTCCTGGTCAGGACAGACAGCACCACGGTGGTGGCTTACATAAACCGCCAAGGCGGAGTACGCTCCCCACATGTCACAGCTCGCCCGTCGTCTCCTCCTTTGGAGTCAGCAGCGACTGGAGTCGCTGCGCGCCACTCACATCCCCGGCAACCTCAATGTGATAGCGGACGCGCTGTCAAGACAAACCTTGCCTGGCGGAGAGTGGAGGCTCCACCCCCAATCGGTCCAGCTGATTTGGGACAGGTTCGGCAAGGCCCAGGTAGACCTGTTTGCCTCCCAGGAAACCTCCCACTGTCCGCTCTGGTATGCCCTCACAGAGGCTCCCCTGGGGACAGATGCTCTGGCACACAGCTGGCCCGTGGGGCTGCGCAAGCACGCTTTTCCCCAGTGAGCCTTCTTGCACAGGTGCTATGCAAGTTCAGGGAGGACAAGGAGCAAGTCACTCTGGTGGCCCCCTACTGGCCCAACCGGACGTGGTTTTCGGATCTCACGCTCCTTATGACAGCCCCTCCCTGGCGAATTCCCCTGAGGAAGGACCTTCTTTCTCAGGGACGGGGCACGCTCTGGCACCCGCGCCCAGACCTCTGGAAACTCCACGCCTGGTCCCTGGACCGGACGCGGAGGGTCTAGCCGGCCTACCTTTAGCCGTCATAGACACTATTAACCAAGCCAGAGCCCCTTCGACCAGGCATCTTTACGCCCTGAAGTGGCGTCTGTTCATGAACTGGTGTTCTTCCCGAGCCGAAGACCCGCAGAAGTGCGCAGTTAGGTCAGTGCTCGTGTTTCTTCAGGAGAGGCTGGAGAGGAGGCTGTCCCCTCCACCCTCAAGGTGTATGTTGCTGCTATCGCGGCCCACCATGACACGGTAGACGGCAAGTCTCTTGGCAAGCACGACTTAATCGTCAGGTTCCTAAAAGGTGCCCGGAGGATGATTCCTCCCGGCCTAACCTATTTCCCTCCTGGGATCTCTCGGTCGTCCTGATGGGACTCGGAGACCCCCTTCGAGCCGCTTGACTCAGTTGGACTCAGGGCCCTCTCTCTCAAGACAGCCCTGCTGATCGCGCTCGCCTCCATCAAGAGGGTCGGGACCTGCATGCGTTCTCTGTTAGCGACGCCTGCCTGGAGTTCGGTCTGGCAGACACTTTCGTGATCCTAAGACCGCGACCGGGCTACGTGCCCAAGGTTCCTACCACACCCTTCAGGGATCAAGTGGTGAACCTGCAAGCGCTGCCCCGGGAGGAGGCAGACCCAGCCCTCTCACTGCTGTGTCCGGTACGTGCCTTACGTATTTACCTGGACCGCACACAGAGCACCAGATGCTCTGTGCAGCTCTTCGTCTGCTTTGGGGGACAGCAGAAAGGGAACGCTGTCTCCAAGCAGAGACTCGCCCACTGGGTTGTCGATGCCATTTCCCTGGCTTATCACACCCAGGCCATGCCCCCCCCTTTGCGGGTCCGAGCCCACTCCACCAGGAGTGTGGCGTCCTCATGGGCACTGGCTAGGGGCACTGCCCTAGCAGACATTTGTAGAGCTGCGGGCTGGGCAACACCTAACACTTTTGCGAGATTCTACAATCTCCGAGTTGAGTCAGTTTCGTCCCGTGTTCTCTCAGGTACCGAGCCCGTGAGAACTCGGTGACACGCCGACGATCTGACCGGGTGGATCGCTTGCACCCAGCTCCTTCCCCTAACCAGGGGAAACAGTGCGCCTTCTTCCCAGGAGATCCCAGGCTTGGGACACTGGTTGGCTCCTCCCCTAGCCCTTGTGGGTCGCAGTTCTCGTGGAGGGACTCGCCGACCCAAACCACTGCGTGGTACCGCTAGCTACCCTGTACTGGTATAGGGGCCCCACAGGTAAGGCCTCCTGCTCGGACTCCCCTGTGTGTAAAACCACGGTTCTGTCCCCTCACGTGAGTTGACGCCGTGTTTTCCTTAGGCAGTCACAGCTACCTCAGGTGCCGTGCTGTATGCTCCCCTCTTTGAGGCTGGTGCTACCACCAGCACTACTGTTCAAGATAAGGCCTAGGTATAGGCCATGCGATGTATGTGCCACTCAAATTTGCCTCCCCTCCGGGTAGGTGTGGCCTCCGCAGGGTCTTCCTCGCCCTACCAAGGGCTAAGACCCCCTTCCCTCAATGCGTGTAAGGGCCCCGGCCGTAGTTGCTCTATGCGAGAAACATAGAGAGAAAAGAGGCCCAGCCAGGCTGGCCCGCTCCCATGTTGGCGGCCGTCACCTTGTTCCCCTCCGGGTAACGATAAGGAATCCTGATGGCTTAAATGGGACATTGGGGAAGGGTACGTGCGGCCTGATACAGTTGGTCGTTCTGCACGTAGGAATACCTGCTCGCTCCTGTATCAGCGGATCACGTACACGGCTCAGCGCATGGCGCTTTTAAGTGGACCCCTAGTGTCGTTCTCTGACACAACGTAAGAGAGCGACAGAAGGGGAACGTCTAGGTTACGTATGTAACCTCAGTTCCCCGATGGAGGGAACGAGACGTTGTGTCCCCCTTGCCACGTCGCTGAGCCGAGCCCCTGTTGTGGCCGGACCATTTCCGGCTCCTCAGAAAAATCCTGAATGAACTCCCGTATTTGCGCCGCTTAAATACCCGTATGTCCGGGGGCGGGACATGCAAATACTGGCTGCCAACTCTCATTGGCCTTTTTTCATAGTACAGAGGTGAATATCGGCGCTCAAGAGAGACCCCTAGTGTCGTTCTCTGACACAACGTCTCGTTCCCTCCATCGGGGAACTGAGGTTACATACGTAACCTAGACGTTTCTTGATTGGTTTCACGGTGCGTTGCAGGCATCTTTGCGTGTATGTGAAAAAGAACGCTATAAATGCCTGCAGTGCATTTCAACATGGTTCCCTCATACAGTACATACTTTGTAAACTCACATAGCTCAGTATTATCTTTATTTAAACTTTAGGAGAATTTGTATGGACATAGACATAAAGAAATGTATAGACAGGAACTGCTTCTGCTATCACCATATGGAACAATTTTGTGCAACTGAAATTATATGATTGACAGTATTGCTCAATGTAACACTTTAAAATTACTTTTTTTTATGAATTTCTTTTCATTTTGGAGCTAAGCATTTTACCTAGTGCTGCTGTGTTGAGAGTGTCACCTGCACAATGTTTACTGGGAGTTTTCTGTGTTCATGTAGATGCTCTGAAAATCCATTGCTTCCATCACTGATGCTGAAGGGTGATAGATGTGTATTCTATGGTCATTCATGTAAAACTTGCATACTTCTTTATTTGGAGAAGCATTGTGTTCAAGAATTCAAATCTTACCTCCTTTTTAGTGTTGAAATTTCACAGCTTTGTTTATCTGTTGTAGCATCTGGACCAATCAGACACACAATTATTCATTATTTAATGAATAAGCCAACAGATGTCTCAAGACTGTAACAAGCAAAGGTCCAAGTAGGCCCAAGCAGACTCCATTTTGTCTGCTCCCCCACTGATCATTATCATGCCTTTACACTGTCTTTGCTGACATAGGTCCAGCAACCAGTGGACGTCAGTGACATTAGAAGTGGGGGAAGGTTAGCCTCATGCCAGAGCGATCTTTCCCCCATATGAAATAGACTCAAAGCCCAGAACAACAGACTTTTCTTCACTAAATTATAGACAAACTGTCTATAAATTCACATGTATATCCCTATGATATTGTGTATAGGATCATTACTATATTGTAAAGTGTTTTTTTGTACTATATACTGTATGCATGACTTATGACAGGACTACCAGCTAATGTCAAATTATTTAGCATCATGTTTCCTATCAAATTAATCCTTTTGTGACACTGCAAAGTGGTATATACTGTATAATCCTGATAGCATGCATTGTATGCTTGCTATATTAATCAGAGCATAAAGGGGCACCTGTTAAAAACTAACCCCAATCATGCAAATTAGTCAGCTTCCAAACAAAGGAACATTTCCCGCTTGGAAATTGCACCTTTCTCATTAGTCAAGCCAGACTCGAGAGGAGTGACCTCCAGCAGAAGTTAAAAGTCTCACCTCTTACTCACCCTTTTTTCTCCTGGCTCTTTCCCCTGACTCTCTGCTGCTGTTCATGTGGCAATGAACAAAGCCATGTCCAACTTCAAAAACATCAACTCGAGGAACCATCAAGATGATCTCCTGCGACTTCAGGAGGTATCTCCTGTAATTTTAGAACCTCTTCTTAATATTATGAACTCCTCGCTATGCTTAGGACATGTCCCAAGAAACTTTAAAATGGCAGTTATCAAACCGTTATTAAGAAGCCACAACTTGATCCTGGAGAACTGGCTAATTATAGATCGACTTTCAAGTCTCCCGTTTATGTCAAAAATACTAGAAAAGGTAGTATCCTCCCAAATATGTTAATTTCTACAGAGAAATAGTATATACGAAGAATTTCAGTCAGGATTTAGCCTAATCACAGTACAGAGACTTATCAGAGTTACAAATGACTTGCTCTTAACATCTGAACGTGGCTGCATTTCTCTTCAAGTGCTTTTAGATCTTAGTGCTGCATTCGACACGATAGATCATGACATTCTCTTAAATAGGCTAGAGAATTATGTTGGCATTTGTGGAGTTGCATTAGCATGGTTTAGGTCATATTTAGCAGACCACTACCACTTTGTCTATGTAAACGAGGAATTGTCAAACCAAACAAAAGTAAAATATGGAGTGCCACAGGGATCAGTTTTAGGGCCTCTTCTTTTCTCCATGTATAAGCTTCCCCTGGGAGATTTTATCAGGAATCGTGGAATAAGTTTCCACTGCTATGCCGACGATACACAACTTTATATTTCTTCAAAACCTGATGTGATTTCACAATTCTCGAAATTAGCAGAGTGTATCAATTAAATAAAAGATTAGATGGCCAGAAATGTCCTTCTACTCAATTCTGACCAATTATTGGACCAAAAAACTAAAAAAAATAAGCCACTACAATATAATTTGACTCTTGATGGATGTACTGTTACATCATCTTCGACAGCAAAGAACTTAGGTGTTATTTTTGATACCAATCTGTCCTTTGAAAATCAAATTAGCAATGTTTGTAGAACAGCATTCTTCCACCTAAGAAATATTGCTAAATTAAGGCACATGCTCTCTGTTGCTGATGCCGAAAAACGAATTCATGTGTTCATGACCTCAAGACTAAATTATTGCAATGCATTACTGGGAGGATGTCCAGCAAGATCAATAAATAAACTTAAATTGGTTCAAAATGCAGCAGCCAGAGTGCTAACGAGAACCAAGAAATATGATCATATTTTTTTTTCATCATTATATTGGCTACCTGTTAAATTCTGTATTAATTTTAAAATGTTGTATTTGGCAAATCAGACCACTCTTCTGTTCTGCAGAAACTGAAACAGGAAGCACCCACCCTCAGAACAATCCAGTGCTGGTCGGACCAATCAGACTATGCTACAAGACTGTTTTGATCACACGGACTGGGAGATGTTCCAGTCCGCCTCTGATGATGACATCGAGGTTTACACTGATAGCGTAACGTGTTTCATCAGGAAGTGCGTAGAGAACGTTGTTCCGACCAAAACAATATGGATCTACCCCAACCAGAAACCATGGGTTAACGTTGAGGAGCATAAACAAATCAGTTATGCCCTCCGTAACTCTTTCAGAGCAGCCAAACGCAAATACAGGCACAAAATTGAAGGACAGTTCAACACCAATGACTCAAAAAGTATGTGGCAGGGTATTTAACATCATCACGAACTACAAAGGGAATAAAAACTCCGCCGTGAACACCGCTGCCTCTCTCCCGGATGAGCTTAATACATTTTATGCTCGTTTCGAGGACAATAACTCCGCCCTCGTGGAGAGAGCACTCGCGGCCGACACTACAGAGGTTGTTCACTCTCTGTCTCTGTTGCGGATGTAACCCGATCCTTCTGATGGATGAACATCCGTAAAGCCGCGTCAACCATTGTGCCTGTACCGAAGCAAGCCAAAAATCACTTGCTTAAATGACTGGCGCCCTGTTGCTCTGACCCACATCATCAGCAAATGCTTTGAGAGGCTAATCGGAGATCACATCTGCTCTGTGCTGCCCATGTCTTTGGATCCAGCTGGATCCTGGACTTCCTGTCAGGCAGACATCAGGTGGTTAGAATGGGCAGCAACATCTCTTCATCACCGACCCTTAACATTGGAGCCCTGCAGGGCTGTGTTCTCAGCCCACTCCTGTATTCACTGTACACACATGACTGTGTGGCAACACATAGCTCCAATGCCATCATTAAGTATGCTGACGACACGACGGTGGTAGGTCTGATCACTGACAATGATGAAACAGCCTAAAGAGAGGAGGTGCACACTCTGACACGCTGGTGTCAGGAGCACAACCTCTCCCTCAACGGCAGTAAAACCAAGGAGACTTCAGGAAGAAAGACAGAGAACACAGCCCCATCACCATTAATGGAGCACCGGTGGAGAGAGTCAGCAGCTTCAAGTTCCTCAGTGTCAACATTTCTGAGGAACTCACATGGTCCGTCCACACTGAGGCTGTTGTGAAGAAGGCTCACCAGCGCCTCTTCTTCCTGAGATGGCTGAGGAAGTTTGGGATGAACCACCACATCATCACACGGTTCTACACCAGCACTGTAATGAGCATCCTGACTAGCAGCATCACAGCCTGATACAGTAATAGCACCGCCCACAACCTCAAAGCCCTGCAAAGGGTGGTGCGAACTGCCAGACACATCATCGGAGGTGAGCTTCCCTCCCTCCAGGACATATATAACAGGCGGTGTGTGAAAAAAGCCGACTACATGACAGCTTCTTCCCCCAAGCAATCAGACTTTTGAACACTTGATCTCTCACGATCAATAATAAGCACTGCACTTTTTAATCTTATATCTCACACTGGACTGTCAAATATATTCTCCACAATACAACTACTGTATATATATTTTTTATATACTCTTTATTTTATTTTTTTATTGTATGTGTATTCTATATTGTGTGTAATGTTTACTGTACATTGTATATTATTATTGTGTTGTGTAAGTATGTGTATATTTGATATGTAAATTGTGTTGTGTAAATATGTTGTTTATTGTAATTGATATATGTCTCGTCACTGTCATGACTACTATGCTGCTCGGAACTGCACACAAGACTTTCACCTATTGTTGCACTTGTGTACATGGTAGTGTGACAATAAAGTGATTTGATTTTATTTGATTTGGACTACAGAGGATGAACTGATGCCAACTCCAACCAAAGACATGGGATACTTCATATGCCATTGTCTGAATCTTGGATTTAGGATGGACCACACTGAACCTCACCGAAATTACCGGCCAGGTTGAACTGCGTTTCACATCCCTGATCTCTTCCTGCATCACCTAGGTCTATTGATGGACTACAATCTTGAAATGGAATGCATAGACTATCAATTGCCAACAAAAGCCTTCATCAGCCAATTAACAAGGACAATTGCATCTACAGTCAGGTCCATAAATATTGGGACATCGACACAATTCTAATCTTTTTGCCTCTATACACCACCACAATGGATTTGAAATGAAACAAACAAGATGTGCTTTATCTGCAGACTTTCAGCTTTAATTTGAGGGTATTTACATCCAAATCAGGTGAACGGTGTAGGAATTACAACAGTTTGTATATGTGCCTCCCACTTTTTAAGGGACCAAAAGTAATGGGACAGATTAACAATCATAAATCAAACAAGCAAGTGAAATGCATGCTCAATCGGATTCAGGTCAGGTGATTGACTTGGCCATTGCATAACATTCCACTTCTTTCCCTTAAAAAACTCTTTGGTTGCTTTCGCAGTATGCTTCGGGTCATTGACCATCTGTACTGTGAAGCGCCGTCCAATGAGTTCTGAAGCATTTGGCTGAATATGAGCAGGTAATATTGCCTGAAACACCAGAATTCATCCTGCTGCTTTTGTGAGTAGTCACATCATCAATAAATACAAGAGAACCAGTTCCATTGGCAGCCATACATGCCCACGCCATGACACTACCACCACCATGCTTCACTGATGAGGTGGTATGCTTTGGATCATGAGCAGTTCCTTTCCTTCTCCATACTCTTCTCTTCCCATCACTCTGGTACAAGTTGATCTCTGTCTCATCTGTTCATAGGATGTTGTTCCAGAACTGTGAAGGCTTTTTTAGATGTTGTTTGGCAAACTCTAATCTGGCCTTCTTGTTTTTGAGGCTCACCAATGTTTTACATCTTGTGGTGAACCCTCTGTATTCACTCTGGTGAAGTCTTCTCTTGATTGTTGACTTTGACACACATACACCTACCTCCTGGAGAGTGTTCTTGATCTGGCCAACTGTTGTGAAGCGTGTTTTCTTCACCAGGGAAAGAATTCTTCGGTCATCCACAACAGTTGTTTTCCGTGGTCTTCCAGGTCTTTTGGTGTTGCTGAGCTCACCGGTGCGTTCTTTCTTTTTAAGAATGTTCCAAACAGTTGATTTGGCCACACCTAATGTTTTTGCTATCTCTCTGATGGGTTTGTTTTGATTTTTCAGCCTAATGATGGCTTGCTTCACTGATAGTGACAGCTCTTTGGATCTCATATTGAGAGTTGACAGCAGCAGATTCCAAATGCAAATAGCACACTTTAAATGAACTCTGGACCTTTTATCTGCTCCTTGTAAATGGGATAATGAGGGAATAACACACACCTGGCCATGGAACAGCTGAGCAGCCAATTGTCCCATTACTTTTGGTCCCTTAAAAAGTGGGAGGCACATATACAAACTATTGTAATTCCTACACCGTTCACCTGATTTGGATGTAAATACCCTCAAATTAAAGCTGAAAGTCTGCAGTTAAAGCACATATTGATCGTTTCATTTCAAATCCATTGTGTTGGCGTATAGAGCCAAAAAGATTAGAATTGTGTCAATGTCCCAATATTTATGGACCTGACTGTATGTGAACTTCTGCAGTTAATCCAGGATGAACTTCAAAGACATCATTAATCTTACAGTTCAAACAAAATCGATGTATAAACACTGACCCTTAACACTTAATTAGTTTAATAATTTTAAACCATGACTTTAACTACACATAAGTAATATTTACATTATATTCATGATGTTAGTCAGAGGGGAACTGGCCCCCACAGTGAATCTGGTTTCTCCCAAGGTTATTTTTCTCCATTAATCAAAATCTTATGGAGTTTTGTGTTCCTTGCCACAGTCACTTTCAGCTTGCTCACTTGGGTTATTAATACAATTATTATTTAATTACTTATTTTTAAACACGATTAACAATCGTCGTTTATCTAATTACACAATGATGATTCATCGACATTATAGACATTACAGTTTTATCGTCTGTTAATGCAGATCTTCTGTAAAGCTGCTTTGAAACGATGTGTGTTGTGAAAGGCGCTATACAAATAAAATTGACTTGATTTGACTTGACCGTGCGCTCTCTCAACAGCCAAGGCAATTGCAAGTATTGTACCTGTAACTAACTTAACATAGTTTAGTATAAGATGAAAACCCCTTTGTAACAAAGGTGCTTTTAAATTAATGTAACCTTGTTAGCTAAGTCAAGTTTAGTCAAGTTTAAGTTCATGTTAATTGTTCATGTTTAGTTTATGTCTATAGTTTTGGATTTCACATATTTAAATAAACTGCACTTGGATTCTTCATCTTCACATCTTCGTCATTGCCAGTGCCACCATATCGTTACAGTAATCACCTAATAAATGACAACCAAATGAATATCCAAATCAATAAGTAAATGTTTCACTTTAGAACAATCAAATTGTCTTAATTTTAAGAGTTTAGCAATTCATTCGTAACAATTTAGTAAAACTAAATAGTCTTAATATAGTTAACTTAAAGTTTACTTCCCATCTAAAAATTGCAACACAAACCAATAAATTGAATAGGTCAAACTTTCACTTTAGAACAGGTCAAGTTGTCCTCTTTAATACAAGACTTTAGATATTTATTTGAAACAGCTTTGAAATCAAGACTAATTTGTCATAATTACAGTTGAAATATATTTAAATAATTGTGAAAACCACCTAATAAATGAAAAACAAATATAAAACCTGAATATGCGAAATGTTCACTTTAGAACAGGTAGTCCAGTAATTTAGTAGTGACAGCTAAAGCCAGTACTTATTATCTTTAATTACTGGCTTAATATTTTTTAATAAACTTGACATATGAGGTATTTCTGAAATAGAGCATCACTACTTACATTACTTTGCACATAAAAAATTTAATAAAAAAGAAAATGATGTTATTTACTCACCACCATGTCTTTTCAAACATACTGTATTATTATCTGCGTGAGCAAATGATGTAAAAAATTAAATAATAATAATAATAATATATTTGTATATATATATATATATATATATATATATATATATATATATATATATATATATATATATATATATATATTATAACTGATTATAAAAAGAGAGAGAACTATCAAAGGAACAATAATATATATTATAACTGATTATAAAAAGAGAGAGAACTATCAAAGGAACAAGAAAACAAGAAAAAAATATGTATAATATTTTATGTATAATATGTATAACAAATTATGTTTTGGACATATGGTATAAAGAGTCATGCAGCCGTCTTAATTCTCCTGGGAAGAACTGATACATAATCCAATGATTTGTCTACTTGCAGTATGGGAGAATCTCATACGCCTGTCCTCCTTATACCTGGATCTACATTTTAATGGGCTCATTACTGCACGGGCAGCTGAGAAGTAAAGTGTAGTCTAAACAGGGCCCCTTTTTTCTTGAAGTACACCAAATAGAGGCCTCTAATTTGGAGTATTGGGGCCCATGACTAGCCAGTTAATACATTTTTCCACCCTAACATGTCTTTTTGTTAGGGGGAAACCATGTGACTATCAAAAAGACCAACCCAGCAATCTAACATGTATGTTTAACAGGGGAATTTAATATTATTGTTAATACCTGGCTGTATATGCTTAAAAATGTAAAAAATGTATACGCAATATGCTTAATATAATTTGAGTAATGCATGACCAAATAAGAAGTGAGTCTGAACACTGCAATTTAAATGCCTTAAAGAGAGCGTACAGTGTATTTTTAATTAATAAACTAAAATATATTCTTATGATTCACTGTGGATATTGCACAAATATTCAGTTTTTCCATGAGAAATGACAAGGATTTTAATTACAACCTCACTGTCATTCCCATCAAAAAATAAAGATGTGACTAAGGCGCATACTATCTGAGAGATAATTGTTATATATGAAGCTTTTGATTTGCTTGGCCCCAGTGCCAAAAAATAAATAATATAAAACTATAAAATAGACACATAAAACAACACACACCACTTGGTAGCATCTAAACAAACATACATGAGGTTTCCAACAATAGCTAGCACCTACTTAACAATGTCTCCCTTTTAGTAAATCAGTTAGCACTACTGGAAGAACTTCATGTTTCATAATGAATATTCATGGGCAAAGATGATAAGGTCTGCAACCCGAACCCCCGGCCTACGGGTTTCGGGCCAGTTTTTCAATTCGGATTTCGGGTTCGGGTTTGTAATTATTGATAAAATAAACAGGCCTACCAAACTGTTTGTTTTGTCATAACCCTCTCACAGACACAGACAACCTAAATGTACATGTCAAAGTATGAGCACAAAAATACACACACAGATATATATATATATATACACTCACCTAAAGGATTATTAGGAACACCATATTAATACTGTGTTTGAACCCCTTTCGCCTTCAGAACTGCCTTAATTCTACTTGGCATTGATTCAACAAGGTGCTGAAAGCATTCTTTAGAAATGTTGGCCCATATTGATAGGATAGCATCTTGCAGTTGATGGAGATTTGTGGGATGCACATCCAGGGCACGAAGCTCCCGTTCCACCACATCCCAAAGATGCTCTATTGGGTTGAGATCTGGTGACTGTGGGGGCCATTTTAGTACAGTGAACTCATTGTCATGTTCAAGAAACCAATTTGAAATGATTCGAGCTTTGTGACATGGTGCATTATCCTGCTGGAAGTAGCCATCATAGGATGGGTACATGGTGGCCAGAAAGGGATGGACATGGTCAGAAACAATGCTCAGGTAGGCCGTGGCATTTAAACGATGCCCGATTGGAGGGATTTAACCTCCGGACGCCTCTTAGGAACCTGATAATCAAGTCGTGCTAACCCAAAGACAAAAGTGGAGGTTCCAGAGGTCTGGATGCGTATGCCAGAGCATGTCCCGTCCCTGAGAAAGAAGGTCTTTCCTCAGGGGAATTTGCCAGGGAGGGGCTGTAACGAGGAGTACGAGAAAATCAATGAAATAAATTCAAACAAGGATTCTCCTCCCGGCCCTCCACCGGGAGACAGAGTGGTCTGCTTACCAGATCCAGAGCGAACGTATTGGTCTCTGGGTCGATCGTCTCAGGAGCGCCAGGGAGCCTTCTGGGTCCTCGAGGGTGAGGACCCAGAAGCCTGCCCGAGTGACTGCACTGTGGCCTTCGTGGACCTGAGGGTGAGGTCGGTCAGTTCCTGCAGCACGTCGGGATCAGGACTACCCTCCTGCAGATCTTTGAGTGCCTTGGCCTGGTGGACTTGCAGGAGGGCCATGCGGGGCAGAAGCGGCCTGTCTGGTGGTGCTTTACTCTGAACTCTGTCTCTTCCTGTTTCCTGCCACATCAGTTCATGCCATATCACTTCCTTTTTGCTCTGTATATAAGCCTTACATAAACACTCATATTGCGAAGTATTGCCAGTTAGCTGCCTTACCAAGCATTTGTTTCTCTGCCATTTTTTATGACTACTGTTATGAAGGATAACAATAAAATTGCTTACATTTTTTGGATTTATGTCTCTGGATTACTGTTTTGGATTTGTTTGCCTGTGGACCGATTTACCTCTGTTTTGACCCAAGCCTGTGTCCTGACTACCTTTAAGGAATACTGCCTGTATTATTTGTTGAAGACTTCCAATAAATATCCGCCAGTGGAATCCACTCTGCCTACCTCAACATTACAAGTATGATGGTTCCATGGTGTTTATACTTGTGTTTGATTGTTTGTACAGATGAACGTGGTACCTTCAGGCATTTGAAAATTGCTCCCAAGGATGAACCAGACTTGTGGAGGTCTAAAATTGTTTTTCTGAGGTATTGGCTGATTTCTTTTGAGTTTCCCATGATGTCAAGCAAAGAAGCACTGAGGTAGTCTATCAATTAGCCTATCAGAAGCTAAATTAGGCTTGACATAATTTTTTTAATTTTACAAGCTGCTTAAAGGTCAAAGAGGCGACACTAGGGGTCTCTCTTGAGAGCCTCGCACATCTCTGAACTTGAGAAAAGGCCAATGAGAAATAGGCAGACAGAATTTGCATGTTCCGCCCCCAGACATACGGGTATAAAGGGAGGGAAATGTGTCTGTCCATTCAGGATTTTTCCCTGAGGAGCCGAGAATGAGGTTCGGCCATAACAGTGGCTCGGTTCAGCATCGTGGCCGGGAGGACACAACGTCTCGTTCCCTCCATCAGGGAACGGAGGTTACAATAATAATCTAGACGTTTTGATGAGTAATTTTTCCAGCAATTGTTTACAGATTGTTTCACTTTTAATTGGCTATATAACAAATCTAATGGGTCAGAAGTTTACATACACTCATTTAACTGTGCCTTTAAGCAGCTTGGAAAATTCCCAAAAAGTATGTCAACCTAAACAATAACCTAGACGGTCCCCGTCTGTCGCTCACTTTGACGTTGTGTCGAAGAAACGACACTAGGGGTCCATATTTAATCACGCCATGTGCTGAACCATGTACATGCGCTGCTGATGCAAGTGTGGGCAGGCAGTTGCCTGACAAAGTGACAGGCCGCATCAGACAGCACGTACCCTTCCCCAACACCCCATAAAATCTTTATAACCTAGCCAAGCATGGGAGCAAGCTGCGCCAACCACGCCTTTTCTCTCTCTATGATTCTCTCATAGAGTTAAAGCGGCTGGGGCCATCTTAACGCTATCACATGCATCGGGGAAGGTGTTCTTTCCCAACTGCTATCTTTCAGGGGGAAAAGACCCTGCGGAGACCACACCTACCATGGAAAATACACACAGATTTGTTTCAGTACTCGTAGTGGGTCTGGTTGGGAAATTCTTCCACTGAATTTGTGGACCAGAGGGCTAGGGAGGAGTCATCTAGGGAGCCGAGTTAGTGGGATCTCCTGGGATAAGAGTGCACGTGATCACCTCAGTGGAGGGGAAAGGTTCCAGATGCAAGCGGTACACCCAGTTAGTTGTTTCCATGTTACCAAGTTGTACTGGCTTGGACCTGAGAGAACATGGGATGATACTGACGCAACCCTGAGATTGTAAAATCTCGTAAAGGTATTGGGTGTTGCCCAACTCGCTGCTCTGCATATGTCTGCTAGGGAGGTGCCGTTGGCCAGTACCCACGAGGATGCCTCACTTTTTGTCAAGTGTGCTCGAACCCGCAAGGGGGCGTGCAGTCCATATAAGTACACAGGGCACGCACTGGACACAGCAAGGAAGGGGCTTTGGCTCCAAAGGAGGAGATGGCCTCCTCAGGTGATGGCGTTCTCGGGACACTGCTCTGTCCACCTGGGGGACCGCCGTGTACCTGTGGACTGCTCCGCCGTTGAGGGTAGTGAGAGCAGATGAGCGAGGGGGTCGGTTAAGGGCAGTAAAAGGTGCCCTCCACGACCTTGTCAGCCCATCATGCCCCTCCGGGAAGAAAGGAACCAAGGGGGGGGGTATGGCTGTGAGTGGCACCCAAACCCGAGGAACCAATCACTGAACCGTGACGGCTGTGGGGAGGACGGAGGGTTCCAGTCCAGCCCCACGCTGATGGCAGCCTGGGCAAGCATGTTGGCCATCTGGGCGTCAGCCTCGTGCTGACCCGAGGGTGGCAGCCCAATTGAGTCTTCCATGGATTCTGGAATGTGACCAAGAGGAAGATGGATGGTTACAAGCCATCAGACAAAGCCGAGCTGCTTTAATTTTTGCACCAGGAATGGCATAATGTCACCCAACAGCAATGTGAAGTGGAGAGCATGCCAAGATGCATGAAAGCTGTGATTGAAAACGTTCTGGTTACTTCCGTAACCTCCGTTCCCTGATGGAGGGAACGAGAAGATGTGTCGATGAAGTGACACTAGGGGTCACTTTTGGGAGCCCAAGACACCTCTGATCTTTAATAAAAGGCCAATGGTAATTGGTGAGTGGTATTTGCATGACACTCCCCCAAGCATACAGGCATAATGAAGCTGGCGTGCGAACCGTTCGTTCATGTTTTGTGCTGAGGAGCCGTGAGAGATGGTTACGGCTATTTCAGTGGGTAGTCCAGCGTTGTGGCAGGAGGGACACAACGTCTCGTTCCCTCCATCAGGGAAAAGAGGTTACGGAAATAACCAGGATGTTCCCTAACTGTCACTCACTAAACGTTGTGTCGATGTAGTGACACTAGGGGTTCTCTACAAAAATGCCTCAACTTGCTGAACTGTGTTACGTAAACTGCCGGTGCGAGACAGGCAGACTACTGTGTGCCTCATAGCCAGTGCACCAGGCCAACACATAACCTCCCCCAACGCTTTTAAGAGCGTTGAATGGCCCTTCAGCGACAAGTCCCAAAAAAGAATAGGGGCAGGCTAGCCCAGTCGTGCCTTTTCCCTCTTTTTTTATCTCCTGAAAAAGAGTGAATAGTTTTCAACTCCCAAGGGGAGGAGTTTCTACAAACATGGTGACTGGAGCAGAGTGGCCTCTGCCCAAGGAAGAAGCAGTTTACCTACAGGGAAACAATTTATCAGAAGATATATGTCTCATGGGGTTACCTACGGGGAACCAGCACATGCAGAGCACCTACCCCAGTACAGGGCTTAGTTGGCACGTGTACTGAACCGGCAGCGAATTTCTCCACAAACTCATCTGCCACAGGGCTAGGAGGAAGTCATCCAGGGAACACATCTTGTAAACACTACTGGGGCTAAACAGCACACGTCTCCAGCTCAGTGGAAGCTGCTATGCGCAAGCGATTAACCCGGCCAACTGTCCCGGACTTACCTGCTTGTTCCTGCTAAGACACGGGATGAAACCCGGAGTTTGTAGAACCTCACAAAATTGTTGGGTGTTGCTTAGCCCGCTGCTCTGCAAATGTCTGTTAGAGAGGCGCCACTGGTCAGGGCTCAGGAGGCCGCCACACTCCTGGTAGAATGGGCTCGTAGCCCTGCGGGAGGTGGCACGTGCTGGGCGTGACATGCCATAGCAATGGCGTCAATGATCCATTGTGGGCGATCCTCTGCTTGCAGACAGCGCTTCTTTTCCGCTGTCCACTAAAGCAGACAAAGAGCTGCTCAGAGATTCTGAAGCACTGCGTGCTATCCAAATAGATGTGTAAAGCACACACCAGACACAGCAACGTCAAGGCTGGGTCTGCCTCTTCCTGGGGCAGCGCTTGAACATTCACCACCTGACCCCTGCATGGGATTGTTTGAACCTTGGGCACATAGCCCAGTTGGGGTCTCAAGATCACATGAGAGTATTCCAGACCGAACTCCAGGCATGTTTTGCTGGCAAAGAACACTTGCAAGTCACCTACCCTCTTGATGTATGGGAGCGCAGTCAGGAGGGCAGTCTTTAAAGAGAGTGCCTTAAGCTCAGCTGACTCCAAAGACTCAAAGGGGGCTCCCCGTAGACCCTGAAGGACTACAGAGAGGTCCCATGAGGGAACGAGGCATGGTCTGTAGGGATTCAACCTCCTGATGCCTCTCAGGAACCTGATGATCTGGTGGTGCTTCCCTAAGGACTTACCGTCCACTGTGTCGTGGTGTGCTGCTTTAGCGGCTACATACACCTTCAAGGTGGAGGGGGACAGCCGTCCCTCCAACTTCTCCTGCAGGAAGGAAAGCACCGATCCGACTGCACATCTCTGGGGGTGTCGCATCAGGAAGAACACCACTTAGCGAAAAGACGCCACTTCAAGGCATACAGGCAAATTCCAGAAAATGACTTCAAGCCTAATTTAGCTTCTGATAGGCTAATTGAGTCAATTGGCAAATGGAGGTGTACCTCTGGATGTATTTTAAGTCCTACCTCAGTGCATCTTTGCTTGACATCATGGGAAAATCAAAATGCGAAGTGAAGTTTACTTGGAATTGGTGTCCGGCGACAGAACACAAGGACAATTGCGTTTCAGACTGTACATGCAACGGGGATTTCTGCAATGGGATTTAAGCGTTTTCATATGTTTCAGTGTGGACGAGCAACTTTTGGAAAATGCTTGAAAACGCTAGTGTGGACAGAGAGCGTTTTGAAATGAGAAAGCCATTTTCAAATGTATCCTTTGTCAGTCTAAACATGTGTTACCTTGTGCTCTGTGCTTTGTTCCCGGTGATTTGTTTCTTTGTATTTGAGTTTCTTTGTTTACCTTTGTTTTATTACAACTGTGTTTAGATCCTTATCCTCGCCTGCCTTGTTGCAGGACAAACATTTTTCCAGAGCTATATATATATATATGGAGTGCAGATTACTCCATATATATAGATTAAGGCCGGCAGTGCCGCTGGACAGGCCACCTCCGCCCTGCATGCAATGGCTCTCCTTTAAGTGCACCAAGCCGAGGCGCTCAAAGAAATGCATAAGGGTAGTTCTGACCCGAGATTTCTGCAGGAGCTGCGCTCGGCGACCGATCTCAGGTCACACCGTGGTCTCTCGGGCAGGCGATGTCCACTCTGATGGTCCAGGAGCACCAACTTTGGCTCAACCTGTTCGAGTCAAGGGAGGCTGAAAAGGTACGATGTCTCGGCGTGGAGCCACCCACAGAAAGCAGATGCCACCCATCTCACGGCTGGTCGCCAAGAACTCAAGAAAGGCTTCAAAGCACCTCAGAGACGGGCAGTCCAGGAAGTTGGAGACCTGCTGGACAGGAGCTGGTAAGAGCACCACTCTTTCCCCTGGTGGACGGCCAGGTGGAGGATCCCTGTTTACCTTTTTTATCATGTCGTCGCTCGCCCCAAGGGCTGCAGTACCCACATTTTATAAAAGAGCGGTTTCCTTACTTCCTGGGCCTCATAGTCTGTGTCCATGGTAGTCGTGGGCACCGTTTCGCTCTGGCAGGTTCGGAGCCCCGGAGGCTAAGTTCCTGCCTCCACGTGCCCAGCTGTGGCACAAATCCACCCCTGATGTAATGGCCTCCACGGCATCCACGTCACTGTGGTGAAAGGTGAGATCCAGACGAGATGAAGAAGGGGTTTTTACAGCCCCTAATTCATCATACCCAAAAAAGGTGGCAGGTTGCAGCAAATCTTGGACCTAAAGTTCTGAACCGAGCTTTGCACACACTCCCGTTCAAGTTGCTAAAAACACATTTTAGCGAGTGGCCAGCATCAAGATTGGTTTGCGGTTTTAGACCTGAAGGATGCATTCTTCCATATCTCAGTTTTACCACGACACAGACCCTTCCTGCGGTTTACTTTCGAGGGCCGGGCATACCTTTACAAGGTCCTCCCCTTCATTCTGTCCCTGTTACCTCGTGCATTCACACTCTCAAATATCTTGATGACTGGCTGGTCCTAGCTCACTCACGGGATTTGTTGTGTGCACACAGGGACCTGGTGCTCAGGCACCTCAGCCAGCTGGGGCTTCGGGTCAACTGGGAAAAGAGAAAGCTCTTCCCGGTTCAGAGCATCTCTTTCATCGGTATGAGTTAGACTCACGAATGAGCTTGTGTAGTCTGTGCTGAACTCTCTGTGTACATTCAGGCAAAAGACGTTGTTCCCACTGAAATCTTTTCAGTGGCTTCTGGGGCATATGGCTTCTTCAGCGGTGTTCATGGTTGATGCATATGAGACTGCTTCAGCACTGGCTTCAGACTCGAGTCGTGAGATGGGCATGGCGCCACAGCACACACCACATGCTTGTCACGCAGATCTGTCGCCATCTGTTCAGTCCTTGGTCTGACATAGTGTTCCTATGGGCAGGAGTTACCTTAGGCCAGGTCTTCAGGCACATTGTGGTAAAGGTGGCCTATGCTCCACTGGAGTCCACTGGAGTCAGCAGCGACTCAAGTCATTGTGAGCCACTCATATATCAGGCAACCTCAACAGCACAGTGAACGCGCTTTCCCAGCAGGTCATGCTCAGGGGAGAGTGGAGATTCCACCCTCAGGTGGTCCAGCTGATTTGGAGTCAATTTGGTCAAGCACAGGTGGAATCCTCCCACTGCCCGCTTTGGTATTCTCTGACGAGGGTCCCCTCGGCTGGCACGCAGCTGGCCCCTGGGGCTCCACAAGCATGTGTTTCCCCCAGTGAGCCTACTTGCACTGACGTTGTGCAAGTTCACGGAGGACCAGGAGCAGATCATCCTAGGGGCACCTTATTGGCCCACCCGGAATGGGTTCTCGGACCTCACACCCACCTTTCTCAGGGACGGGGCACCATCTGGCTCCTGCAACCAGACCTCTGTAATCTCCAAGTCTGGCCCTTAGATGGGACATGGAAGACTTAAGTAGCCTACCACCGGCATTGGTAGACACGGTCACTCCTTTTTCTTCCCGACGCGAAGACCCCCGGAGATGTGCAATGGGATCAGTGCTTTCCTTTCTGCAGGAGAGGCTGGAGGGGCGAGTGTCCCCCTCAACCTTGAAAGTGTATGTTGCTGCTATATTGGCACATCACGATGCAGTAGACGGTAAGTATTTAGGGAAGCACGACTTGATTGTCAGGTTCCTGAGAGGAGCGAGGAGGTTAAACCCCCATAGACAGCACCTCGTTCCCTCGTGGGACCTCTCCGTGGTCCTTCGGGGCCTACGGGGAGCTCCATTTGAGCTCCCAGAGTCAGCTGAGTTAAATGCGTTCTCCTTGAAGACTGACCTCCTGATGGTGAAACTGGAATGAGTGGTTGCATTCCAGCTCCTTATATACCCATATGTCCGGGGGAGTGGCATGCAAATTCCACTCGCCAATTTTTATTGGCCTTTCTCAAAGATCTGAGATGTCTGGGGCTCCCAGCAGCGACCCCTTTTGTCACTACATCGACACAATGTCTCATTCCCTCCATCAGGGAACAGAGGTTACATTAGTAGCCATGACGTTTTTGCCTCGCCACTCTTCCATGGATGAAATTTTTGGCCTGTGTTTTTCTGATGGTGGAGTCATAAACAGTGAACTTTATTGATGAGAAGCATGCAGTTCCTTGGATGTTGTCATTGCCTATATTTGTGCAAGTTAAACTGTAGTTTTAGAACAAATTTCCAATCCTCTTCTTAAAATTACAGATAAATAAAATTGGACAGGAGAATGACATTCAGCATTTGCAATTGGCTTTCTCAACTGCACTATGTCTAGGCCTGCCAGATTATTTAAATTGCCCAATCGATTCGATTATGAGAATGAGGGGTTCATGTCTGCAATTCTAATTAAACCCCATGACTACGACGTCGCCCAAATGCATACTTTTCAGAAAGATTAGACACTGTTGAACAGAGAATGCCACAGTGCCTACGCTTAGTAGCGTTTAGCCATTTTTTGCAGACCATTTTGCCAAAACAGCTGTATAAAAATTTAGAAAAATGGGCACATGGGGCAGAGAACATGCAACAAAAAATGGCTAATAATGACATTGATTGAGACATCCTGAGATATTTTTTTTTTGCAACTGTAAACCTCCATGTGTGGCGACGGGCCCATGTGATGTATTTGCCACATTTTCACCTCCCCAGCCTGGGCAGGATGTGGTCTCCGTGGGGTCTCTGAAATAATAGGACTGGAAAAGTACGCCTTCCCCAATGCGTGTTAAGGCTAAATGACCCCAGCAACATATAACACTCTATGAGGAGAAACATAGAGAGAGAAAAGGCCATGGCTGTGGCATTCTCTGTTCAACAGTGTCTAAGCTGCCCAAAGTTGCCCCATTGACTTACAATTCTGTAGGATGGCCCATGAAATGAAATTGCATAGGGATTTTGTATTGAACATAGCTCTGGATCACAGTGTCATAGAGACAAGGGGGCAGGCTCATTTTATTCAGATGACCAATCAGTCTCTCAGGATCATTGTGAACCTATCAAGCCACGCCCTAGCAACCATTTAGAGCACCTTAGCATCAAGTCCCATAGACTTCTAATGAAAGAGTTCAAAGGGATATCTCCGGATAGAAGTATCATAGAAACACAAGGGTGGTCTCGTTTGACTCTGGGCAGCAAACAGCCAATCAAGAATCACCTCAACACTTCCTAGCCCCTCCCTAGCAACCACTGTCGAGCACCTTAGCAACCAAAATCCATAGGCGGATATCTTCCGTTCTGAATGTCACAGAGACATGGGAGTTGGTTTATATCATTCATACTGACAAGCAGCCTTTGGAGATTCATGATTGGCAGCTACCAAGCCACTCCCTAGCAACTAAACAGAGTACCCTAGCAAGTGCCTACGCTTAGTAGCGTTTAGCCATTTTTTGCAGACCATTTTGCCAAAACAGCTGTATAAAAATTTAGAAAAATGGGCACATGGGGCAGAGAACATGCAACAAAAAATGGCTAATAATGACATTGATTGAGACATCCTGAGATATTTTTTTTTTTGCAACTGTAAACCTCCATGTGTGGCGACAGGCCCATGTGATGTATTTGCCACATTTTCACCTCCCCAGCCTGGGCAGGATGTGGTCTCCGTGGGGTCTCTGAAATAATAGGACTGGAAAAGTACGCCTTCCCCAATGCGTGTTAAGGCTAAATTACCCCAGCTGCATCTAACACTCTATGAGGAGAAACATAGAGAGAGAAAAGGCCGTGGCTGGCTCCCATGCTTGTCACGTAGCTTGTTCCCACCCCTCTAGGGAAAACCTTGGTCGTCTTAGTGGGGTGTTGAGGAAGGTTATTTGCAGTCTGATGCCCATGCTCCTTTGGCATGCTACAGCTTGCTGCACCAGCATCAGCAAATCACGTAACATGGTTCAGTGTAAGTGGTGCTATTGAATAGGGGCCCCTTGAGTCACTACAATCAACACAATGTCGAGTGCATGACAGAAGGGGAACGTCTAGGGACTGATGAAGGGAATGAGACGTTGTGTGCCGCTTGCCACAATATATTCATTTAAAATGACTTTTGAGCTGTTTCCATCACTTTGCTATTGTCGAAGAGAGAGAGATGGATTGCATTGACACTTGTTTGCTCTACCTTGCATTGTCGGATGTCGTCCATGAATTTTTCCACATGAAATCTTCAACCTGTATTCAACAACCTGAATATTGAGACCTGAATTTCAAGACCTGAAATCCACCACTTGAATAATAAAGAAGAGTGAGAACAAGTGGAGTGTACAGCTTTGGTGTCTGTTGATATTGAGTGTTTATTCTACTGAGTGTTGAGAGGACGTTTGTTTATTTTGAGAATGTTATTGGTTAATGTATAAAAGTACAGAAAGAGTGCATATGCACAAATGGGGGGGTTGTCCTCTGGGGCTAAGCCCTTTATCGCTTCCAACCCTAGCAACACCTCTGTCTAACCCTGTCATAATGTCACAGAATTACTGATCAAGCCTACAGCTAGATGAGTGATGATATATTTGAAAACTCCACAACTAGGAAATCTTGCCAAATTTGTTGAAAATTGTTTTTTTGATCAGATAAATGTCTGTGATGTCTTAAAACTACCACGAGGTGGCGGAAGTTTCCTGTGTGGTCAAATTGTGTTGAAAATACAGTCAGTTCAGTTCTGTGAGAGAAAGATACAGAGACGAGATGAGTAAAACCATTTTTCCCCTACAAAAACGTACCAAGGTCATAGATTCCGTAAAAAAAAAGAAAAAAAAGTGAATATGGGATCTCCTTTAAATGTTGCATGAACTATTGTTTCGTTTCATACATGCAATAAAATGTGAGCAGAGTGCATTATTGATCTATAATAATCCATGTGCTGACAGGACTGTGTGGCTAGTTAGTACAGTTCATTCCCGTCCTGGATGATCTGTCATCGGTAAACCGCTCCCATCGGACTGAGAGGAGTGTGTGGCGTTTAAGCATGTGATCAACAATAGAAATGGGGGAAACATAGCTACAGACATAACATTCAAATGAAAGTCAATACTGTAGTGCTATTTCAGATAAATCTTTTGAAATTTTTTCGCTATTTCGCCTTGTTTGTTTCATTATCACATGTATTGATCTCCTGGACTGATCACTGACCAATGATGTGAACTGCTCTGTATATCAACAGATTAAATGCAAACTGTTGTCGGAGCTGATGAAGTTTCAGGGTGAGTACGAATTTATGACGCCTCACTCAGGGGTGTGTGACAAAAGCTGCGGGACAAGTTACGCACCGAACTTTTGTGTGGAAGAATAATAATTATTATTATAATAATAATAAGTATGACGAATAACAATAGTGATGCCTTGCCTTTGGCAAGCACCACTAACTAGATAGGTACATTTCCTGAAGAAAATGTGAGTGGTGCTTGCCGTGGCAAAACTCGTCAAACAGCATGTTATAAATTGAAAAGAACAAAAATTATGGTCATAAATAAATCAACCCAGAAGTCTGTATGATTTTCTGGTGCATAAATATGTGATTTGTTACTAGGTTGCTAGTGTAAGCCCATGTGGTTGCTATGCAGTTACCAAGGTAATACAATACATGGCTCCGTTCCATCCTGAGTGAAATAAGTCAACCCGGAAGTGTCTACGATGTTCTGATCCAGAGATATTTGATTTGTTACTCGGTTGCTAGGGTAACCCCATGTGGTTTCTAGGCAGTTACCATAGTGATACTTATCAAGTGTCCTTGCCATCCTGATTGAAATAAACTAACCCAGAAGTCTCTACGTTTTTCTGATGCAGAGATATGTGATTTGTTACTCGGTTGCTAGGGTAGCCCCATCTGGTTGCTAGGCAGTTACCATAGTGATACTAATCAAGTCTCCTTGCCATCCTGATTGAAATAAGTCAACCCGGAAGTCTCTACGTTTTTCTGATGCAGAGATATGTGATTTGTTACTCGGTCGCTAGGGTAACCCCATCTGGTTGCTAGGCAGTTACCATAGTGATACTTATCAAGTCTCCTTGCTATCCTGAGTAAAATCAGTCAACCAGGAAGTCTCTATGATGTTCTGATCCAGAGATATGTGATTTGTTACTCGGTTGCTAGGCAGTTACCATAGTGATATTTATCAAGTGTCCTTGCCATCCTGATTGAAATAAACTAACCCAGAAGTCTCTACGTTTATCTGATGCAGAGATATGTGATTTGTTACTAGGTTGCTAGGGTAACCCCATCTGGTTGCTATGAAGTTACCAAGGTAATACAATACATGGCTACTTTCCATCCTGAGTGAAATAAGTCAACCCGTAAGTCTGTACTATTTTCTGGTGCAGAGTTATGTGATTTGTTACTCGGTTGCTAGGGTAAACCCATGTGGTTGCTATGCAGTTACCAAGGTAATACAATACATGGCTCCTTTCCATCCTGAGTGAAATAAGTCAACCCGGAAGTCTGTACTATTTTCTGGTGCTAAGATATGTGATTTGTTACTCGGTTGCTAGGGTAACCCCGTCTAGTTGCTAGGCAGTTACCATAGTGATACTAATCAAGTCTCCTTGCCATTCTGATTGAAATAAATCAACCCAGAACTCTGTACTATTTTCTGGTGCAGAGATATTTGATTTGTTACTCGGTTGCTAGGATAACCCCATCTGGTTGCTATGCAGTTACCAAGGTAATACAATACATGGCTCCTTTACATCCTGAGTGAAATAAGTCAACCCGGAAGTCTCTACTATTTTCTGGTGCAGAGATATGTGATTTGGTACTCGGTTGCTAGGGTAACCCCATGTGGTTGCTAGGCAGTTACTATAGTGATACTAATGATGTCTCCTTGCCATCCTGATTGAAATAAGTCAACCCGGAAGTCTGTACTATTTTCTGGGGCAGAGATATGTGATTTGTTAATCGGTTGCTAGGGTAACCCCATCTGGTTGCTAGGCAGTTACCATAGTGATACTAATCAAGTCTCCTTTCCATCCTGATTGAAATAAGTCAACCCGGAAGTCTCTGTTTTTCTGATGCAGAGATATGTGATTTGTTACTCGGTTGCTAGGGTAACCCCATCTGGTGGCTAGGCAGTTACCATAGTGATACTAATCAAGTCTCCTTGCCATCCTGATTGAAATAAGTCAACCCGGAAGTCTCTATGTTTTTCTGATGCAGAGATATGTGATTTGTTACTCGGTTGCTAGGGTAACCCCATCTGGTTGCTAGGCAGTTACCATAGTGATACTAATCAAGTCTCCTTGCCATCCTGATTGAAATAAGTCAACCCGAAGTCTCTATGTTTTTCTGATGCAGAGATATGTGATTTGTTACTCGGTTGCTAGGGTAACCCCATCTGGTTGCTAGGCAGTTACCATAGTGATACTAATCAAGTCTCCTTGCCATCCTGATTGAAATAAGTCAACCCGGAAGTCTCTATGTTTTTCTGATGCAGAGATATGTGATTTGTTACTCGGTTGCTAGGCAGTTACCATAGTGATATTTATCAAGTGTCCTTGCCATCCTGATTGAAATAAACTAACCCAGAAGTCTCTACGTTTATCTGATGCAGAGATATGTGATTTGTTACTAGGTTGCTAGGGTAACCCCATCTGGTTGCTATGAAGTTACCAAGGTAATACAATACATGGCTACTTTCCATCCTGAGTGAAATAAGTCAACCCGGAAGTCTGTACTATTTTCTGGTGCAGAGTTATGTGATTTGTTACTCGGTTGCTAGGGTAAACCCATGTGGTTGCTATGCAGTTACCAAGGTAATACAATACATGGCTCCTTTCCATCCTGAGTGAAATAAGTCAACCCGGAAGTCTGTACTATTTTCTGGTGCTAAGATATGTGATTTGTTACTCGGTTGCTAGGGTAACCCCGTCTAGTTGCTAGGCAGTTACCATAGTGATACTAATCAAGTCTCCTTGCCATTCTGATTGAAATAAATCAACCCAGAAGTCTGTACTATTTTCTGGGGCAGAGATATGTGATTTGTTAATCGGTTGCTAGGGTAACCCCATCTGGTTGCTAGGCAGTTACCATAGTGATACTAATCAAGTCTCCTTGCCATCCTGATTGAAATAAGTCAACCCGGAAGTCTCTATGTTTTTCTGATGCAGAGATATGTGATTTGTTACTCGGTTGCTAGGGTAACCCCATCTGGTTGCTAGGCAGTTACCATAGTGATACTAATCAAGTCTCCTTGCCATCCTGATTGAAATAAGTCAACCCGGAAGTCTCTACTTTTTTCTGATGCAGAGATATTGGATTTGTTACTCGGTTGCTAGGGTAACCCCATCTGGTTGCTAGGCAGTTACCATAGTGATACTAATCAAGTCTCCTTGCCATCCTGATTGAAATAAGTCAACCCGGAAGTCTCTACATTTTTCTGATGCAGAGATATGTGATTTGTTACTCTGTTGCTAGGGTAACCCCATGTGGTTGCTAGGCAGTTACCATAGTGATACTTATCAAGTGTCCTTGCCATCCTGATTGAAATAAATCAACCCAGAAGGCTCTCTGATTTTCTGGTGCAGAGATATAGTTATTGCTAAACGGTTGCTAGGGTACTCTGTTTAGTTGCTAGGGAGTGGCTTGGCAGCTGCCAATCATGAAACTCCAAAGGCTGCTTGTCAGTATGAATGATATAAACCAACTCCCATGCCTCTGTGACATTCAGAATGGAAGATATCCCTCTATGGATTTTGGTTGCTAAGGTGTTTGACAATGGTTGCTAGGGAGGGGCTAGGAAGTGTTGAGGTGTTTCATGATTGTCTGTTTGCTGCCCCTAGTCAAACGAGACCACCCTTGTGTTTCTATGACACTTCTATCCGGAGATATCCCTTTGATGTCTTTCATTAGAAGTCTATGGGACTTGTTGCTAAGGTGCTCTAAATTGTTGCTAGGGCATGGCTTGATAGATTGAAAATGATCCTGAGAGACTGATTGGCCGTCTGAGTAAAATGAGCCCACCCTCTCGTCTCTATGACACTGTGATCCAGAGCTATGTTCAATACAAAATTCCTATGCCATTTCATTTCATGGGCCGTCCTACACCATTATAAGTCAATTGGGGCATTTTTGGGCAGCTCCTGCCCCCTAGGGGTGCAACTTTTACCCCATATTGAGGTATGCTCTTACAGAGCCTGCCAGCCTCTTCAAATGTGTCAAATCACACGTTTCTGTGAAATCCTCGATCGGAGCTGTGACGCGTCAAAGTTTGTCGCAATGTTAAGTCTATGGGATTTTTCGCCGCTTTTTGCCCCTGGGGCAAATACCGCACTCGATCGCTTATAAAAGTCATAGCACACGTGTCATCAATAGGTCGCTCGATTTGACACCTCATTCGTGGGTCTACGCCAAACGGTGCGGGACGAGTTAGGTGCCAAGTTTTGTACGGAGATATAAAAATAAAAATAAAAATAACTAGATAGGTACATTTCCTGAAGAAAATGTGAGTGGTGCTTGCCGTGGCAAAACTCGTGAAACAGCATGTTGTAACTTGAAAAGAACAAAAATTATGGTCATAAATAAATCAACCCAGAAGTCTGTACGATTTTCTGGTGCAGAAATATGTGATTTGTTACTCGGTTGCTAGGGTAAGCCCATGTGGTTGCTATGCAGTTACCAAGGTAATACAATAAATGGGTCCTTTCCATCCTGAGTGAAATAAGTCAACCCGAAGTCTGTAGTGTTTTCTGGTGCAGAGATATGTGATTTGTTGCTCGGTTGCTAGGGTAACCCCATCTGGTTGCTAGGCAGTTACCATAGTGATACTTATCAAGTGTCCTTGCCATCCTGATTGAAATAAATCAACCCAGAAGTCTGTACGTTTTTCTGATGCAGAGATATGTGATTTGTTATTCGGTTGCTAGGGTAACCCCATGTGGTTGTTAGGCAGTTACCATAGTGATACTAATCAAGTGTCCTTGCCATCCTGATTGAAATAAACCAACCCAGAAGTCTCTACGCTTTTCTGATGCAGAGATATGTGATTTGTTACTTGGTTGCTAGGGTAACCCCATATGGTTGCTAGGCAGTTACCATAGTGATACTAATGAAGTCTCCTTGCCATCCTGAGTAAAATAAGTCAACCCGGAAGTCTCTACTGTTTTCTAGTGCAGAGATATGTGATTTGTTACTCGGTTGCTAGGGTAACCCCATCTGGTTGCTAGGCAGTTACCATAGTGATACTAATCAAGTCTCCTTGCCATCCTGATTGAAATAAATCAACCCAGAAGTCTCTCTGATTTTATGGTGCAGAGATATAGTTACTGCTAAACGGTTGCTAGGGTACTCTGTGTAGTTGCTAGGAGTGGCTTGGCAGCTGCCAATCATGAATCTCCAAAGGCTGCTTGTCAGTATGAATGATATAAACCAACTCCCATGCCTCTGTGACATTCAGAATGGAAGATATCCCTCTATGGATTTTGGTTGTTAAGGTGCTCGACAATGGTTGCTAGGGAGGGGCTAGGAAGTGTTGATTTGATGCATGATTGGCTGTTTGCTGTCCCGAGTCAAACGAGACCACCCTTGTGTTTCTATGACACTTCTATCCGGAGATATCCCTTTGATCTGTTTCAATAGAAGTCTATGGGACTTGTTGCTAAGGTGCTCTTAATGGTTGCTAGGGCGTGGCTTGATAGCTTCACAATGATCCTGAGAGACTGATTGGTCGTCTGAGTAAAATGAGCCCACCCCCTCGTCTCTATGACACTGTGATCCAGAGCTATGTTCAATACAAATCCCTATGCCTTTTCATTTCATGGGCCGTCCTACACCATTATAAGTCAATTGGGGCATTTTTGGGCAGCTCCTGCCCCCAGGGGTGCAACTTGTACCCCATATTGAGGTATGCTCTTACAGAGCCTGCCAGCCTCTTCAAATGTGGCAAATCACACGCTTCTGCGAAATCCTCGCTCGGAGCTGTGACGCGTCAAAGTTTGTCGCAATGTTAAGTCTATGGGATTTTTCGGCCGCTTTTTTGCCCCTGGGGCAAATATCGTACCCGATACGCTTATAAAAGTCATAGCACACGTGTCGTCAATAGGCCGTTCGATTTGACACCTCATTCGTGGGTCTACGCCAAACGGTGCGGGACGAGTTAGGTGCCGAAGTTTTGTTAAGAGATATAAAAATAAAAATAAAAAGTATAACTAGATAGGTACATTTCCTGAAGAAAATGTGAGTGGTGCTTGCCGTGGCAAAACTCGTGAAACAGCATGTTGTAACTTGAAAAGAACAAAAATTATGGTCATAAATAAATCAACCCAGAAGTCTGTACGATTTTCTGGTGCAGAAATATGTGATTTGTTACTCGGTTGCTAGGGTAAGCCCATGTGGTTGCTATGCAGTTACCAAGGTAATACAATAAATGGGTCCTTTCCATCCTGAGTGAAATAAGTCAACCCGGAAGTCTGTAGTGTTTTCTGGTGCAGAGATATGTGATTTGTTGCTCGGTTGCTAGGGTAACCCCATCTGGTTGCTAGGCAGTTACCATAGTGATACTTATCAAGTGTCCTTGCCATCCTGATTGAAATAAATCAACCCAGAAGTCTGTACGTTTTTCTGATGCAGAGATATGTGATTTGTTATTCGGTTGCTAGGGTAACCCCATGTGGTTGTTAGGCAGTTACCATAGTGATACTAATCAAGTGTCCTTGCCATCCTGATTGAAATAAGTCAACCCGGAAGTCTCTATGTTTTTGTGATGCAGAGATATGTGATTTGTTACTCGGTTGCTAGGGTAAGCCCATCTGGTTGCTAGGCAGTTACCATAGTGATACTAATGAAGTGTCCTTGCCATCCTGATTGAAATAAGTCAACCCGGAAGTCTCTACGTTTTTCTGATGCAGAGATATGTGATTTGTTACTCGGTTGCTAGGGTAACCCCATCTGGTTGCTAGGCAGTTAACATAGTGATACTAATCAAGTCTCCTTGCCATCCTGATTGAAATAAATCAACCCAGAAGTCTCTCTGATTTTCTGGTGCAGAGATATAGTTACTGCTAAACGGTTGCTAGGGTACTCTGTGTAGTTGCTAGGGAGTGGCTTGGCAGCTGCCAATCATGAATCTCCAAAGGCTGCTTGTCAGTATGAATGATATAAACCAACTCCCATGCCTCTGTGACATTCAGAATGGAAGATATCCCTCTATGGATTTTGGTTGTTAAGGTGCTCGACAATGGTTGCTAGGGAGGGGCTAGGAAGTGTTGAAGTGATGCATGATTGGCTGTTTGCTGTCCCGAGTCAAACGAGACCACCCTTGTGTTTCTATGACACTTCTATCCGGAGATGTCCCTTTGATCTTTTTCAATAGAAGTCTATGGGAGTTGTTGCTAAGGTGCTCTTAATGGTTGCTAGGGCGTGGCTTGATAGCTTCACAATGATCCAGAGAGACTGATTGGTTGTCTGAGTAAAATGAGGCCACCCCCTCGTCTCTATGACACTGTGATCCAGAGCTATGTTCAATACAAATCCCTATGCCTTTTCATTTCATGGGCCGTCCTACACCATTATAAGTCAATTGGGGCATTTTTGGGCAGCTCCTGCCCCCAGGGGTGCAACTTTTACCCCATATTGAGGTATGCTCTTACAGAGCCTGCCAGCCTCTTCAAATGTGGCAAATCACACGTTTCTACGAAATCCTCGCTTGGAGCTGTGACGCGTCAAAGTTTGTCTCAATGTTAAGTCTATGGGATTTTTCGGCCGCTTTTTTGCCACTGGGGCAAATACCGTACTCCGATCAGCTTATAAAAGTCATAGCACATGTGTCCTCAATAGGTCGTTCGATTTGACACCTCATTCGTGGGTCTACGCCAAACGGTCGTGGGACGAGTTAGGTGTCGAAGTTTTGTTAAGAGATATAAAAATAAAAATAAAAATAAAAATAAAAAGTATAATAATAAGTATGTGAGATTACAATAGTGATGCTTTGCAAGCACCACTAATAAGTATGTGAGATTACAATAGTGATGCTTTGCAAGCACCACTAATAAGTATGTGAGATTACAATAGTGATGCTTTGCAAGTACCACTAACTAGATAGGTACATTTCCTGAAGAAAATGTGAGTGGTGCTTGCCATGGCAAAACTCGTCAAACATCATGTTGTAACTTGAAAAGAACAAAAATTATGGTCATAAATAAATCAACCCAGAAGTCTGCACAATTTTCTGGTGCAGAAATATGTGATTTGTTACACGGTTGCTAGGGTAAGCCCATGTGGTTGCTATGCAGTTACCAAGGTAATACAATACATGGCTCCTTTCCATCCTGAGTGAAATAAGTCAACCTGGAAGTCTGTAGTGTTTTCTGGTGCAGAGATATGTGATTTGTTACTCGGTTGCTATGGTAACCCCATCTGGTTGCTAGGCAGTTACCATAGTGATACTAATGAAGTCTCCTTGCCATCCTGGTTGAAATAAATCAACCTAGAAGTCTGTACGATTTTCTGGTGCAGAATTATGTGATTTGTTACTCGGTTGCTAGGGTAACCCTATGTGGTTGCTAGGCAGTTACAATAGTGATACTTATCAAGTGTCCTTGCCATCCTGATTGAAATAAACCAACCCAGAATCTGTACGTTTTTCTGATGCAGAGATATGTGATTTGTTACTCGGTTGCTAGGGTTACCCCATGTGGTTGCTAGGCAGTTACCCTAGTGATACTTATCAAGTGTCCTTGCCATCCTGATTGAAATAAATCAACCCAGAAGTCTGTACGTTTTTCTGATGCAGAGATATGTGATTTGTTATTCGGTTGCTAGGGTAACCCCATGTGGTTGCTAGGCAGTTACCATAGTGATATTAATCAAGTCTCCTTGCCATCCTGATTGAAATAAATCAACCCAGAATTCTCTATGTTTTTCTGATGCAGAGATATGTGATTTGTTACTCGGTTGCTAGGGTAACCCCATGTGGTTGCTAGGAAGTTACCATAGTGATATTTCTCAAGTGTTCTTGCCATCCTGATTGAAATAAACTAACCCAGAAGTCTCTACGTTTTTCTGATGCAGAGATATGTGATTTGTTACTAGGTTGCTAGGGTAACCCCATCTGGTTGCTATGAAGTTACCAAGGTAATACAATACATGGCTGCTTTCCATCCTGAGTGAAATAAGTCAACCCGGATGTCTGTACTATTTTCTGGTGCAGAGTTATGTGATTTGTTACTCGGTTGCTAGGGTAACCCCATGTGGTTGCTAGGCAGTTACCATAGTGATACTTATGAAGTGTCCTTGCCATCCGGATTGAAATGAATCAACCCAGAAGTCTGTATGATTTTCTGGTGCAGAGATATGTGATTTGTTACTCGGTTGCTAGGGTACGCCCATGTGTTTGCTAGGCAGTTACCATAGTGATACTTATCAAGTGTCCTTGCCATCCTGATTGAAAAAAACCAACCCAGAAGTCTCTACGTTTTTCTGATGAAGAGATATGTGATTTGTTACTCGGTTGCTAGGGTTACCCCATGTGGTTGCTAGGCAATTACCATAGTGATACTTATCAAGTGTCCTTGCCGTCCTGATTGAAATAAATCAACCCAGAAGTCTCTACATTTTTCTGATGCAGAGATATGTGATTTGTTACTCGGTTGCTAGGGTAACTCCATGTGGTTGCTTGGCAGTTACCATAGTGATACTTATCCATAGAGCCAGCTAGTGGCTTGGCAGCTGCCAATCATGAAACTCCAAAGGCTGCTTGTCAGTATGAATGATATAAACCCACGGTTGTCAAACTGGGGTACGCGTACCCCCAGGGGTACGTGGACTGATTTCAGGGGGTACGCGAAAAAATATCTAAGGGACTGTTCGTTTTTTATTTAAGGGGCTACTGAAGGAGTTTTGAGATCTGTAGTCAAAAAAGACTTGACCCTGCCTTCGCCAGCAATAATTTTTTCTATAACCCTCCAAAATGATTGTGAAAAAAGGCATGACCCTCCCCGATAATTTGATTACTTCTGTACTGGTTTGCGCTTGGCAAAGATGTTCAGATAGCCATTGGTTTTTTTACAACTAAACGACTAAACTCCTGCTTTCTCATCTTACTAGGGCTGTAAAGATAGACCAAACCACCATTCGGTTCGTATCACGATTTTTGATTTGTGTTGTGTTGTTGTGTTTCGAGAAAAAACTCGTTAAGTTTAATCTCGCATTATAATGACTTTATTCTCGATATTTAATGAGTTTATTCTCAAGATTGCATTTTGACTTTTTTCTCGAAATTTAACGAGTTTAATCTCGCATTATAATGAGTTTATTCTCAAGATTGTATTTCGACTTTTTTCTCCAATTTAACGAGTTTAATCTCGCATTATAATGACTTTAATCTCGAGATGGTTTTATTTTTTTATTATTGCTTGGCCCTAATCCTCTTCCTTATGTCCGTATCGGAGAACTGTCACGTCCGTAACATTGTTTTTTTCCTCATAAATGCGAACACGAAAAATTAAATAAAAATAATATTTTAAGTTCTGTGGAGGCCGACCCTCATCCGGTGGGTAGTATTACTTTTGTTTTGCGCTGTGTAGTTCATAGAATTACTAAAACATATTTTGCCACAGGTCTAAAAGTTAAAGATTTTTTGTGTCACGTCACATGTGTATTTCCCTCATATTAAATATAAAATGCATGTGTAGACTGATATTTTTCTAATGTCTGGAGCTTTATTAAGGGAGTATGGATATATAAACAGACGTTTCAGTATTAAATGCATTTTCTGAGAATTTATATTTCAAGTTTTGACTGCAAATGTCACATCCATAACACTGGAATTGCCCAATTTTAAAGAATTTATCCTCAACTAGTTTTTTGGCGTAGGTCTACATATTTTATTATATTAACTTCTACTAATAGTAATTTAAAAATGTGGTAGCCCTACATCTAACACATCACACTCCACTGTTATGGTGGCAATTTCAGTAGATTTACTCACTAACATTGTCGTGGAAACACAATAAGAATGGAAACTAAAATATGGTAGTATCGTGCTACAGCGCACATATCAGCTACAGTTCTGGGTCCTCAGTCCCAATACTATAAAACTCGACGTAGCCTACCTTCACTTCACATGTTAATGCAGCGGTAGAGTTACACTCACATGACACTGCACTTATTCGCAATCACAAAAGTTCATTATTTGCTCGTGCTTTAAAGCTTTGCCGGGTAAACATTTCATTGGCGTTCTGATCTGACATGATCACACTTTTTCTATTAACAAAATATTCGAGAGTGGAGATTGGGTTCATATCTGTTTAAAATCATTATATTCAGCACATTTGTATCATATGTTGACTTTTGATTTTGATTTTTATGATTCTATTCACTATTCTCGACAAAATTGATAAAAATAAATATTATTAAATAAAAAAAACCTTGTTGTTAACAATTGGTGGTGTTGGGGGTACTCCGGAAGATCTATAATGTCTCAGGGGGTACATGCCTGTTAAAAGTTTGGGAACCACTGATATAAACCAACTCCCATGCCTCTGTGACATTCAGAATGGAAGATATCCCTCTATGGATTTTGGTTGCTAAGGTGCTCGAAAATGGTTGCTAGGGAGGGGCTAGGAAGTGTTGAGGTGATTCATGATTGGCTGTTTGCTGTCCCGAGTCAAACGAGACCACCCTTGTGTTTCTATGACACTTCTATCCGGAGATATCCCTTTGATTTGTTTGAATAGAAGTCTATGGGACTTGTTGCTAAGGTGCTGTAAATGGTTGCTAGGGCGTGGCTTGATAGCTTCACAATGATCCTGAGAGACTGATTGGTCGTCTGAGTAAAATTAGCCCGCCACCTCGTCTCTATGACACTGTTGATCCAGAGCTATGTTCAATACAAAATCCCTATGCCATTTCATTTCATGGGCCGGCCTACACCATTGTAAGTCAATTGGGGCATTTTTGGGCAGCTCCTGCCCCCCAGGGGTGCAACTTTTACCCCATATTGAGGTGTCAGCCTCTTCAAATGCCTGCCAGCCTCTTCAAATGTGGCAAATCACACGTTTCTGTGAAATCCTCAATCGGAGCTGTGACGCATCAAAATTTGTCGCAATGTTAAGTCTATGGGATTTTTCGGCCGCTTTTTTGCCACTGGGGCAAATACCATACCCCCGATCGCTTATAAAAGTCATAGCACACGTGTCACCAATAGGCCGTTCGATTTGACACCTCATTCGTGGGTCTACGCCAAACGGTGCAGGACGAGTTAGGTGCCGAAGTTTTGTACGGAGATTTAAAAATAGAAATAAAAATAAAAACTAGATAGGTACATTTCCTGAAGAAAATGTGAGTGGTGCTTGCCGTGGCAAAACTCGTCAAACAGCATGTCGTAACTGGAAAAGGAAAAAAATTATGGTCATAAATAAATCAACCCAGAAGTCTGTACGATTTTCTGGTGCAGAAATATGTGATTTGTTACTCGGTTGCTAGGGTAAGCCCGTGTGGTTGCTATGCAGTTACCAAGGTAATACAATACATGGCTCCTTTCCATCCTGAGTGAAATAAGTCAACCCGGAAGTCTGTAGTGTGTTCTGGTGCAGAGATATGTGATATGTTGCTCGGTTGCTAGGGTAACTCCATCTGGTTGCTAGGCAGTTACCATAGTGATACTAATCAAGTCTCCTGGCCATCCTGATTAAAATAAATCAACCCGGAAGTATCTATGTTTTTGTGATGCAGAGATATGTGATTTTTTACTCGGTTGCTAGGGTAACCCCATCTGGTTGCTAGGCAGATACCATAGTGATACTAATCAAGTGTCCTTGCCATCCTTATTGAAATAAGTCAACCCGGAAGTCTCTACGTTTTCTGATGCAGAGATATGTGATTTGTTACTCGGTTGCTAGGGTAAGCCCATCTGGTTGCTAGGCAGTTACCATAGTGATACTAATGAAGTCTCCTTGCCATCCTGATTGAAGTAAGTCAACCCGGAAGTCTCTATGTTTTTGTGATGCAGAGATATGTGATTTGTTACTCGGTTGCTAGGGTAAGCCCATCTGGTTGCTAGGCAGTTACCATAGTGATACTAATGAAGTGTCCTTGCCATCCTGATTGAAATAAGTCAACCCGGAAGTCTCTACGTTTTTCTGATGCAGAGATATGTGATTTGTTACTCGGTTGCTAGGGTAACCCCATCTGGTTGCTAGGCAGTTAACATAGTGATACTTATCAAGTCTCCTTGCCATCCTGATTGAAATAAATCAACCCAGAAGTCTCTCTGATTTTCTGGTGCAGAGATATAGTTACTGCTAAACGGTTGCTAGGGTACTCTGTGTAGTTGCTAGGGAGTGGCTTGGCAGCTGCCAATCATGAATCTCCAAAGGCTGCTTGTCAGTATGAATGATATAAACCAACTCCCATGCCTCTGTGACATTCAGAATGGAAGATATCCCTCTATGGATTTTGGTTGTTAAGGTGCTGGACAATGGTTGCTAGGGAGGGGCTAGGAAGTGTTGAAGTGATGCATGATTGGCTGTTTGCTGTCCCGAGTCAAACGAGACCACCCTTGTGTTTCTATGACACTTCTATCCGGAGATATCCCTTTGATCTTTTTCAATAGAAGTCTATGGGACTTGTTGCTAAGGTGCTCTTAATGGTTGCTAGGGCGTGGCTTGATAGCTTCACAATGATCCAGAGAGACTGATTGGTTGTCTGAGTAAAATGAGCCCACCCCCTCGTCTCTATGACACTGTGATCCAGAGCTATGTTCAATACAAATCCCTATGCCTTTTCATTTCATGGGCCGTCCTACACCATTATAAGTCAATTGGGGCATTTTTGGGCAGCTCCTGCCCCCAGGGGTGCAACTTTTACCCCATATTGAGGTATGCTCTTACAGAGCCTGCCAGCCTCTTCAAATGTGGCAAATCACACGTTTCTACTGAAATCCTCAGCTTGGAGCTGTGACGCGTCAAAGTTTGTCTCAATGTTAAGTCTATGGGATTTTTCGGCCGCTTTTTTGCCCCTGGGGCAAATACCGTACCCGATACGCTTATAAAAGTCATAGCACACGTGTCCTCAATAGGCCGTTCGATTTGATACCTCATTCGGTGGGTCTACGCCAAACGGTGCTGGGACGAGTTAGGTGCCGAAGTTTTGTTAAGAGATATAATAAAAATAAAAATAAAAAGTATAATAAGTATGTGAGATTACAATAGTGATGCTTTGCAAGCACCACTAATAATAACTAGAATGTACATTTCCTGAAGAAAATGTGTGTGGTGCTTGCCGTGGCAAAACTCGTCAAATAGCATTTTATAACTGCTGAGATATGTTTTTTTTACTCGGTTGCTAGGGTACCCCCATCTGGTTGCTAGGCAGTTACCATAGTGATATATATCAAGTCTCCTTGCTATCCTGAGTAAAATCAGTCAACCAGGAAGTGTCTACGATGTTCTGATCCAGAGATATGTGATTTGTTATTTGGTTGCTAGGGTAACCCCTCCTTGTTGCTAGGCAGTTACCATAGTGATTCTAATCAAGTGTCTTTGCCATCCTGATTGAAATAAACCAACCCAGAAATCTGTACAATTTTCTGGTGCAGAAATATGTGATTTGTTACTCGGTTGCTAGGGTAACCCCATCTGGTTGCTAGGCAGTTAATATAGTGATAGTAATCAAGTCTCCTTGCCATCCTGAGTGAAATAAGTCAACCTTGAAGTCTCTACTGTTTTCTGGTGCAAAGATATGTGATTTGTTACTCGGTTGCTAGGGTAACCCCATCTGGTTGCTAGGCAGTTACCATAGTGATACTAATGAAGTCTCCTTGCCATCCTGATTGAAATAAGTCAACCCGGAAGTCTGTACTATTTTCTGGTGCAGAGATATTTGATTTGTTACTCGGTTGCTAGGGTAACCCCATCTAGTTGCTAGGCAGTTACCATAGTGATAGTAATCAAGTGTCCTTGCTATTCTGAGTGAAATAAATCAACCCAGAAGTCTGTATTATTGTCTGGTGCAGAGATATGTGATTTGTTACTCGGTTGCTAGGGTAACCCCATCTGGTTGCTAGGCAGTTACCATTGTGATACTAATCAAGTCTCCTTGCCATCCTGATTGAAATAAGTCAACCCGGAAGTCTACGTTTTTCTGGTGCAGAGATATGTGATTTGTTACTCGGTTGCTAGGGTAACCCCATCTGGTTGCTAGGCAGTTAACATAGTGATACTAATCAAGTCTCCTTGCCATCCTGATTGAAATAAGTCAACCCGGAAGTCTACGTTTTTCTGATGCAGAGATATGTGATTTGTTACCCGGTTGCTAGGGTACCCAAATCTGGTTGCTAGGCAGTTACCATAGTGATACTTATCAAGTGTCCTTGCCATCCTTATTGAAATAAATCAACCCAGAAGTCTCTACGATTTTCTGGTGCAGAGATATATGATTTGTTACTCGGTTGCTAGGGTGACCCCATATGGTTGCTAGGCAGTTACAATAGTGATACTTATCAAGTGTCCTTGCCATCCTGATTGAAATAAACCAACCCAGAAGTCTCTACCTTTTTCTGATGCAGAGATATGTGATTTGTTACTCTGTTGCTAGGGTAACCCCATGTGGTTGCTAGGAAGTTACCATAGTGATACTTATCAAGTCTCCTTGCCATCCTGATTGAAATAAATCAATCCAGAAGTCTCTACGATTTTCTGGTGCAGAGATATGTGATTTGTTACTCGGTTGCTAGGGTGACCCCATGTGGTTGCTAGGCAGCTACAATAGTGATACTTATCAAGTGTCCTTGCCATCCTGATTGAAATAAACCAACCCAGAAGTCTCTACCTTTTTCTGATGCAGAGATATGTGATTTGTTACTCAGTTGCTAGGGTAACCCCATCTGGTTGCTAGGCAGTTACCATAGTGATACTTATCAAGTGTCCTTGCCATCCTGATTGAAATAAACCAACCCAGAAGTCTCTACCTTTTTCTGATGCAGAGATATGTGATTTGTTACTCTGTTGCTAGGGTAACCCCATGTGGTTGCTAGGAAGTTACCATAGTGATACTTATCAAGTCTCCTTGCCATCCTGATTGAAATAAATCAATCCAGAAGTCTCTACGATTTTCTGGTGCAGAGATATGTGATTTGTTACTCGGTTGCTAGGGTGACCCCATGTGGTTGCTAGGCAGCTACAATAGTGATACTTATCAAGTGTCCTTGCCATCCTGATTGAAATAAACCAACCCAGAAGTCTCTACCTTTTTCTGATGCAGAGATATGTGATTTGTTACTCAGTTGCTAGGGTAACCCCATCTGGTTGCTAGGCAGTTACCATAGTGATACTTATCAAGTGTCCTTGCCATCCTGATTGAAATAAATGAACCCAGAAGTCTGTATGATTTTCTGGTGCAGAGATATATGATTTGTTACTCGGTTGCAAGGGTAACCCCATGTGGTTGCTAGGCAGTTACAATATTGATACTTATCAAGTGTCCTTGCCATCCTGATTGAAATAAATCAACCCAGAAGTTTGTACGATTTTGTGGTGCAGAAATATTTGATTTGTTACTCGGTTGCTAGGGTAACCCCATGTGGTTGCTAGGCAGTTACCGTAGTGATACTTATCAAGTCTCCTTGCCATCCTGATTTGAAATAAATCAACCCAGAAGTCTCTACGATTTTATGGTGCAGACATATGTGATTTGTTACTCGGTTGCTAGGGTGACCCCATATGGTTGCTAGGCAGTTACAATAGTGATACTTATCAAGTGTCCTTGCCATCCTGATTGAAATAAACCAACCCAGAAGTCTCTACCTTTTTCTGATGCAGAGATATGTGATTTGTTACTCGGTTGCTAGGGTAACCCCATGTGTTTGCTAGGCAGTTACCATAGTGATACTTATCAAGTGTCCTTGCCATCCTGATTGAAATAAACCAACCCAGAAGTCTCTACGTATTTTCTGATGCAGAGATATGTGATTTGTTACTCTGTTGCTAGGGTAACCCCATGTGGTTGCTAGGCAGTTACCATAGTGATACTTATCAAGTCTCCTTGCCATCCTGATTGAAATAAATCAAGCCATAAGTCTGTACGATTTTCTGGTGCAGAGATATGTGATTTGTTACCCGGTTGCTAGGGTACCCAAATCTGGTTGCTAGGCAGTTACCATAGTGATACTTATCAAGTGTCCTTGCCATCCTGATTGAAATAAATCAACCCAGAAGTCTCTATGATTTTCTGGTTTAGAGATATAGTTATTGCTAAACGGTTGCTAGGGTACTCTGTTTAGTTGCTAGGGATTGGCTTGGTAGCTGCCAATCATGAACCCTGAAGTCAGATTTGTTACTCGGTTGCTAGGGTAACCCCAAGTGGTTGCTAGGCAGTTACCATAGTGATACTTATCAAGTGTCCTTGCCATCCTGATTGAAATAAACCAACCCAGAAGTCTCTACCTTTTTCTGATGCAGAGATATGTGATTTGTTACTCGGTTGCTAGGGTAACCCCATGTGTTTGCTAGGCAGTTACCATAGTGATACTTATCAAGTGTCCTTGCCATCCTGATTGAAATAAACCAACCCAGAAGTCTCTACGTATTTTCTGATGCAGAGATATGTGATTTGTTACTCTGTTGCTAGGGTAACCCCATGTGGTTGCTAGGCAGTTACCATAGTGATACTTATCAAGTCTCCTTGCCATCCTGATTGAAATAAATCAAGCCATAAGTCTGTACGATTTTCTGGTGCAGAGATATGTGATTTGTTACCCGGTTGCTAGGGTACCCAAATCTGGTTGCTAGGCAGTTACCATAGTGATACTTATCAAGTGTCCTTGCCATCCTGATTGAAATAAATCAACCCAGAAGTCTCTATGATTTTCTGGTTTAGAGATATAGTTATTGCTAAACGGTTGCTAGGGTACTCTGTTTAGTTGCTAGGGATTGGCTTGGTAGCTGCCAATCATGAACCCTGAAGTCAGATTTGTTACTCGGTTGCTAGGGTAACCCCAAGTGGTTGCTAGGCAGTTACCATAGTGATACTTATCAAGTGTCCTTGCCATCCTGATTGAAATAAACCAACCCAGAAGTCTCTACCTTTTTCTGATGCAGAGATATGTGATTTGTTACTCAGTTGCTAGGGTAACCCCATCTGGTTGCTAGGAATTTACCATAGTGATACTTATCAAGTGTCCTTGCCATCCTGATTGAAATAAATGAACCCAGAAGTCTGTATGATTTTCTGGTGCAGAGATATGTGATTTTTTTACTCGGTTGCTAGGGTAACCCCATGTGGTTGCTAGGCAGTTACAATAGTGATACTTATCAAGTGTCCTTGCCATCCTGATTTAAATAAATCAACACAGAAGTTTGTACGATTTTGTGGTGCAGAAATATGTGATTTGTTACTCGGTTGCTAGGGTAACCCCATGTGGTTGCTAGGCAGTTACCGTAGTGATGCTTATCAAGTCTCCTTGCCATCCTGATTTGAAATAAGACAGCCAGGGGCTGGGTGGTGTAGTACGAGCTGGTCTAGAGGAGAGAGGACAAATGTTGTCTAGACAGGTTGTTAAAGTAGAGTTAAGTGTGTCTGTGGCAGTGTTTACATCAAGCATGGAAAATATATTTATTGTGGGAAGAGAGGTACAGACATCAGTGGAAAGGCGAGAGGGTGAGAGGGAATGGAGGTTACGGCGAAAGGAAACCAGCTGTAGAGAATGAAGGAGAATCATGGACTCATTGATTCTGCATACAATGAACCCACTGTTAAACCTTATCTAAATCACTGAAATAGCGCCAGCTAGTCTGGGGAGTAGAATGCACTATTGACAGAGAGACACTCCAGACATCCACGTGACTTACCATGTGAGAAAAGAATGTGAGAAGTTGGTAAAAATGTGTGTCTTTCATTTAAAACCCAAAAGGGCTTATTTTGAAGGAAATATGTTTATCCCAGTATGCTTGGGTATTTCTGATTGAGATCAAACTAGTTAAGATTGTTTAGTTGTGTAGTTAAACTCTGAGGCCTTATATAAAGGGCCTTAAAATGTATATCCACTTTTACGTGTACCAAATTCACGTTTCTTGGTATCAAATTAAACATTACGACTTGTCCTAGCTGAATATAAATATAAGGTTACATTAAAAGGTATTCTGCTATGTTTTACTGTCTTTTGAGTGATTCAACCCAAAATCCTGACCCGGTCGTAAATTATGCAATTGAAGAGCCTTGGCAGGACAAAGAAACCATCTCGCGCCCAAAACAAAGGAGCCTCATTGGGCCATTTCTCCCAAAGGAGGTGTGACCTCCCTGCCTTAAAAGTCAGGCTTCGGCATTGACTCACTCTCCTTTGCTGCTCCCACTTCAACTCTTATCTCTTTTGTCCTGCTCTTGTCCTTTGTGTCTTCTCTCTCCAAGCTCTCTTGCTTTTCTGTGTTACTTTCGTCAGACATGTCTTTTATTTTATTTGGCGTTTATCTCAGTCTTTTATTTGTCTTTGGACAAAGCTCAACACTTTACGTTTCTGGAGCAGTACGATACCCTCTGGGTGAAAGGACTCTCTCTCAGCAACAACAAAAGCTACTCCTAAGATGCTTTGAACTTCCCGCGAGCGTTCCACGCTCGGGAAACACCAAGAGAAACCCTCCAGCTCACGGACACAACGAGGACATTCACGCACACACGCAGTCTTGTTCAGCGACACAAAGGTCCATTTTGCAAGTATTATTCCTAAAATCTAAATTCAAATGCGTTAAAGTGTGTAATTCCCTTGCTGGCTCTTAAGGTTTAACTGTTGTAACAAGTTTGAACCCTGTAATCTCTTTTATTTTCCTTACTGTTTTTACTTTGTTTATTTTATGTTTGTTCTATGTTAAATTTTTGTAGTGATATATCCTAGTTCCTTGTATTAAACCCAATTATACGCTTGATTGTCTGTGTTTGTTGGTCATAAAGCAAAGCCTCTTTAATGTGCGATCTAAAGCTACGAGCTGATATTATCAAAGTAAGTTAACGTGCTTTGATTAAGTAGGCTTATACTAAGAATAAACCTTCTGGAGAATTGATCAAGAGTATCGAGCAAAGTGGTTCGGCGGACGAACTGGTTGGTCTCGATATGGGTCAATTCCATTAAGGTGTTCTGAAAATGAATATAGCCTGTCTGCATATGACGTATATTCCTAATTAAATATAATTCGTCGTGTTTAATTATATATATATATATATATATCTGAAGCAGACTCTTGGACTATATAAGCCCTTTTTGGGGTGATTTAGTATGTATTGTCATCTAGTTCAAACCGTATGATTAATCATTGATTAAGATCATTAAAATTAATTGTACATTCCCCAAACCTGAACCTAGATACCCTACACAACGGTGGAGTCGGTTTTACTATAGATGGGAGAATCATGTTGAATTGAACAAAGAAGTGATCAGAGACATGTAAAGGTGTAACAAGAATATTTGAGGTGGTACAGTTACATGTAAAAATGAGGTCCAGCTGGTTGCCTGATCTGTGAGTTGCTGTGGTGTGTAGTCTTTCCAAATGAAATGAGGCCAGAAGATTATTCAGTTCAGTTGGTCTGGGGCTTGTCTTGGTGTATGTTGAAATCGCCAAGGTGAAAATGTCTAGTTATTATGAATGAGCAAACCTGTTCCCCCACCCCTACCGGTATGACGAGGGGTGTGAGAGAAGGAGAAGTTGTTGGAGAGAGCAGCAGGTGTTGCTGTATCCTCAGAACGTATCCATGTCTCCGTCAGTGCCAGGATGCTGAGGGTGGACTGTGTGGCAAAGGCTGGAATCAATGCAGCTTTTTTCACAGCAGACTGGCAGTTCCAGAGTCCCACAGAGAACGAGAGCAGAGCAGGTGCTGAAATGCAGAGTTGCCGTAGGTTGTGTGGGTTGTGTTTGGTCTTACATCTGTATCTTGTGAACGGTCTACAACAGATAACAGTGATGTGCTTGAAGGCATGTGTTATTAGTGAATTAGACATGTTAGTATGTAGAAGTATAATAATAAGTGTTCTATGGTGAGTGGTGCCTTGTCGGTGTCCTTGCTCGGTGGACTCGCACAGGTAGACTCGCTGGTCTTTACCCAATTAGGTCTTCACACCAGGAGGGCTTTACACGGGGGCTACCACTTCCACTGCCGCTTCCACGTCAGCATTCAGTCCAATAAATATACACTTTTAATGAGCCGTTCAGTGGAAAAAGCAGCCACGCCTTAATGCTACTTAGCACAACAAAGCTAGTCACGTGGTCAACCGAAACCGAAACTAGGGGTCGCGTGAGGTGCCAAGTGCGGGAACAAACGTGACTTCCGTACACTGCAAATAAATTATGCTGCACTTTAGCAATAGATAATACTCTAAAACAAGTGAAGCACTGTTTGCAGACACTAAAACAACGACAGTTTTACACACTCTGGATAACCAACCCTAAATCTAGCAGTGAATACTTTGGGACAGATCAAAACAAATATTGCAGCGAATACTATTGGACAAGTCAAAACAAATATAGCGCACACACACAAACACACGTTTAAGTGACGCGCGTTCAAGAGAGTAAACAAACAGCACCTGATCTAGCAATGAATACCACTCTAACAACTTTAAAAACAATGAAATAAACACACTTACATACAACTGAAGACTCCTGTAGATAGATAATGAGCCCATTATTATCCCATTGTTAACTAATATTAAATATTTATACACATATTACACAGAAGGAAAGGCTCCTCATTACCATGGTTAGGTCAGTGTGCTAGTCTTAAATAATAGTAATAATAATAACGAATTAATGTATTTATGTAAAATAAATATTAGCTGAAACACATCTTGAAACTTTAACTACAACTGCCACTGTTGATATAAAATGAGGTCTAATAGATTCTACCTTTAGATTATTTCATATGAAACTATAACATTTTGTAAAAATATAACAGTTACTTTTACTCATGTAAAATCCTGAAAAAAAATTGTAAAGGTGATGGTATTTAATGTTTTATTTATAATTTTTTTTGGCGCATAGCACAGTTGCTCTTTTCCTCCTCAGTGCTATTTGGCATGTCAGGGCAGCTGCTGATTGAGAGGTTCGAATTGACAATCTCCGTAACACTTTAAACTAGAAAAGTCTCGCTAGAATTGAAATTGGTCACATCAGTTTTGATGTCTGCGCTCCGCAATATCGAGGGAAGCCTGGTTGTTACACGCGCGCACCAGAGAGAAGAGCAGATCATGATCGCGAGATCGTTACACTCGTGCGAAAGTGCAGATGAGAAGTCTTTAACTGTTTGCGAGATTATCATTAAATCTGCCTCGGCAGTCCTAAATAGTTGATCACTTGGGCGGCCACCGAAATATCTTCAATGGGAGAACCATGGCATTGTTCTTTCCCTGCTGTCCGCGACGACCCAGTCCAAAGAGACCAGTTGAGAAGCACTGCTTTAACTCACACTCATGTCAGACTCCCTCGCCTCGCTTCTCTCTGACATTTTCTCTGCTGCATGTTTGTGTGTGTGACGCAAGTTGATGAGTCTGACAGACAGTCGAGAAGGAAAGGAGATGCGCATGCGCATGTGAGATTCTCCGTCCAGTTGCATTTTTTTCTCTCAATACCGTAGATAAGCAAATGCACATGGTATGATAACCGTCCATTTTCAAACCTCGGTATACCATGAAACCGGTATACCTCTGCAACCCTAGTGGCAAGGAACACAAAACTTCATAAAATGTTGGTTAATGGAGAAAAATAACCTTGGGAGAAACCAGACTCACTGTGGGGGCCAGTTCCCCTCTGACTAAACATCATGTATATAATGCCAATATTACTGTATAGTGCAAGTCATGATTTTAAATTATTAAACTAAGTGTTAAGGGTCAGTGTTTAAACAAAGATTTTGTAAAAACTGTAAGATTAATAGATTAATGACGAATGTCTTTGAAGTTCATCCTGGATTAACTGTTAATTGGCTGACGAAGGCTTTTGTTGGCAATTAATTGATAGACTACATATTCCATTTCAAGAGTGTAGTCAATCATTGGATCTAGGTGATGCAGGCTGAGATCAGTGAGGTGCATCGCAGTTCAACCAGATGGTAATTTCGGAGAGGTCTATCCTAAATCAAGGTTCAGGCAATTGCATATGATGTATCTTATGTATCTCGTGTCTTATGGTTGGAGTTGGAATCAGTTCATCCTCTGTAGTCGATTGTAATAGACTGATATTTTAAGTCTTATGAAGACAGGTTTTGTTTTTTGAAAAATTTTTGAGAAAATTTTGGGGTGAACTATTCCTTTAACATTTTTGGTATTTGTATTATTTCACAGTTTTTTGATTACTTGAAAATGTTTATAATGAACAATGAGCTGGTTGGGTGACCATTAAACAATATGTAAAAAATAAATAATACAATTCACTACAATTATTTGAAATCTGAAGCTTTCCATTGACAAGTCTGTTGAAAGATTTTGGAACTGACCCACTCCTGTTAAATGATCATACAGACATGTTTATTGAGGTCATAGCTGGATGGCAACTCTAATTCTGTGAAAATTCTCACGCACTTTTGCTGTTACCAAGGTTCAGTTAGGGTTAGGTTAAGTTATGAAATGAAATGAGCGGTAAATAATTTTGTTGTTGTGGGACAGAGTTTGAATGCAAATGTGTATCTCACAAGTTTCAGTATGAGGGTTTACCACAATCGGTTATTGCAAGATGTGTTAATCTCAGAATATATGATACAGTATGTACTGACTGCTAAAATACCTGGGTTTTTGGTGTATAAAATAAATAATAGTTCAGAGTTTGTCACCGGGATCAATACAAGCAAAGCTCTATTAACAGCATTTGTGGCATAATTGTAATTTCCATAAATACATTATTTTGACTAGTCCCTCGTTTATTAAAAAAAAGTAGTTACAGTAACACACTTAAAATTTAAGTGAATGGGGCCAGTCCATGAATATTAAAATACACACCAATGTATTTCATATGTATAGCCACAAAATCGTTATTCAAGAATGATTTTAGAAATTCCTCCCAAATATGAGTCTCAAAGGCACAATGGAGCTTAATCATTTTGGATGTTTATGCCTATATATGGTAGTCTATAATTAAATATCATTATTTTCACCTCTGAAAGGTTCATTCTTTGATGCTTGTCATAATGATTCAGACATTCTTCCTCTCAGAAAAGCTTTAAAGTTAATCATAAAGCTGCAGAAACAAACAGCCATGTCTTACAACTATATATACACACATTGTACTGGTGCTGAGAAATTGTAGTGTTCCTTTCTTAACTTTTCAAGCTAACATGATGGTTTGGAATGCAGGTTCTCTGTGTTACTAGCATAGTTCCCTGCTGGTTCTCTAAAGCTTTGCTAATTGAGGGCCTCTAGTCCTTTACATCTTCAGTTCAAAGCACAACAGTAGTTTCCTTTCCTGTTCAGTATGATTGTCTCACATGTCTCACGATGTCATGTGTGCATGACAGCTGTAGCCTCAGATAGGACTAGACTTTTATTTGCTGTATATTTAGACACTGCAGCAGATGTCTTAGTGGGGTTCAAAAGTCACTGAGTCTGAGCTGATATGATCTCATAAGCAGAAGAACAGATGCAATCACAGGTCACGTGGTATCAAATCGCGCGCCTGTCCAGCCCGTCTGCAGGGGTGGCCAAAAAGCTCTCTTTTTGAGTCTGTCTGCACTGAAAAACCTAAAAATGTGCTTTATGTGGAAACACTTGAGTGATTCTCATGAAACTTGTCAAAAATAATTTCTGGTTCTATTTTACTCCAAAATCAAACTAAACAAATAAGAAATTATATTGTTATGAATAGAAAATGAAGCCTACATTTTTGAGCCATTCATTATATTCTCATTATTACTACTTGAAAAATCATATTATATTTCAATTGTATTATTATTATTTAGTATTTATTATCATCGTAGAACTCCTTTCGTGTTCTGACTTTCATTTTTGCTGACATTAATAAAAAAAGTGTGCAACGGCAAATTTTCTACTGTTATACAGTAAAAAAAAAAAAAGACTTAAAAAAATAAATTACTTTCAGCAATAGAAATTGTAAAAGTAAAATGCCCAGATACATTGGGTTAATGAGAATATGGGGTAAAATGTGCTTAAGTGCTCTGAAATTAATATTGTGAAAATTGTGTTCTTAATGTAGGCTTTGTTTTCTTTATGCAGAATATGATAAAAAAAAAAAAAAAAGTTTTAAATGTATTTGCAGTTACATATGACCAGGAAATTTTTTGACAGGTTTCATGAGAATTGCCCACCTAAATTAACAGTTTTTATTGAAATAAAATGTTTTATTTAATCTTGTTGGTGAAACCTAATTTTGTCAGGTTAATTAAATCAAAGGGATTTTTATGGGTTAAATTAAGTAAAAATAGATTGTGCGACACTAGGGGTCTCTCTTGAGCACCGATATTCACCTCTGGACTATGAAAAAAGGCCAATGAGAGTTGGCAACCAGTATTTGCATGTCCCGCCCCCGGACATACGGGTATTTAAGCGGTGCAAATACAGGAGTTCATTCAGGATATTTCTGAGGAGCCGGAAATGGTCCGGCTACAACAGTGGCTCGGCTCAGCGACGTGGCAGGGGAGACACAACGTCTCGTTCCCTCCATCGGGGAACGGAGGTTACATACGTAACCAAGACATTCCCCTTCTGTCGCTCTCTCCATGTTGTGTCAGAAAAGCGACACTAGGGGTCCACTTATAAAGTGCCATGCGCTGAGCCGTGTATGTGAACTGCTGATACAGGAGCGAGCAGGTATACCTACGTGCCAAACGACTCTTTTCTCTCTATGTTTCTCGCATAGAGCAACTACAGACGGGGCCCTTACACGCATTGAGGGAAGGGGGTCTTAGCCCTCATCAGGGCAGAGAAGACCCTGCGGAGGCCACACCTACCCGGGAGGTGAGGCAAACCTTAGTGGCAAATACATCAGATGGCCTATACTTAGGACCTATGTGGAAAAGTTGGTGCGGTGGTAGATCCAGCCTCGTAGAGGGGGGAAGCATACAGCACGGTGACCGAGGCAGCTGTAACTGCCTAAGGGAGACACGGGAGTCAGCTCGTGAGGGGACAGTACCGTGGCGTTACACACAGGGGGAATCTGAATAGGAGGCCTTACTTGTGGAGCACCTATACCAGTACAGGGTAGCTTGCGGTACCCGCAGTGGTTTGGGTCGGCGAGTTCCTCCGCTGAACTGCGGACCAGCGAGGGCTAGGGAGGAGTCAACCAGGGCCCAAAAAATGGGATCTCCTGGGAACAGAGGCACACTGTTTTCCCTTGGTTAGGGGGAAAGGGCGCTAGGCGCAAGCGGTTCACCCGGTCAGATCGTCAGCGTGCTACCGAGTTCTACGGGCTCGGACCTGAGAAAACACGGGACGATACTGACTCAACTCAGAGATTATAGAATCTCGCAAAAGTGTTAGTTGTTGCCCAGCCCGCTGCTCTACAGATGTCTGCTAAGGCGGTGCCTCTAGCCAGTGCCCACGAGGACGCAACACATTAAATAAGCCAAGGAAATGGCGTTGGCGAGTCTCTGCTTGGAGACAGCGTTCCCTTTCTGCTGTCCCCCAAAGCAGACGAGAGCTGCACAGAGCGTCTAGTGGTCCAGATAGATACATAAACCACGTACTGGCCACCATAGTGAAAGGGCTGGGTCTGCCTCCTCCCGGGGCAGCGCTTGCAGGTTCACTACCTGATCCCTGAAGGGTGTGGTAGGAACCTTGGGCACATAGCCCGGTCGTGGCCTTAAGATCACGGAAGTGACTGCCGGACCGAACTCCAGGCAAGAATCGCTAACAAAGAACGCTTGCTGGTCCCCGACCCTCTTGATGGAGGCGAGCGCGATCAGCAGGGCGGTCTTGAGAGAGAGGGCCCTGAGTCCAACTGAGTCTAGCGGCTCGAAGGGGGGGGTCTCTGGAGTCCCGTGAGGACAACCGAGAGATCCCAGGAGGAGAACAGGTTAGGCCGGGAGGGAGTCAACCTCCGGGCACCTTTTAGGAACCTGACAATGAAGTCATGCTTACCAAGAGACTTGCCATCTACCACGTTGTGGTGGGCCATGACAGCGGCGACATACACCTTGAGGGTGGAGGGGGACAGCCTCCTCTCTAGCCTCTCCTGTGGAAACCTGAGCACTGACCTAACCGCGCACTTCTGTGGGTCTTCGGCTTGGGAAGAACACCAGTCTGCGAACAGACGGCACTTTAGGGCGTAAAGATGCCTGGTCAAAGGGGCTCTGGCTTGGTTGATAGTGTCTATGACGGCCGGTGGTAGGCCGGCTAGCTCTTCCACGTCCCGTCCAGGGACCAGACATGGAAGTTCCAGAGGTCTGGGTGCGGATGCCAGAGCGTGCCCCATCCCTGAGAAAGAAGATCCTTCCTCAGGGGAATTCGCCAGAGAGGGGCTGTCGTGAGGAGCATGAGATCCGAGAACCACGTCCGGTTGGGCCAGTAGGGGGCCACCAGAGTGACTTGCTCCTCGTCCTCCCTGACCTTGCATAGCACCTGTGCAAGAAGGATCACTGGGGGAAAAGCGTACTTGCGCAGCCCCGTGGGCCAGCTGTGCACCAGAGCATCTGTCCCAAGGGGAGCCTCTGTGAGGGCATACCAGAGTGGGCAGTGGGAGGTTTCCTGGGAGGCAAACAGGTCTACCTGGGCCTTGCCGAACCTGTCCCAAATCAGCTGAACCGACTGGGGGTGGAGCCTCCACTCTCCGCCGGGCAAGCTTTGTCTTTATAGCGCGTCCGCTATCACATTGAGGTTGCCGGGGATGTGAGTGGCGCGCAGTGACTTGAGTCCCTGCTGGCTCCAAAGGAGGAGACGACGGGCGAGCTGTGACATGTGGAGGGAGCGTACTCCGCCTTGGCGGTTTATGTAGGCCACCACCGTGGTGCTGTCTGTCCTGACTAGGATGTGCTTGCCCCGAATTAATGGAAGAAGCGTCTTTAGGGCAAGAAAAACAGCCAGCAGCTCTAGGCAGTTGATGTGCCAGCGCAGCGGGCCTTGGTTCCACTGGCCTGCGGCTGTGCGCCCGCTGTAAACGGCGCCCCAACCCAGTTTGGAAGCGTCGGTCCTAACCAGAACACGTCGGGACACCTGCTGCAAGGGCACTCCTGCCCTTAGAAAGCAGAGGTCTGTCCAGGAATTGAAGGCTTGGCGGCAGGCAGTGGTAACTTTCACCTTGTGTGTGCCGCGGCGCCATGCTCATCTCGGAACTGATGAGCCAGTGCTGAAGTGGTCTCATATGCATCAACCCCAGCGGTGCGGCCACCGCGGAGGATGCCATATGCCCCAGGAGCTGTTGGAAACGTTTTTAAAGGGACCACGGCGCCTGGCTTGAAGGAAGCGAGGCATTTCAGCACTGACTGAGCACGCTCGTTGGAGAGACATGCTGTCATTGAGTCAAACTCCAAACCGAGAAAAGAGATGCTCTGGACCGGGGTGAGCTTGCTCTTCTCCCAGTTGACCTGAAACCCTAAACGGCCGAGGTGCTTGAGAACCTGGTCTCTGTGTGCGCATAGTAATTCCCGCAAGGAGGCCAGAATGAGCCAATCATCGAGGTAATTGAGTATGCGTATGCCAGCTCCTCGGAGCGGGGCAAGAGCCACCTCTGCGAACTTCGTGAAGACGCGAGTGGACAGAGACAGGCCGAAGGGGAGGACTTTGTACTGATACGCCTGGCCGTCGAACGCGAACCGCAGAAAGGGTCGATGTCGAGGGAGAATCGAGACGTGGAAGTACGCGTCCTTCAGGTCCATTGCTGCGAACCAATCTAGATGCCGGCCGCCAGATAGAATTTGTTTCTCGGTGAGCATTTTGAACGGGAGTTTGGACAAGGTCTGATTGAAAACTCGCAAGTCCAAGATCGGTCGTAAGCCGCCGCGTTTCTTGGGTACAATGAAGTAAGGGCTGTAGAAACCCTTCTTCGTTTCAGTTGGAGGGACAGGCTCTATCGCGTCCTTGATTAAAAGGGAGGCGATTTCTTCGCACAGGGACTGAACGTGTCTGTCGTGCACTGCGGAGAAACGAACGCCCACGAAGGGGGGCGGAGACCTGGCAAACTGAATTGCGTAACCAAGTCGAATGGTTAGGTGGGTTGGGCAGCGAAAGCCATGCCTCTAACTCTACCGCATCCAGGAACAACACAGGGGCGGAAAGGCATCTTGAAAAAGACGTGTCCTTAAAAGGACGTTCAACGCCGCTGTGTTTTTGCTCTTTTAGAGGAAATTACTCTTTTAAATAAAATCACTCTTTTATGAAAAAAAGAACTCGGAAGAGATCTTTATTATCTGCACTGTCGAAGCGCTCAGGGGCAGGAAGTGCACAGCCGTGCAAACAGGAGAAAGCTGCTGTTGTACGCCGTAGAATCCAACAGCATGCAGCAGAGGGATAGCAGGAACTTGGTGTGTACACGCAGCAGTTGCAGACACGACCATCGGCTCCGAAGAAATTTTCTGAATGAACTCCCGTAATTGCGCCACTTAAATACCCGTATGTCCGGGGGCGGGACATGCAAATACTGGTTGTCAACTCTCATTGGCCGTTTTTCATAGTTCAGAGGTTAATATCGGCACTCAAGGGAGACCCCCAGTGTCGCTTCTCTGACACAACTTGGAGAGAGCGACAGAATGGGAACTATGCCTCTATCAGCCGTGCCTTTTCTCTCTCTATGTTTCTCGCATAGAGTTAAAGCAGCTGGGGCCATCTTAACGCTATCATACGCACTCGGGGAAGGCGATCTTTCCCAGTTTTCCTATTCTTTCAGGGGGGATAGACCCTGCGGAGACCACACCTGCCCACACTGGGGGAGGTAAAGAGTGGTGAAATACATCAAATGGGCTTGTGAAGAATGGCACGGTGGTAGATCCTACCTCATTGGGAGGGAGGAGTTGCTACAAGCACGGCGACCGGGGGTCCATGAGGACTGCCCAAGGAAGACGCGGGTCCGCTCGCAAGGGGACCGTACCGCGGAAAATATGCACAGGGGGAAAAGTGCACGTGGGAGCCCGTCCTGTGGAGCACCTATTCCAGTACAGGGTACATTGAGTACCTGCATTGGTCTTGGTCGGCGAATTCCTGCAGGAGAGGTTTGAACCATTACCAAATCAGCACCTGTGCAAGAAGGCTCACTGGGGGAAATGCGTACTTGTGCAGCACTTTGGGCCGGCTGTGTGCCAATGCATCTGCCCCAAGGGGAGCCTCTGTTCGGGCGTACCAGAGCAGGCAGTGGGAGGTCTCTCGGGAGGCAAACAGGTCTACCTGAGCCTTGCCGAACCGTTACCAAATCAGTTAGAAAGACTGGGGGTGAAGCCTCCACTCTCCACTGGGGAAGCGTTGTCATGATAGTGCATCCGCCACCACGTTGATGTTGATGTGAGTGGCACGCAGCGACTTTAGGCTGCTGGCTCCAAAGGAGGAGACGACGGGCAAGTTGTGACATGTGGCGGGAGCGTATGCTGAAATAAGGGCTGTAGAAACCCTTCTTCATCTCGGTTGGAGGGACAGGCTCTATCGTGTCTTTGAGTAAGAGGGTTTTAGCATGTACGCCGTGAACTGCGGTAAAGCGACGCCCCCAAAGGAGGGGGGAGGCCTGGCAAATTGAATTGCGTAACCGAGTCAAATGGTCCTGGCCAGCCAGCATGACGGATTGGGAAGTGACAGCCACGCGTCCAACCTCCGAGCTAGGGGCACTAAGGGGACGGATATTTTTGACGTTACCGGCAGGGCGGAGCAGCGGGGCGGAGCAGTTAATGTGGCGTCGGGAACATTATGATGGGCAAAGATGTGTCCCGAGGCTCTGGTGCTGAGAGAAGACTCGAAGCACTTACCTTGCTCCGCACACCCGGCAGGGGGCGGGTTAGTGACTGAGGAGGAGGTACCATAGAGGCGTCCTCTGGACTCGTCAGAACCGACCGGCCGGGGAACAGTCGTGGGGCTGAAGGCAATAGGTCCAGCATCCAGCATGCCGGGACTGTTGAGGTGTGGCGGCAGAGTGCCGTGAGAACGGCATTTGCGGGCCAGGTGACCCAGAGACAAAGGAAATAGCTCTTTATTGAGAATGTGCCGCCCGAAGGAGGTGCAGCAAATGAAATAAATTCAACAAAGGATTCTCCTCCTGCAGTACGTCGGGATCAGGACTACCCAAGTACAGATCCTTAAGTGCCTTGGCCTGGTGGACTAGCAGGATGGCCATGGCATGCAGGGCTGAAGCGGCCTGTCCAGTGGCACTGTAGGCTCTAGAGGTCAATGAAGACGTCATCCTACAGGCCTTGGAGGGGAGCACAGGGCGGGTAGTGAGAGCGGGTGAGCGAGAGGCTTTGTGACAGGTGGAGAAGGGTGTCCTCCACGAACTCGTCAGTTCATCATGCATTTCCGGGAAGAAAGGAACCGTGGGGGGGTTGCGGCTTTGAGCAGCGCGCAGACCCGAGGAACCAATAGTCAAGCCGCGAAGGCTGTGGGGAGGACAGAGGTTTCCAGTGCAGTCCCACGGAGGCGGCGTGCATGTTGGACATCTGGGTGTCAGCCTCAAACTGGGCGTGCTGGCCTGAAGGCGGCAGCCCAGTGGAGTCATCCATGTCAGACCGCTCTCCGCTGCAGCGGCGAGCTCATCCAGCGCGGGGGGCTCAAGAGGATAGGCAGGTTGGTCGTGAGGCGAGCCGCTGTTGCCTCGAGCCCGGACGGAAGTCAACAGTTTGTGTCCATATAAACATTGATTTCAGCCTTTAACATTTGTTGGAATTTAGGATTTTGCAAAAGGCATACATAAAAGCGGCAACTATATAATTTCCTTTTCTCCATATGTGGCAACACCTTTAAACTCACCAGGGCATGATCTGAGACTAAAACGTTTCCAAATAAGCAATCAACAACAGATGAAATGAGGGACTTAAAAAAAAGATGAAAAAAAATTTAAAATATATATATTTATTCTACGATAAATCTTATGGACTGATGAAAAAAATGTATAGTCCCTACCAGATGGGTACAAAAGTCTCCAAATATCTGTAAGACCAAGATTTTTACACATCCTGTTAAGTGTCAGTGTTGCTCTATGAGGCTTACACAATTTTGCTTCACTATGATGAAGGACTGAGTCCATAAAAAGATTAAAGTCTCCTCCCAATATTATATCTTGAGGGGTGCCAGCAGCTTGCAAAATCCCTACAAAATCTATAAAATAGATTAGAATAGAACAAAAACTGATCATCGTGCTGTCAACTGTCAAGGGAATGTTCAGTGAGTCAGTCACTCAGCTGCAATGTGAGTACCACAAAATAACTTACTCCACTGACAAACAACAAAATGCTGTGGTTCTTTCAAGAAAGCCTTCCTTTACTCTGTTGGGCCTCATGTATTCAGATATAAGACAAAGGCAGGCCTACACACAGTCGTAAAGCCTGACTGAGGCCTACACACACAGTCATAAATCCTTACTGATAACAACTGTGCCAAAATCAAACAAAGGGAGTCCAAAACAGACTTTCCAGATGATCGAACTGTCAGCTCCTATTAGATGAGGCGCACGACAGAAGCCCCTCAACCATGAAGTCATGAAGATCTTTCTGGGCATTATGTCCAGCAACATTATGTGCTGTGTCTATACGCTGCTTGTTGCTGCTCTCAGGTTTAGTCTCATTGCACAAAGAAGTAACATACGACTTGATACTGTGGCATACAATCTCCATCTCGCTAGACGAGTTGAGATTTCTCCGTGTTCCACTGAACACGCAAACGGATCCGAAGGACACTGCGGAGGAGTCTATGAAGTGTTTTTCAAACACATGTTTTTGCTTCACCAATAATGTGAGAGTTCTAAGCAACAAGAATAATTAAAAAAAATTCAAAATTTGTTAAGAGACATTGAATGTCTCATAATTTCTTAAAATTCAATATTACCTTATCGTTTACGAATATCAGAGACCCCAGTTATTGAAATAATTTAAATTCACCAAGAAAATGCTTAGACCTAAACATAAACAAGTACTTTTATTACTATCTGCTATCAAAGCAACTGCAAGCTTTTTTTCTCTCTTCCAAATACATGTTTTCAATGTTTATTGTGCACACCTCCTGCTTTTTTACATGGCAAACTTGTAAAATCGTCCCTCTGTGACGCTTTCTGCAACTCTTGTCAAGTGGAGGGCAATGCTGCGCTTAATGCTGGCATTGAACGGAGCATTGATGCCTCGACTCAACTCATGTGAAATGCGCTTTACAATGACGAAAGAACATTATTGAAACTCAAAATTATTATTATTTGTCTATTATTGTGGTCTTTTCTGATAAAAGCCTTGCTCAGCAGTTTAAATAGGCTACTGTAGGAAAATGACACTATAGATCTGCTTTGTGTTTTTAATTCTTATACTGAAGTCAGTAGATTTGTAGCCATGTAAGTTTTAATAAAGGAGAAGATAAGGATGTTTTTGAAACTCACTATTATTAGACTATTATTGATGTCTTTTTGGATGAAAAATAATGCTCAGACCTCTGCGATATTAATCTTTATTGATATTCTATTGATTTTGATAATTATCTTTGATGTTTGTTTATTTGAAGGCAAAAAGCTAGTGTTAATTCTAATCAATGTTCCATTGATTTTAATTATTAGTATTATATTATATTATATTAGTATAATATTCTATTTAATTTGATAATTGATTGTTATCTTTGATGATTGTTGATTTAAAGGATTAAAAAGCTAAAATGTATTCTAATCAATGTTCTATTGATTATAATAATGAATAGTTATCTTTGATAATTATACATTTTTTCTAATAACCAAACCCGCTCCTGAACATTGTACACAACAACTCCTTGCCTCTCATAATCGGATGATCTCGGAAATTTGGACAGAATTTCTCAGGGCCTGTCTCCCACAGTGGATCACTGAGCCGGAACCCTGTGAGCTCGCTCGAGTTCTCTCATTTCCCTAATTTCTCAGACCAAATCAGCTCCCGGGCTTGGGGCCTTCTCAGGGGTATCAGCTTGAGCATGTAAGTGACTTTTAATGTCTCCAGAGCCCAAGGTTTTTTAATTACTTGACATATTATCCTCCTAGGAACAGAGTGTATCGAATCTCACTAGTTTATGTCATTAATAGTGTTAAAACTAACAAAGTGCGCAGAGCTCGCCATTCACACATCTAAACCTTGCACAGCATTACGTGACTCTTTTTATTGCTTGCAATTTTAAGTTTCAACCACAGATGTCTCTGGAGAACACAATGGCATGTAGTGCTGCTTTAAAGTAACAGCAAAGGGTGGCAAGGAAAGAGGAATGGGCACCACTTGCAGAACTCAGAGCTCTGCTTAGGAAGAAGCACATAACCTTTCACAGAGCCGAGCAACACCACAGGAGAAGGTGGGAAAGAGCTAGGAAGTGGGCCACCTTCATCAACAAACCCTTCGGGTTCACTAAGCAGCTCCTATGCTGAAACCCAGTTCGAAAAATAAAGTTGACCAAAGCCTCCGTAACTCTGTTAGTGACTTCACCAGAGACCAAGGACTAGGGCAGTGTGAGGCTGTGATTACACCACCATACTTTACCTAAAAGAGCTACTTTTGAAGAAAGTCCAGGACATGGTGAGGATAGCAAGTCCAGTTCGACACCAAAACCGAGTGGAACCATCTACAAGGTTTATAAGCATTGCCCCAAGGTGCTGTATCACCTCCGGAAGATCATCTTGAGAAGAGGCAGGGTAGCGCAGCAATAGTGGTCTGCAGATTGTAGATGGCTTCCTAAAAATGAGGACGGCAAAAACACCTGTCATTTCAGGATTATCTCTTTGCTCAGTGTGGAAATATTTTTTTGTGTGTTGAAATTGACTGATTTCTTCCTCAGTAACCAATAATTTGACACCTCAGTGCAGAAAGGTGGCATACTTGGTGAACCAGGTTGTTTAGATCACACAATATTAAATACACAACTTCTCTAGACACCAAGAAGAACATAGGTGTCCTGATAGTGCTGTGGTTAGACCTGGCCAATGCATATGTGACCCGTCACGGAAACCAGTGACACAAGTCGGCAGCACAACTTGTGAGCAAAATGAGAAACAAGTGTTTTTTTCCAAAATTGGTGATTTCCGCTTTTTTGCAGAATCTGTTAGTTGAGATCATGAAGAAGCCGCTCCATGTTTGAGATAACAGTATTGGTATATTTAAAAGCGTACATTTTGAGGTTGAAATCGGCTTGTTTTTCGGAGATTCTAGCATGCAGTAGGGGTGTGTCATTGTCTGTGTGTATTTCCGTACTGAATAGCCGCCGGCGCTTTTGCCCCCGCCCCCCTAACAGCGTGGCTACTTATTATGCAGCGCTCTAGCCGGCTCTATCTGATATCAAAATTCAATGAAGATGGACACCGCAAAGAATGTCGCAGACGAGCTGAACCGTGGCCGTTACAACGAAAATGTTTTGAAGTACTTCTTCGACAAGCCGGATGCTTATGAACAAGCGTTCACTGATTCTGAAGACGATCTGAGCGACGATGAAAGTGGCATGATAAGACTGAATAATATCCCTAATCTACAACTGAGCGAAGATGAAGACGAGGAAGAATGTATCGGACTGGCGTCATGCGAATTATTGGACATTTAGAGGCAAACAGACGCACAGTGCAAACTTCGGAGATGGTTACATCCACAAAGAAGACCCCGACAAAGAGAAAGTGTGCCCGAACGACTTATTTCATTGGAGGCAACGAGATCTGCAAGAATACTTTTCTGTTTCTTATGGGGTGAGTTTCCATAAACATCAAAGTTTGTCGTTTTTTGTTCATTCTAAGAACACGTACACGTTATCTCATGTTTAGTCCATGTTTACAGGGGGAGCTTTACAGGGGTATGGCTTATCTAAATGAGATGTAAATGAGCCCTATTGTCACTCCCAGCAGCAGAGAGAGGTGAGAACTGCACAATCTTTTGAGGCCGTTTTCTCCCCTTTTAGCTTTTTTGAGTGCCTACCTTCAAATGGCCACAACTTCTCCAAATATTGTCAGATTTCCATGTGTTACAAATCGTTGGAAAGCTTGGAGACTACACTTTCAGAATCTGTGAATAACTCAAAATGGCCCAAAACCAACTTGTGTCCCTACTTTCCGTGATCGGTCACATATGGTTCCATAAGGAGACTAAGGAGGTTCATCATGTTCCAGTCAAGGGGAAATACCTCATTCAGCATTATTACAGCAATTTCAGATTGAAAGTCTCAGCAGTGTCATCAACAACAGATTGGCACTGAATGGAGGTTGGGATTTTAACAGGCTGCACCTTCTCGATGACGCTGTTTGCTCTGACAATGTTGGTGTAATTAGCAGAGTCACAATGAAGGGGCCCTAAATCCATTACTGGGATTCACCAGCTACCAATCTGGGCCTTTATGGATGATCTAACAGTGACCATTAAGTCAGTAGCTTTAGCCAGATAGACCCTGAAGGGGCAAGAGAGGCTGATGGAATGAGCTAGAATGACATTTAAGCTCGAGAAATCAAGATCATTGGTGCTGAAAAAAGGTAGAGTAATGGATATATTCCCATTATCCATCACAGAAATACAGATCCCAACCATCTCAGAAAAGCCATTGAGGAATTTGGAAAGATTATCAGCAGCAGCCTCAAGGATGCAGCATCAGAGCACATGCAAGGAGTTGGATAGGTGGCAGAGAGAAGTGGACAAAACAGGCCTCCCTGGAATATTTAAGGCATGAATTTACCAGAACAAGATTCTTCCAAGGATCTTGTTGCGTCTGCTCATCTACGAGTTTCTGATTTCTACCATTGCTGGCATAGAGAGGAAGGTCAGCCACTACCTTAGGAGATAGTTATGTCTGCCGTAGAGAAAGAGGTGCATTACCCTATACGGTAACACCTGCAAACATTGGCTTCCCTTGATGTCCATTGAGGAGTAGTTCAAGGTATTGCATGCAAGGGAGGTGCTGCAATTATGTGAGTTAGCTGACCCGATGGTCTCTGGTGCAAGGGTAGAAGTCAAGACTTTCAGGAAGTGGAGAGCAGAGGCCGCTGTGTACTCCTGGTGGGGGCAGTGACCAGAGAAAGAGCAGGACAGGGAAATTTCTCAACCTCCAATTATGACAAAGCTCATGGAACGGAAATATGGAAACTTATCCAGGACAAAGTAAAAAACAGTGTTTGAAGAGGCAAGGTCTATCACAATAGTAGGGATGAGACAGCAAGGCATCTGGATGAGTTGGAAACAAGTTGCAGAAAGAAGGATCATGTTGTCTAACCTCTGGACGACAGAACCGTACCACATTAAGTTCCTGGTCCAGGCAGTTGATGATGTCCTCCCAAGTCTATTAAACCTGTACTTTTGGATGGACAGTGGTGGAATCGCCACATTTCCCTCTCTGCCTGAGGAAAGGGACCCTAGAGCATATCCTGAGCTGCTGCTCAATGGCCCTGGGCGAAGGTCCGGTACCGGTAGTGGCACAACCAGGTGCTCAAGACCATTGCAGAGGTCATTAGTAGTGTCACCACCACTGCCAGAGAAAATCCAGCAAAAACAGCTATCAGCTTCATTTAGGCTGGAGAGAAAACAATAAAACATCTAAAGCAGCAGCAGGGCTCATCATCACAGCTCAGGGCTGGCAGCTGATGATAGACTTGGGACGGCAACTCAAGTTCATGTTGTCAAGACCACAATTAGGCCTGACATATTGCTGGTGTAGGAGGCAACCAAGAATATTCTGATGCCGGAGCTCACTGTGCCTCGGAGGAACATACTTTAGTCTTTTGAGAGGAAAAAAGAGAAATTTTTGGGCCTTGTCAGTAACTGCCGTGTACAAGGCTGAAGGGCAATGTACTTTCCTGTAAAGAGTTTTGCAGGGCAGTCTGTAGGGCATTACAAGTGAAAAAAAGAGGAGAGCCACCAGTAACAGAACAGAGGCTTCAGAGAAAGCCTCAAGGTGGTTATGGATCAAGAGGGCAGAATAATGGGCAGTTGCTGCTAGGGCGGAACTCAGGTCAAATATACCAAAAAAGTTCACCTGGACGAGGGTATCTGATGTTTGATACACCTAATGATCCTAGGTCACATTACTGATGATCTGCCCTACCATGTTATCAGACAATGTTTCACTACAACTATACTTTCTTAATGAAAGTATTGGAGATTATTTTTCCATGTTTGATATAATTAAGGAAGTTTTAATCTTACACAGTACGTTGATGTAGATTTTTTTTATCTGATTCAGGGTTGTACAGCTCTTTCTTTACTGATAGCAGTCTATTACAGTTTTTCTGAATCGATAAAAAACACTAAACCCCATTCTCTGAACCAAATTCTTAATGACCTAAACTCATAAGTTGAATCAATCACTCTTTCTGCAAAACTTTAAACAAGTGCATGTGGTTAGACGCCATTTGCAAATCTCATCTACTCTTTTTGCAAAACTCTATAGACACTCTAAACACATTCGCACTGTGATGCATTTGTGTTGCACTTGTGTTGCAAATTGGTTAACGCGGACTGCTAAAGATAAACACAACTACAACAGAGTTGTCATTGTTTACACACAACGACTCAAAATTGTTCACACTTATGTTCACACAATGATGTGATCAAACCAATTGTACAAAATATAAGCATGATGCTGAGGCAGAATTAATCTCTCATTGACTGATTTTGCTGTTGCACAACATTTTTGAGTGTACTGTGATGTGCTTTTCATTTAGTTTAAATTTTTTGTTTTAATTTATTTCAACAAGTATAATTTTTTTGTTTTCATTTTCATTTTTTCATTTCTTTTTCATTCTTTGTTTTTTGGGCTTTTTCAGTTGGACTACTGTATTTGTACAGTATGTAAGTGCTGAATTAAGTGCTGAATATTACTTAGTAGAGTACTTAGAGTGACTAATATATTCACTGTACTACTGGAGGGCAGTGGTGGCTCAGCGGTTAAGGCTCTGGGTTACTGACCAGAAGGTCAGGGGTTCAAGCCCCAACACCACCAAGACACCACTGTTGGGCCCTTGAGCAAGGCCCTTGAACCTATCTGCTCCAGGGGTGCTGTGTCATGGCTGACTCTGACCAAGGGCCAATGCAAAATGCATTTACTATATACAATACATGCCCTGGATGCTGTGCTATCCATTTTTTTTATATAATGTCTAATTAATGCTCTGTAGTGTTTATATATTGACTGGCTGTGCGTATGATCTGAAAGCATTAATGTTTGAGTTTGAGCACAAATAAAATGGTTTTATGGCGATTGTTTGATTTTGCCATAAGAGTCAGGGATTTTGTCAGTGTAGTTTTTGGTTTTGTGTTTAAAGTTGTGAGAAAGGTTTCAAGAAATTTGTCTTAGCAATTGTGGAAAAACTGTAATAACTTACACTCTGCTGTCATTCCATAAACATTAGCCATCATACTCTACAAATGACACATGTTGACAGAATCTAGGCCTCTTTTTTTCATTCACATGTAAATATGATTATGTAAATTAAGTGTTACACTGAGGCCTGTACTCTGGAGCAGGATTGATTTGGAGGTTGAGGGTCCATCATGGTGTGGGGCGGTGTGTCACAGCATCATCATACTAAGCTTATTGTCATTGCACGCAATCTCAACACTGTGAGTTACAGGGAAGACATCCTCCTTCCTCATGTGGTACCCTTTCTGCAGGCTCACCCTGACATGAACCTCCAGCATGACAATGCCACCAGCAATACTGCTTGCTCTGTGCGTGATTTCCTGGAAGACAGGAATGTCAGTGTTCTGCCATGGCCAGCGAAGAGCCCATAACTCAATCCTATTGAGCAAGTCTGTTTCAGAGGGTGAGGGCTAGGGCCATTCTCCCCAGAAATGCGTGGAAACTTGCAAGTGCCTTGGTGGAAGATAGGGGTAAAATCTCACAGCAAGAACTGGCAAATATGGTGCAGTCCGTGAGGAGGAGATGCACTGCAGTTCTTAGTCAGTATCTGGTGTGGCCACCAACTGCATTGTTACTTTTGACCCCCCCTTTGTTCAGGGACACATTTTTCCATTTCTGTTGGTCACATGTCTGTGAAACTTGTTCAGTTTATGTCTTAGTTGAATATTTTTATGTTCATACAAAAAGAAACATCCACACATGTTGTTTGCTGAAAATAAAAGCAGTCGAAAGTGAGTGGATGTTTCTTTTTTTGCTGAGTTTAGTTAGAAGTAATGTATTTGGGTGCTGTGCAGTGATATACAACATTAGCTGGTGAACACAGGTGTTTCACATCATTACTGTTACTATATTGTATATTTTAGCATGACTATAACACCGTATTGACTCTCTATTCAGAACCAAAACTGTCAGCATGACTATACAACACATCCTGTAATACTTTTACAATACTACAGCTAGTCCACACACACATACAGACTGACAGACAGCTGTAAGTAGGTCAGACAATGAGATCAGCCCTCGGTACCATGATCTAGGCCATTTATTTATTTATTATATTAAATATAGTACAACATTTTGTCATTTACTCACCCTTATGTTGCCTTGCTTTTGTCTGTAGATCACAAAGGAGATGTTCTGGAAAATGTTTGCTGCTATTTCACATAATGACAGTGAATTGGGATGCTGTTGAGCTCCAAAAATGACAAGAAATAACCATATAAACTCAATTGAAGTATCATAAATATTTGTCCAAATTACTTGTGTGCTATGTTCTATCCTAGCCCACAAATCTCTTTCATACTTGTGCATATGCAAATTTGGTGCATCAAGTTTACTGCCAAAGGCCATTGGGTAATCATGTTTCATGAGAATATGTGGAAGTGTGAATGAGATTTTAGTGCTACTGTGTAGGGCAAGAATAGCATCCTTTTTGGACTTTGACAGCCTTTAGTCAAGTCAAGTCAAGTCAATTTTATTTGTATAGCGCCTTTCACAACACACATCGTTTCAAAGCAGCTTTACAGAATATCAGCATTAACAGACGATAAAACTGTAATGTCTATAAAGTCGATTAATCATCATTGTGTAATTTCGATAAAATATGATATTTAATAGTGTTTAAAAATAATTAAATGATAATTGTATTAATAACCCCAGTGAGCAAGCTGTAGGCGACTGTGGCAAGGAACACAAAACTCCATAAGATGTTGATTAATGGAGAAAAATAACCTTGGGAGAAACCAGACTCACTGTGGGGGCCAGATCCCCTCTGGCTAACATTATGAATGTAATGTAAATATTAATTATGTATAGGTAAAATCATGGTTTAAAATTATTAAACTAAGTGTTAAGGGTCAGTGATTAAACATTGATTGTGTTTGAACTGTAAGATTAATGACCAAAGTCTTTGAAGTCCATCTTGATTAATTGCAGAAGTTCACATAGATGCAATTGTCCTTGTTAATTGACTGATGAAGGCTTTTGTTGGCAATAGTTAGTCTATGCATTCCATTTCAAGATCGTAGTCCATCAATAGACCGAGGTGATGTTTGTTGGAGTTGGCATCATTTCATCCTCTGAAGTCCGTCATAATAGATTGAAGTGATGTTTGGCTGGCACCGGCTGCATTTAGTCATCATCATTCTGCAACATGTAGCAGTGGAGTCTAACATGAAGCAGGAATGGTGCTGGATCCAGCCGTTTCTGGTGACCTTAGGATAGGAGTCCCGAGGTTGAGACAGGGAAACAAATAAAAAGATGTAAGCGTAGATGCCATTTAATTTATTGCAGAGTAAGAGATCATGCTCAATGTTTCTGGTTTCTGGTTCCGGCAGACCCAACTAAAGCAGCCTAATTGTGGGTTGGAGGATAAATTAGGTGTATGCCTGGCTAAATAGATGAGTCTTTAGTCTAGACTTAAACTGAGAGAGTGTGTCTGCATCTCGAACAGTGTTTGTGTTATGATCCCGTGTTGTCTGCCCCGTGTTTTGTATTTCACTCGTCACGGTTCACGTTCCATGTCACGTTTTCCTTGTTGTCCGCCCCGTGTTTCACTGTCCTTGTAAAACTACATTTCCCATCATTCCCGACCCTCACTGCCAGCACTGTGTAATTGTCCACACCTGATTGTTATTTCATCATTATCGTGTCTGTTTATTTAAACCCCGCTGTTTCCTCCTTCCTTTGTCAATCGTTGTTTGACTGTAGCGTTTTCATGTTCCCATTCCTGGTCATTCCTCTAGTTTGTCTACGTTTACCCTTTATGTTATATTTCTTTGTATTGTTTTGTACTTTAGCTTGTTTTCCCATTGTGGACCTTTTCTTTCTTTTCTGTTTGTACTTATTATAAACCGCATTTAGATCCGAATTCCCCGTCTGTCTCCTCAGTAACAGTTTGGGAGACTATTCCATAATTTAGGAGCCAAATATGAAAAGGATCTTTCTCCTTTAGTGGATTTTGATATTCTAGGAACTAATTTTGTGATCTTAATGAACGTGTTGGAATATAGCATGGTAGAAGATCACTTAAGTACTGCGGAGCTAGACCATTCAAAGCTTTGTACGTAGTTAACAGAATTTTAAAATCAATACGGAATTTAACAGGTAGCCAATGTAACGATGATAAAATTGGGCTAATATGATCATATTTCTTGGTTCTCGTCAGCACTCTGGCTGCTGCATTTTGAACCAATTGAAGTTTATTTATTGATCTTGCTGGACATCCTCCCAGTAATGCATTACAATAATCTAGTCTTGAGGTCATGAATGCATGAATTAGTTTTTCGGCATCAGCAACCGAGAGCATATGCCTTAATTTAGCAATATTTCTTAGGTGGAAGAATGCTGTTCTACAAACATTTGTAATTTGATTTTCAAAGGACAGATTGGTATCAAATATAACACCTAAGTTCTTCGCTGTTGAAGATGATGTAACAGTACATCCATCTAGAGTCAAATTATATTTTAGTGGCTTATTTTTAGAGTTTTTTGGTCCAATAATTAGAACCTCTGTTTTGTCAGAATTGAGTAGAAGGAAATTTCTGGCCATCCAATCTTTTATTTCATTAATACACTCTGCTAATTTTGAGAATTGTGAAATCTCATCAGGTTTTGAAGAAATATAAAGTTGTGTATCGTCAGCATAGCAGTGGAAACTTATTCCACGATTCCTGATAATATCTCCCAGGGGAAGCATATACATGGAGAAAAGCAGAGGCCCTAAAACTGATCCCTGTGGCACTCCATATTTTACTTTTGTTTGGTTTGACAATTCCTCATTTACATAGACAAAGTGGTAGCGGTCTGCTAAATATGACCTAAACCATGCTAATGCCACTCCACAAATTCCAACATAATTCTCTAACCTATTCAAGAGAATGTCGTGATCTATCGTGTCGAATGCAGCACTAAGATCTAAAAGCACTAGTAGAGAAATGCAGCCGCGATCAGATGATAAGAGCAAGTCATTTGTAACTCTGATAAGTGCAGTCTCTGTACTGTGATGAGGCCTAAATCCTGATTAAAATTCTTCATATATACTATTTCTCTGTAGAAATGAACATATTTGGGAGGATACTACCTTTTCTAGTATTTTTGACATAAACGGGAGATTTGAAATCAGTCTATAATTAGCAAGTTCTCCAGGATTAAGTTGTGGCTTCTTAACTAGCGGTTTGATAATTGCCATTTTAAAGTTTCTTGGGACATGTCCTAAGCATAGCGAGGAGTTAATGATATTAAGAAGAGGTTCTGATATTACAGGAGATACCTCTTTTAAGAGCTTAGCTGGTATAGGATCTTACAAACAAGTTGTGGCTTTTGATGTTTCGATAAGTTTTGTTAGCTCTTCATGACCTATGATAGAGAAGGATTGAAGTTGCACATGAGGGAAATTATTCGACACTGTTTTCTGAGGTGCTATGACAGATGATTGCATAATTCCAATTTTATTTCTGATTATTTAAATTTTATCTGTGAAGAAATTCATGAAGTCATTACTCTTGAGCTGTGACATAATATCTGGTTCGGTTGAGGCTTTATTCCTAACCAATTTAGCCACAGAACTGAATAAACATCTAGGATTGTTGTGGTTATTTTCTATGAGTTTACTAAAATATGCTGACCTGGCAGCTTTGAGTGCGTGTTTGTAGCTACAGACACTATCCTTCCATGCACCCTGAAATACTTCTAATTTTGTATTTTTCCACATGCGCTCCATTTTCCGAGCTGCTCTCTTGAGAGCATGAGTGTGATCATTGTACCATGGTGCAGGGCTTATTTCTTTAATTTTCTTTTAATCGAAGTGGGGCGACAACATCAAGGGTGCTAGAGAAGACTGCATTTAAATTTTTTGTTATTTCATCAAGTTCTTCTGGGCTTTGGGGTTTATTGAGTATATGAGATAGATCTGGAAGAGTATTAGTGAAGCTATCTTTAGTGGTCGAAAGAATAGTTCTACCTGAACGATAGCGTGGTGTAGATTGAGTAACATTAGCTGATTGCAACATGCAAGAGACGAGGTAATGATCCAAGATGTCATCGCTCTGCTGCAGAATTTCTATATTATCAACATCAACTCCATATGAAAGAATTAAATCTAGCGTATGATTATGGCGATGAGTTGGTCCTGTTACATTTTGTCTGACTCCAAGAGAGTTGAGAATATTGATAAAGTAACTTTATGCTTTAGTAACTTTAGTAACTGAATGCTTTCATTATATGGAAAAGAGCATCATGAACATTCTGTAGAACATCTCCATTTATGTTCCACTTCTCCAGTCGGGTGGACTGGGGCTTCCTACAACAGACATTGAGGCACATGGGCTTTAGTGAGACGTTTATAAAGTGGGTCCAAACTTTTTATAAAAACCCAAAGTCACGGGTAAGGGTCAATGGGCACTGCTCAAAATTTTCAACTGGGCATATGGGTCATATGGGTTTGGAACAATGGTGAAAGAGGGTGAGAAAATGATGACATTTAAATTTTTGGGTGAACTATCCCTTAAGTTTCTGCCTCTAGAGGGAGACAAATATCTTATTTATGCTCAATCTTGTCTCTCATAGGAAAAAAAAAAAAGAAAGAAAAAAAACACAACAAAAGACAGGAAGCTGCATTGCATACCATAAAATGATTGTCATGCATATTATATTAAAACATTAATCACATTGTAAGCAAAACATCCCATATTAAAAACATTGTGTCCTATATTGATGCTGATACTCAAGGGTGGGGTTAAGCTCTCCCATACTGAGAGATCAGGAAACAGCTTCCTTAACTCCCATCACTGAAAAATATCCAGAAACGGTTTAATTTACTAGGTTTTTCTGAACAATTGTCCTTGAATTAACTAAGTTGAAGCAGCTCAAGGTTACTTCTGTGTCACATGACCAGACAGAGGCTCAATTCAGTCAAGACATGGAATGAATGAGGTTTAAATATAACATGTGTTTATTTAACGTAACTTACAATATACAGTATGTGTATTTGTTTATTTGTTATATCTACATCTGGCTAGGAGCCCTGAGAATGATTTGGAGGAAAGTTATTAATTTTAAAATCTGTTAAGGGTGGCTCTGAAAAGTACTCAGACCAACTTTGGATTGTGTCACTTAAATGCTAGTATCACCAAAAGTTAAAATTTGGACTTCTCTTTTGCTAACCTTTGAACTGTATGGCCCAAAAACACAATTCACATGTCATTTGATTCAACTACTCCTTCAAAATTCACTGTTCTACTAATAACTTGTTAAAATTTAGCTTGGATAAAACAATTATTGTACATAAATATTAAGATTGCACAAAATTACATGTTAACTAGGTAAAAAAACATTAAACTAATTTGATTTATGTTTTTATTAAAAGTACAAAACTGTTAACATATTTGAATATTTGATTTTTTCTCAATACCCCTTTAAAAACCTTAACTCGAGGACTTCCGGTGACGTCATGTTGACAGCAGCCTGAGAGACTCGCTCCGTCCAAAATTTTAATAATTTCCTAACAAAACCAGCATAAAACTCGGCGATTCTTAACAAATTCGACATGTCGACAACTAGAGGCAGAGGACAATCTAAACAGGACTCAGCTAAGGAAAAAGGCAAAAACTTGAAGCAGCTAACTTTGCTACAAGTGCAGAGTGCGCAATCGGACGCTAGCATGCGTGACCCCGAGTCAAAAATACTTGCTGAGCTCGAGAAAATGAGGAAAGACAACCAAGATGGACACTCAGACCCAACTATCTTTAACACGGCTGGAAACGTCCTTCGCTGAACTGAAAGGAGAACTTACTGAGCTGCAAAAGAGAACCACAGAGGCGGAGGACCGTATTAGTGCTAATGAAGACATGAGCGGGCCCTTCGTTATTTTCTGCACCGAGAAATGGATTTGAATGCACGATGTGAAGATATGCAAAATCGTCTAAGGCGAAACAATCTGAGAATTTATAAAGTGGCTGAAGGGAGCAAGGGAAGAGATGTTAAGCTTTTTGTACATGATTTGCTTAGATCTGTTCTTCGAATTCCTCCCAAACTTAACATCGTCATTGAAAGGGCACACAGATCGCTCACTGCCAAGCCCAAGAACCCTGAAGCAGCCCCTCGTTCTCTTGTTGTTAGGTTTTTGGACTTCTCAGTAAAGAAATCATACTAAGACAGGCCTGGGAGCAGAAAAAAGTCATGCACGAAGGAAAACAGATCTACTTTGATCACGACTTCTCTCCCGAGCTGCAGAAAAAAAGGGCGCTGGTGCGTGAAGCAGTAAAGCAGCTAAAGATGAAAAACATTAGGGCAAAGTGTGTTTTCCTGCACAGCTGAGAGTTTTTATGGAGGATGGCGTGAAGACCTACCCGACATTGATGGATGCTGTGCTGGTACTTGAGGAGTTGGGGGTGCACGCCCGAGTAGACGAGAGGGAACGACTGGAGACGGAGCTGTGCCGAGACGGGTGGAATACAGCGGGAAGGAGAGTCAACGGAGGTCCTGCGACACTCGCCTACGCCGAAATTAAAGCCTTTTTCAACACAGATAACTAGTTTATACCTTCGCCGAGTTCATCTATCTAACTAAACCAGTATAGTTAGGAGAAGGAAAAAAAAAAGTGAAGATTTCCAATATGGACGAGACGCGAGAACCACTAAGTGGAGGACCACCTATCCACAGCTAAGTTGCAAACGAAACGCTCTGTGAGCGACAGCGATACCGCACACGGCGTGTTTTTTCCCCGCGGAGGACCAGTCACCAACCTCCGTCCAAGACACATCGGGGACTGGGTCATTCAGGTTTGAGAACTAGCCAAAAGATTTACATTTGATCCAGTCGGGTATGTGGAAGCCTACATTGTTCTATTTGTTAGTTATGTGTTCATGTGCATATGTTCTATTTGTCCTGAGACTTTTAATGGGCCATTATACTGTTATTTTCTGTAATGATTCTTTTTATGGAGATTCAAGAAAGGGTTATAGTAGTTGAATATACAACATAATAACGGATGGATAATCTAATATGTGTTACTTATAATGTTAAAGGCTTAGGTAGTCCAATTAAAAGGAAAAAAGTGCTGAATCATTTGAAAAAACTTAACTGTGCCATAGCAATGCTACAGGAAACGCATCTCTCATATAAGGAGCACATGAAGCTGAGGAGAGAGTGGGTAGACCAGCAATATAGCTCCTCACATCAAAGTGGGAGGAAAAGAGGAGTTGCTATTCTTTTTAACAAGTCAGTGTATTTTTGCCATGAGAAGACTTTCAGTGACAAATTAGACACAGAGTCAATAAACTTATGTGAAATCTTTTGCAACTCAAATTAAACATACCAGATTGGTGTAGCAATTAGCTCTATAGATTGCTCTGCTGCAGATTTTAAACGGGTACTGGTAATTGGGAGTTGTCCACTAGATGGCTGTAAAAAAGTTTAAAAAGTATGAAGTGTAAAGCTCTGGCTGTGTTTGGAATCGCATGCTGTCGTACTATGTGTGTACTATTTCTGCAATATGTACAGGGTTGGGGAGTAAGGGAATACATGTTATGGGATTACGTATTGTATGTCATTTGTTTAATTTAATATTTAGTCCTTTCAGATGGAAAACATTCATACATATAAATGATGTGATTCAAAGTGCATTTGAACAGCAGTGAAACACTTTCTTATGATGTGTTACATTCATATGAGCAGATAGAGATGTAAGTTTGGAGCAGAAGAAATAGAAATATACCTTTTGTAAATTGTCAGCTTTACGCTAATCTAAATGCTATTTCTAGCCTTTTTACATGCACGTTACCAGACACAATACAGTTTTTTTCAAGAAAATTCACGTTGGATCATAATTTCTAACCCCCTGTCCTCCCCACAGCCATCACAGCTGGATGATTGGTTCCTGGGTGTGCGCGCCGCTCACAGCCATGCCCCCCCGGTCCCTTTCTTCCCGGAGGTGCATGATGAGGAGGCCATCTCACACATCCTGCCCCTCCGCAATCCCTGCGGCTAGAAAACGTGCTCCGCCTCAACCCGGGCACAGCTCTCAGCCCCAGCTTCGAGCACCCCACAGGAAGCGCACGCCCCCCGCCTCACGGACCCCCTCGAGGACCTGGAAGGCTCACAGGCGTTCCTGAGATGCTCGCTCCAGAGCTGGTAAGCAGACCACTCCGTCCCCTGGTGGAGGGCCAGGAGGAGAATCTTTATTTGAAGTTTTTTCATTTGCCGCACCCTACCGGGGCTGTGGTACCCACATTCTCAATAAAAGAGCGATTGGCTTTGTCTCAAAATACTGTTCTCACGGCACTCTGCCGCCTGACCTCGACAGTCCCCTGGACGCGGACTCCCCGCCTCCAGCCAAGCCACGACTGTCCCCCGGCCGGCCGGTTCTGATGAGTCTAGAGGACGCCGATGCTGGACCTCCTCCTCAGTCACTAACCCGCCCCCTGCTGGGTGCGCAGAGCAAGCTTCAAGTCTTTTCTCAGCACCAGTGCCTCGGGACGCACTTTTGCCTCCCGATGCCGTACTACCTGCTCCGCCCCGCTGCGAAGCCCCGCCAGGTACATCAAAAATAATCGTCCCTTTAGTGCCCCTAGCACGGAGCTTGGAGTTGTGGCTTTTACTTCCCAACCAGTCTCCGCTTTTCTGAAGTACGCAAGTATGCCAAGTCCCTGTGCGCGGAAATCGCAACCCTTTTACACAAAGATGCGATAGAGCCTGTCCCGCCAACCGAGTTGAAGAAAGGTCTCTACAGCCCTTATTTCATCGTACCCAAGAAAGGCGGCAGCTTACGACCAATCTTGGACTTGCGAGTTTTCAACTGGGCCTTACACAAACTTCCGTTCAAAATGCTCGCACAAAAACATATTTTAACTTAAGTCCAGCATCTAGATTGGTTCGCAGCAGTAGACCTGAAGTACGCGTACTTCCACATATCAATCAATCACATCTTGATCAAATCAGACAGCACCACCGCGGTAGCGTACATAAATCGCCAAGGCGGCGTACGCACCCGCCACATTTCACAACTCGCCCGTCATCTCCTCCTTTGGAGCCAGCAGCGACTCAAGGCAACCTCAATGTGGTATCGGACGCGCTGTCACAACAATGCTTGCCCAGTGGAGAGTGGAGGCTTCACCCTCCACTCTACTAGTGTATAGTAATTATAAGAAGTAGCTCATTATTATATTTACAGTATTGTATGTCTTTGTAAATTGTTTTCTCTGTTGTCACTATCGTTAATCAGCATGGCTTGTGTCCCGCATTAAAAACCTTTTACTATTGTTTCAACTAATCTACACAGCAATAATTTTATTCTGCTCCCACAGGAACATCTTTAAACCAGTTTAACTGTCATGTTTATTTTGTTGATTCATGTTTTTCATGTCTTTTATTTTGAAAAGTTTGATTATCTTGTTATCAGTTCAGTCTGTTCATTGGTTCCCTCATCATTGTTTTACCCATTGTCCATGTATTTAATCCCTCATGTTTACCATTGTCCTTTGTCAGGTATTGTGTTTGGTAACGTTGTCATGCCAAGTCAGGTATAAATCAAGTCTAGTCAAGTTCACGCTTATGTGTATGTTTCACGTTCATAGTTAGGTTTTTTTGGATCACACTTTTGCTAAATAAACTGCACTTGAGTTCATCTTTACTTCATCATCATCGTCTTCATCATCATCATTGCCAGCATGAATGTAACAGAATTACCTGACCTACACAATATGAACCCAGCGGTCAGACTCCTATGCCTACGTCAGGGGAGTCATCCCCTAGAGGATTATGTGGAGGATTTCTGCGCTCTGGCCTGCCGGATGAAATAGCCATCTACCCTCCAGGCAGGTTTGAGTGAGCCAGTTTCCTCCCTGATAACTGGTGATCAGAGTACTTGCGGCCTGGCTCAGTATATTGACCTTGCCCTCTAGATTTTTGGTTCTACATTCACTGTAAGGGAGGCGGATACTGAGCCATAGTCCCACGTCATGGCCGCCGAGCCAGCGTCCCAAGTCATGGCTGCAGAGCCAGAGTTCCACGTCATGGCTGCCGAGCCAGAGTTCCACGTCATGGCTGCTGAGCCAGAGTTCCACGTCATGGCTGCCGAGCCAGAGTTCTACGTCATGGCTGCCGAGCCTGTGTTCCACATCATGGCCTCCAAGCCAGAGTTCCTTGTCATGGACGCTGAGCTAGCGCCATCTTTTGCTCCAGATCCTGAGTCTGCTCCATGCCATGTCACAGCAACACCTCAGCGTGCTCCATGCCATGTCACAGCAACGCCTGAGCCTGCTCCACACCATGTCATAGCCACATCTGTACAGTTGAACTGGGTGATGGTTCCCACACTTGTACCCACCCTATGGTTGCTTTTTCATGATCAGGCAAGGAGAACTTTCGACCCTCCGACCCAGCATGGACCCTCCAAGCCCTGGAATCTGCCTTGGCCAGTCGATCCCTCGGCATCGCTTCAGCTCTGTGTTTCCTCGGCTCCACTGCTGTCCTTCAGCCTGTTGGCATTACTGGCATCCCTTGTGCCTCCAACTCCTCCTTGGCTCTCCAATCCTCTGGCTACGCCTTGTCCCTCTGATCCATCAGCTAAACCGGGGACCTCCGTCCCTACGGCTCCGCCTTGGTCCTCAGCCCCACTGGCTCTGCCTCAGTCTTCCAATTCCCAAACTCAGCCTTGCTTTTCTGAGCCACCAGTGCCACCTTGGTCCTCCCTGCCTCCAGCTCCACCCTGGCTCTTCGAGTCTTCGACTACTCTCTGGGTACCAAGTTCCCTGGTGTCGCCCTTCAAGTATCTCATGGCTCAGCCTTCCATGGCTACACCCCTCAAATCTCTCACAGCCCCATCTTCCACTGCTCCAGCCCTCGAGCCTCTCAGGGCCCCACCTTCCATTGACTCTGCCCTTATCCCATGCCACACAATCTGTCTTGCCAGGCCACGCCCCACACCATGCCATTCCGAGTCATGCCTCTAGACCCCCCTTTTGTTCATGTGTTGGGAGCTGCCCCTTGGGGGGGTGTCGTGTATTTTGTTGATTCATGTTTTCCATTTGTTTTATTTTGAAAGGTTTTATGTCATGTGATTTCATGTTTCACTCCAGGTTCATGTGGCATGTTTTCATTGATTTATTGTTTGATTATCTAGTTATCAGTTCTGTCTGTTCATTGGTTCCCTCGTCCTTGTTTTACCCCTTGTCCATGTACTGAAGCCCTCATGTTTACTATTGTCCTTTGTCAGGTATTGTACCATGCCATGTCAAGTCAAGTTTAAGTCAAGTTCAAGTTTATGTTTATTTTTCAAGTTTATAGTTAGGGTTTTTTAGATCTCACTTTTGCTAAATAAACTGCACTGGGATTCATCTTTTCTTCATCATCTTCATCATCGTCATTGCCAGCAGGAACGTTACCTTAACTGCTTGAATGTCACTGCAGTGCTCACGCAGAATCATCTTTAGTATTGTTTCAACTAATCCTCTGACACAGCTCTTTCACACCTAGTTCCCCTAGAACTGTTGCCACAACAGCTGCAATGTTTCCCAAGGTTAAAAAATGCAATTATTTATTTTTGTCTATCACAACTACAAATACAATTCCCTTTCCTTGCCTTCACATGACCAACTCCGACTTTCTGTACACACTTGTCAAAACAAATTAAGCATGCATGTGTACTGGTTGATTGGTTATATATTGTACTTTTCCACCATGGTTCAGGTGCAGGTTCCGGGCTGGTGCAAATTCTCGAGTTGTTCCATGCGTTTCCACCTCAGAAAAAGTTGTGAAATTTAAGATTACATTTATTTGATATAATATAAACAGAAAAGTAATGTCTCTCTGTGGCGTAAGCCCCGTCTGACAGTCTGAAGAAGTTGTACTCGGAACTGTCATATCCTGCTGGAGATAGGAGGCAGTGTCTGGCTGAGATAATGAAGTTGCAGGAAATGCTCTGCCATGTCAGACGTCTCATAAGGCACATGATGACTAGAGGAGGACCGGCCTCTATTGATTATAGTTACGACGGCGGAATTTTCGCAAAACCACGATGTGTTTGCATGTCCAAAGGGAACCCCATATAAGGGAGGGGGCTGCATCCGTGAAAAGGTACATTTCATCTGGAGATTCGTTTTTTTGTGAAAAAGTAATTGCCATTCCAGTGATTTAATACTGTAGCTGTGACCAGAAGGGAGGTCCGAGCAGCAGCCATCATCGATTGATATGTAGGAGAGGTTGTCTACAGAATGGGTTAGTATGAGGAGGCAGGAAACAAAGGAGCGGCCTTGAGGAATGATGCACATGGTAAAATTTGAGGTGGCCTAATAGGGACAGGAGATCGCATTATGAGACCCAAACTGAACAATGTGCAAATAGACCTGATCCTGTTGAGTTTAACTTTAGGCAGGGAAGCTTATGTGTTTAGAGAATCGAGCGCGATGCCTAGATATTCAAGAGACGTGGCCCATGGGTTTTTTTTCTCTGTCCCCTTACGAGCGGACCCATGTTTTCCTTGGGTAAGTTTCGGCTGCCCAACGGTCACCATGTGTAGCAACTCCCCCCTGGCTGAGGCTGGATCTACCAACGCGCCACTTCCACGTGTCGCCTAAAAACACATGTGATGTATTCACCACCTTACCTCCCCAGCTGGGTAGGGGTGGTCTCCGCAGGGTCTTTTCCCCCTGAAAGAATAGGAAATTGGGTAAGACCCCCTTCCCTCAGTGCGTGTAAGGGCCCCGGCTGTCTATTGCTCTATGTGAGAAACATAGATATAAAAGAGGCCCAGCCAGGCTTGGCCCGTTCCCAGGTTGGCAAGCGTCACCTTGTTCCCCTGTCAGGGTAACCAAAAGGATTCCGACGACTTTTGTGGGGCATTGGGGAAGGGTACGTGTAGTCTGATACAGCTGGTCATCTGGCACGTAAAAAACACCTGCCCGCTCCTGTGTCGGACCACATACACGGTTCAGCGCATGGCGTAATTTAAATTGGACCCCTAGAATCGCTTCTCCGACACAACGTGGAGAGGTGGCCTTCCCGGCCACGTCGCTGAGCCGAGCGGCTGTAGTGGCCGGACCATTTCTGGCTCCTCAGAAAAATCCTGAATGAACTGTAGTATTTGCCTCGCCTTTATACCCGTATGTCCGGGGGCGGGATATGCAAATACTGACTGCCAACTTCTCATTGGCTTTTTTTCATAGATCAGAGGTATATTCGGTGGCTCAAGAGAGACCCCTAGTGTCGCTTCTCCGACACAACGTCTCGTTCCCTCCATCGGGGAACGGAGGTTACATTTGTAACCTAGACGAGATATATATATATATATATATATATATATATATATATATCGCTGCTTTCCAGTTCAGTCTCATTTGCCCAACTGTCGGATATAATTTTGTTAATGAAACCTACAAATTCTCCCATTGGTGTCATACCATCACGGTTTCTGAAAGATGTTTTTATTTCTGATGCCCCCATTATGCTGGCCATAATCAACAGTTCTTTGAGAAATGGAGTGATCCATTCAGCCTCTGCTAAAAAAAAAACTCATCTTGACCCTACAGTTTATAAGAATTATAGGCCTTATTCATAATTGCCTTTTCTGTCCAGAATCTTGGTAAAGGTGGTTTATTCGCAGCTCTATTCTTACCTATTCTAACCTCCTTCAACATATTTGAAATATTTCAATCAGGCTTTAGGTCACTGAATAGCACTGAGACTGTATTATTAAAGGTGACCAATGATATTTTAGTCTCCCTGGATTCTGGCAACAAGGCCATTTTAATCCTTCTAGACCTCAGTGCAGCATTTGACACGATCGATCACTCCATTCTTTTACATCATCCTGAGAAGGTAGTTGGCATCCAGGGAGTTGCATTAAACTGGTTTTCCTCATATCTTAAGGAAATAACTTTTTCTATCAGTATTGATAATCACTTCTCTTCCCCAACACTGATCACATGTTGCATCCCACAAGGCTCCATGTTGGGTCCTCTACCTTTTTCTCTGTATATGCTTCCTTTAGGCTATATCTTTCAGAAGTACAGTGTAGCTTAGCATTGTTATGCCAATGACACACAATTTTACCTTCCTGTCAGGTCTAACAATTTTTGTTCCATCAGTAATCTCATCTCCTGTCTTGAGGAAGTTAAATTATGGATATCTGAAAACTTCCTCATGCTTAATAAGGATAAAACTGAGGTCATTGCTTTTTGTTATGTATCGCTGACATTGAAAATCAGTTAGGTTCATTGTCTTTAACCATGCACAATAGAGTTAAGATCTTGGGTGTCATCTTTGATTTTGATGTATTATTTGATAAGCAGATAAATGCCACTGTTAAAGGAAGAGGTCCATTAAAGCTAAATTAAAACAGCTTCTCTCATAGAAGGACTTGGAAAAAGTGATTCATGCTCTTATTACATCCTGGCTGGTTTACTGCAACACCTTATATGTGGGTCTGTCTCAATTTTTTTTTTCACGTCTGCAAGTAGACAAAATGCAGCAGCTAGACTTCTAACGGGTACCAAGAAAAGAGAGCATATCACCCCTGTTCTCGCTTCCCTCCATTGGATTCCAGTTAGCTAAAGAGTTCAATTCAAAGTTCTGCTGTATGTTTATAAGACCTTGCATGGTCTAGCCCCTCAGTACATTGCTGATTTACTTCAACTACATTCTGCACCTAGGTCTCTTCGATCATCAAATCAGTTACTCCTCTCTGTTCCTCGTTCCCATTTGAAAACCAAAGGTGATCGGGCATTTGTAGTTGCGGCCCCCAGATTGTGGAATGCACTCCCATTTGTTGTTAGGTCTTCTCCCTCATTGCCCATATTTAAATCTAGATTGAAGACACATTTTTTTCTTTTTAGCCTATAATGTTGTTTGAGAATTATAGGGGTTTTATGTGTAGGTTTTACAAAGTTTTATTAGTTTGTTCTTTTTAACATTTTGGAAGTTCTATTCAATTCTGGGGCTGGTTGCATAAAACTGTTTTAGACTAGTCTTACTAGTTAGTCGTCTAAAATGTTGGTCTTCATTTTTTCAGTCAGTTGCATAAGAAAAAAAGATCAGTCTAATTAAAGACCAAAATGTAAGACAGCACACCTCAGGCAAATTTTTGTTTACATTCCATTTTGCCATTGAAAATAACTGTCAGCTGAGCCAGTGGGGACTGAAAGGGGCTTGAGTTGAGACTTGTTTGAAGACTTTGACTTCATGTCTTCATGTACATTCAACAAAATGTGTTTTTAATTATTTGGGTTAAATCACTAAATGTGTTCATTAAAATACATTTTTAAGCATTGTAGTCCTCTAATAAGCAAATATTCTCAGCGAATAAAAAATTTATTGAGCGTCCACTGTCGGCCATTTTTTTTAAGCTGTTCAGTGTCTTATTTTTCCCACAATGCAATGCAAATTAGACTGTCTTACTAAAGACAACTATGAGCTTGTTTTATGCAACAGGCTTTCTATGGAGTCTTTAGCTAGTCAAACTAATTGTTAGATGCAGTCTTAAGTTAATGGTTATGTTTATGCAACCGGCCCCTGGTATTAATGTTTGTAAAAAAAATTGTACTGCACTTTGGTTACAACATTTGTTGTTTTTACAACTTTTGCCATCACCTGCTGGCTAACATATGTAATGAAAAACAAATATGTAAAAAGAGACACATAGCCTACAGTAGCTCTTAACACATATGCACTGCTCTTACACTTTAGTTTAGAATGGCAAGAACACAAGCGGAGTAATACACACACAGTGAAGCATCGGAGTTCTGATGGTGTGAGACCATCAGTGCTCATGGAATGTCTCTCGTCCAATCAGATTTGAGGACCGAAACTAACTGTTGTGTGTGTGTTTGTGTGTGTGTGTGTGTGTGTGTGTGTGTGTGTTCTGTATGTCATTTATTTTCACTCACATGGCCCCATTCACTTCCATTTTAAATAACTCACTGTAACCCAGATTTTATATATATATATTTTTTTAAAGGAACGAGTCGAAATAAAACATTTTGTGGTAATCAAAATTATGCTACAAATGCTGTTGATTGAGCTTAACTTCTATTGAAGCCTAAACTTTCATTTAAGGGCAGCACTATGCGATACGTCGAATGCACAAAGTCATTTGCATGGCCATGAGGCTTTGAATTTTTCATGCAAACATGTACTATGTCTAGGCATAAGTGATTGTGGTAAGTGTGATTAAATTGCACGCGCAAAGTGCTAATGGGCTGGGTCAAGAGGTTTTTCTCACTGTTTGCATTATATTATATATTCCATTCCCTGTCAAGCAATGTCAATATAAATGAATATTTATTATAATTATAGCATATTTAGGCAAGGCAAGGCAAGGCAAGGCAAGGCAAGTTTATTTATATAGCACATTTCATACACAATGGTAATTCAAAGTGCTTTACATAGAAGAGATTAAAATAAGAATAAAAAAATAAGAATAATTGAAACAGTTTAGAATAAAATAAAATACAGTACAAACAGTCGGACACACAGTGGCACAGTGCTCATTCAGTAAATGCACAGCTAAACAGATGTGTTTTGAGTCTGGATTCAAATCCACATTCACATTCAAATGTGACTACTGTAGGAGCACATCTGATCTCTTCTGGAAGCTGGTTCCAGCTGTGGCTGGCATAAAAGCTAAAAGCAGACTCTCCTTGCTTAGAGTGAACCCTTGGTATTTCTAGCTGATGTGATCCTAATGATCTGAGTGATCTGTTGGGTTTATATTCAGTGAGCATATCTGCAATATATTGAGGTCCTAGCCCATTGAGTGATTTATATCAAGTCAAGTCAAGTGGTTTTTATTGTCGTTTCAACCATATACAGTTAGTACGGTACACAGCAAAACGAGACAACGTTCCTCCAGGACCATGGTGCTACATAAAAACAACAAAGGACCAACATAGGACCACATGAGACTACACAACGAAATAAAATACCTATATAAACTACCTATATATACCTATATAAAGTGCACGTGCAAACATGTGCAAAAAGTACAGGACAGTACAACAAATTACTGACAATGAACAGGACAATAGACAGTGCAGCGCCGACCAGTACTCAGTAGTGCAAAAAGATGACAGTTTCTAAAAATGTAAACATAACATACTATGAGATAATGTTCTATGCACATAGCAGTTATTGAGGTAGCAGACAGTTATGTGACAGTAATTAAAGTGCAAATCAGGACACGTGTGTGTCAAACCAGTCTCTGAGTATTGAGAAGTCTGATGGCTTGGGGGAAGAAGCTGTTACACAGTCTGGCCGTGAGTCCCCGAATGCTTCGGTACCTCTTGCCAGACGGGAGGAGGGTAAAGAGTTTGTGTGAGGGGTGTGTGGGGTCGTCCACAATGCTGGTTGCTTTGCGGATACAGTGTTTTTTGTAAATGTCTTTGATGGAGGGAAGAGAGACCCCAATGTTCTTCTCAGCTGTCCTCACTATCCTCTGCAGGGCTTTGCGGTCCGAAACGGTGCAAGTCCTAAACCAGGCAGTGATGCAGCTGCTCAGGATGCTCTCAATAGTCCCTCTATAGAATGTAGTGAGGATGGGGGTTGGGAGATGTGCTTTCCTCAGCCTTCGAAGAAAGTAGAGATGCTGCTGGGCTTTCTTGGTGATAGAGCTGGTGTTGAGGGACCAGGTGAGGTTCTCCGCCAGGTGAACACCAAGGAATTTGGTGCTCTTGACGATCTCCACAGAGGAGCCGTCAATGTTCAGCAGAGTGTGTTCACCTTGTGCTCTCCTAAAGTCAACAACCATCTCTTTTGTTTTGTCAACATTCAGGGACAGGTTGTTGGCTCTACACCAGTTCGTCAGCCGCTGCACCTCCTCTCTGTATGCTGACTCGTTGTTCTTGCTGATGAGACCCACCACGGTCGTGTCATCGGCTGAACTTGATGATGTGATTCGAGCTGTGCATTGCTGCACAGTCGTGAGTCAGCAGAGTGAACAGCAGTGGACTGAGCACACAGCCCTGGGGGCCCCAGTGCTCAGTGTGGTGGTGGTGGAGATGCTGTTCCCGATCCGGACTGACTGAGGTCTCCCAGTCAGGAAGTCCAGGATCCAGTTGCAGAGGGAGGTGTCCAGGCCCAGCAGGTTCAGCTTTCCAATCAGGTGCTGGGGAATGATTGTGTTGAATGCTGAGCTGAAATCTATGAACAGCATTCGAACGTATGAGTCCTTATTGTCTAGGTGGGTGAGGGCCAGATGGAGGGTTGTGGTGATGGCATCGATCCGTTGAACGGTTTGAACGATCACGCAAACTGCAGTGGGTTTAGTGAGGGGGCAGCTGGGTCTTAATCTGCCTCATGACGAGCCTCTCGAAGCACTTCATGATGATGGGTGTAAGTGCGACGGGACGGTAGTCGTTGAGGCAGGACACTGAAGACTTCTTTGGCATGGGGATGATGGTGGTGGCCTTGAAGCACGTTGGAACAACGGCGCTGCTCAGAGAGATACCAGTAATAATACTTTAAAATCAATCCTAAATGTAACTGGGAGCCAGTGTAAAGACCTGAGGACTGGTGTGATATGTTCATATTTTCTGGTTCTGCTCAGAATCCTGGCAGCAGCGTACTGTATGAGCTGCAACTGTCTTATGGTCTTTTTGGGAAGGCCAGTGAGGAGTCCATTACAATAATCCACCCTGCTGGTGATGAAAGCATGCACAAGTTTCTCTAGGTCTTGACTGGAAACAAAGCATCTAATTCTTGCAATATTTTTCAGATGATAGTATGCTGATTTAGTTATTGCTTTGACATGACTACTGAAACTAAGGTCTGACTGTAGAGACACACCAAGATTCCTGACTTGACTTTTAGTTGTTTGACCCCTAGCGTCAAGGTATGCATTCACCTTGAGAACGTCATCTTTGTTTCCAAACACAATGACTTCAGTTTTGTCTTTGTTTAACTGAAGAAAGTTTTGGCACATCCAACTGTTAACTTCATCAATGCATTGGCACAGGGAGTCAATGGGGCTGTAATCGTTAGGTGATAGGGCTAAGTAGATCTGTGTGTCGTCTGCATAGCTGTGGTAAGCAATTTGGTTCTTTCTCATTATTTGGCTCATTGGGAGCATATACAGGTTGAACAGGAGTGGCGCAAGAATTGAGCCTTGAGGGACTCCAGCATGTCATGGACGTCCACTCAGACTTATGGTCTCCTATACTCACATAATAACCTCTCCCTTCTAAGTATGACCTGAACCATTTTAGGACCATCCCAGAAAGCCCCACCCAGTTTTCAAGCCTGTCAAGAAGTATGTTGTGATCAACAGTGTCAAATGCAGCACTGAGGTTGAGTAGTACCAGTACTGATAATTTGCCTGTATCAGTATTTAAGCGAATATCGTTTATTATCTTTATGAGCGCTGTCTCTGTGCTGTGATACGATCGGAAACCAGATTGAAAATTGTCAAAGTATCCATTTGAGTTCAAGAATTTGTTGCCTATGAAAGGAAGATTTGAGATCGGTCTATAGTTGCTTAATATGGTCTTATCCAGATTGCTCTTTTTCAAGAGGGGCTTGACAACTGCAGTTTTCAGGGAGTTTGGAAAACTCCCAGAGAGAAGTGAAGAGTTTATCACTTCTAGGAGATCTGCTTTTAAACAGTTGAACACACTTTTGAAAAAAGATGTGGGAAGTGCATCAAGGGCGCAGGTTGATGTTTTAAGGTGCTGTACGGTTTCTTCAAAAATGTTGCCATCATTTTCTTTGAAATCAGACATAGTAACTACTTTCTCAGGTTGTGGTTTGATTTGTCTGACCCCAGCACAACTCAAGGATGTGCTGATCACCTTTCTGATATTATTGATTTTTTCAGAGAAGAAAGAAGCAAACTCATTGCACTTGCTGTCTGAGAGCAATTCACTGGGAATCTGGCTTGGGGGGTTTGTCAGTCTCTCTACAGTCGCAAAAAGAGTGCGTGTGTTGTTTAAGTTGCTGTTTATAATATTCGAGAAGAAAGTCTGTCTAGCTTTGCCTAGTTCCATATTAAAAGCATGGATGCTGTCTTTGTAGATGTTATAATGGACTACAAGTTTTGTCTTCCTCCACATGCTTCTGCTTTTCTGCATTGTCTTTTCATATTTTGCACTGCTGTTGAGTTTCTCCAAGGTGTTTTTTGTCTGCCACTCTTCTTCCTGACTTTCACAGGAGCAATATCATCAATTACACTTTTAACTTTTGAGTTAAAAGAATCAAGGAGAAAATCAACAGAGTCAGCAGATATACTTGGTGTTAAAGATATAGCCTTCATAAATAGTACACTAGTGTTCTCATTTAAGCATCTCTTCTTGACAGACACAGATCTAGCTTCAATGGCAGGAGAGATCAATATATCAAAGAAAACACAGAAATGATCAGACAGTGCTACATCCTTAATAACAATCGATGAAATGTTTAGACCCTTACTGATAAGTAAATCTAGAGTGTGTCCATGATTGTGTGTGGGTCCATGTACATGCTGAGTCAGATCAAAAGTTTTTAAAACAGTTATGATTTCTTTTGTCATATTGTTTTCTGCATTATCTATGTGAATGTTAAAGTCTCCAGCAATGGCAAAACAGTCAAACTCTGAGGTAATTGTTGATAACAGTTCTGTAAAGTCCTCAGCGAAGGCTGGAGAGTATTTTGGAGGCCTGTAAATAATGATAAGTAAAATGCGTGGAGCACCTTTTAACACACTACCCAGATATTCGAAAGACGGGTAATTCCCAAATGATATTTGCTTACATTGATAGACATCTTTAAAAAGAGCAGCTAAACCCCCACCTCGTCTACCTTCTCTGCAGACACTCAAATAAGTAAAGTTAGGAGGGGATGTTTCATTCTAGCCAAGTTTCATTTAGAAACATAAAATCCAGGTTGTATGTGATAATTAAGTCATTGACTAGAAGTGATTTATTTTTAAGTGAGCGGATGTTTAAAAGTGCTAACTTAACAGTTTTTGTCCCCACAGCAATCTTAGTTTGGCGTGTAATAGGCACCAGATTAGATGGGTTTGCTGTACGGCTTTTGAAGGCCTTAGACTTTCTATGATGTAATCGAACAGCAATAGAGAAAGATACAGGCACACTGGGTTCCCGCTTGTTTTGTAAACATTTGAGAAAGTTACTGTTATCATAGCAGGGACCCAACACATATCACTGAGAGCTGGTATCAGTTGTTTTTGGTTCACCTCGAGCAAATGGAGGAGGGTGTGAGCCCTGGCGTTGTGGCAGAGGTCGAAGAGCTCTCACAGGAGGAGGGGGAGGGCGAGCTGGGCCCGCAGGTGCTTGAGGGGCCTGACGTTTTTTGCTTGATATCTGGGGGCTTGCAGCAAAAAAGTGGGATAGTTTGGTTCCAGCATACACCAGTTCTTCCATTTTCTCTGAGAAACACAGATGTGGAGATGCTGGAGATGTTTTCCAGAAAGTCGTCCTTGGGTGCTGAATCTTGGAGCAGTTCTAATATGTCACAGTCTGTCTGTGGTGAACTTTGTGGGCAGGGCTCAGATGAGATTGTATCCATGAGCAGAAATTGTTGTGGCTGAGTGGTGTTATCATTGTCCTTGTGTGATTTGTCAACTGCATGTCCATTCAGGTGCTGAAGTGAAGTCCTGTGGTCATTCATACTGTGTCCAGGTGTGTGTGTGCCATTCAGATTGAGTGGATTGGCACACACTGCAGAAGGATGATTGAGGGAGAAGTAGATATTGTCCTTTAGCACTCTTGAACCAAGTTTGTTTGGGTGGTGGCCATCCTGTCGAAACAGTTGCCTCTGACTCCAGAAAAGATTGAAGTTGTCAATGAAGTTAACTCCCTTTATATTGCAGGTTTTTTTCAGCCATGTATTAAGCCCAAGCAACCGTGAAAACCTGTTTGTTCCTCTTGCTGGAAGTGGTCCACTGATGAATGTTTGAACTTTCAGTCTTTTAAGTGTTTCAAAAAGTTCATTGAAATTCTTTTTAAGGAGTTCTGACTGCTCTTCGATTTGCAGTCTTATGTTTCATCAGAATGTTCTGAAGTTCCCTGTTTACATCCGAGGTTGTTGCTTGTGGAAGGCAGCATGTAGTTGTATCCCTGCTGCTAATGTTTCTGATTATGGAGTCACCCACTATCAGAGTCCTGGGCCCGGCTGCGCTCTGAGCTGAATGCCGCTGTCTGCTCAACCTTGAGCGCCAGTTCACATCAGTGTTAGCTACTGGCTGATTCAGTCTGTGTTCGATCACATTCATCACATTTGGGGATTCCTCATTTATTAATACTTCAAATCTGTTCTCAAGATGTATAGGCGGTGGTAGGAAACCAGTGTTTGCATTCCTTGTCAGAGCCGTATCTGGGGTAGAGGATGCTACTGTGGCAATATGAGATGCTCGTGACAATCTGATGTCTCGAGTGCCTTTTGGTCTCACTCCCTGTTTTTGCCATCGATTTGTAAGTCGATCGGTTTGTTTCTCTACACTCAGTATGGCCTGTCGAGGAGCACTAGATTCATGGGACTCACCGGCTGTATGCTGAGGGCGTCCATGACGAAGCTCTGTTGTGTGTTCCGTCTGGTTTGGTGGTCCTGTAAATAACTTTGTTTCAAGAACTGCAATCCTTTGTAAAAGTCTGTGGCAGTTAGTGCAGCAAGTAGATTCCAGAAGAGGCATTTTCTCGTATCCTTTTGAATGTAGGCAGTTGTGTTTTCCCTTCCCTGGAATGAAAACTTTCAGTGGGAGGCTGGTCGGATAAAAGAATTCTGCTTTTTTTTTTTTTTTTTTTTTTTGTAGTAATCCAAGCTTTTGAGCACTGTGCTGATTTGTTTAAGTTAAAATTAGTTAAAATTAGTTGATAAAAGGAGATAAAATATGAAAATATAAAAGCGATAGAGCAAAAGCGCGGAGCAGTAAGCAAGAGCGTCCGAACAGAAGCTGAATTTTGTAGTGTAAATGGGCTACATTAGACATGCTTCTCAAACATCTTCACAAATTGTGCTTTTCACCACTTCATTAAGATACAATACTGTGTACCAATACAACCACAGATAGCTTAAGCACTCCCACCCACTTGTGTGTTGGCATGAAAACTGCGCTTTAAATTAGCACTCACATGAAAATTGGATAAGACATATTAGTTCTATGACTAGGGAGGTCACGAAAATAGAGCCCTTAAAATAATGTACACTCACATGAGCTGAAGGCTTTAGTCATATTAGCTGTTTTTTCTACATACTGTATGGTGCTGGGTGCACATTCATTAGTGCTGCCATGTTGAGGTCAATTATACCGGCCGAAGATTGCTCGCTTTATCTGAATAATTCCATGTAATTGAAAGCTTTCGCTCACAGAATAAATTAATCATGGTTGACTGCAAAAAGCTATTTTTTGCAATGGCAAAGGTAACTAAGGACTTGTTTGATACTGCAACACACAAAAAAGTTATCTTAAGATTTCTGCATTTCAAATTTAAAACCAAATTTCATCAAATTGAATTGAGTAATCTAAATGGAGTAATAGAATAATGTGTCCCTGAACAAAGGGTCAAAATAAAAAGTAACAGTCAGTATCTGGTGTGAGATGTTACCCCACTCTTCCAACAAGGCACTTGCAAGTTCCTGGACATTTCTGGGGGGAATGGCCCTAGCCTTCACCCACCGATCCAACACGTTCCAATGGGATTGAGATCCGGGCTCTTCACTGGCCATGGCAGAACAATGACATTCCTGTCTTGAAGGAAATCACATGCAGTATGGCTGGTGACATTGTAATGCTGGAGGGTCAGGTCAGGATGAGCCTGCAGGAAGGGTATCACATGAGGGAGGAGGATGTCTTCCATGTAACACACAGCATTGAGATTGACTGCAATGACAAAAAGCTCAGTCCAATGATGCTGAGACCCACCGCCCCAGACCATGATGGACCCTCCACCTCCAAATCAATCCTGCTCCAGAGTACAGGCCTCGGTGTAACGCTCATTCCTTCGATGATATACGTGAGTCCGACCATCACCCCTGGTGAGACAAAACCGCGACTCGTCAGTAAAGAGCACTTTTTGCCAGTCCTGTCTGGTCCAGTGAAGGTGGGTTTGTGCCCATAGGCGACTTTGTTGCATTCCTGGTGTAACTCGGGAAGTTGTTGTTGCCATCCTTTACCTGTCCCATAGGTGTGATATTCTGATGTACCGACCCTGTGCAGCTTTTGTTACACTGTCTGCCACTGCAAGGACAATCAGCTGTCCTTCCTGTCTCCCTGTAGTGCTGACTTAGGTATCTCACAGTTTTTATTTTTCAGTGTCCTGAAAAAGGAACATATCTTTTTGTTATATATATATATATATATATATATATATATATATATATATATATAAAATTAAACATCTTAATATTTTAAGTTTTGTTCTTCTAATTTTGTTATAAATTACACAATTCAATTTGATGGAATTTTGTTATAAAATTAAAATGCTTAAAACTTAAAAAGGGGCTTTTTAAGTTTTTTTAACAAACACAAAATTCTACTACTGCAGATAACATACTCAAGACTTAAGATAACAGATTCACACTCAAGACAAAATTATTGCAAAAAAGTATCAAATAAAAATATTAATTTAGAAAAGGATAGTTCTTGAAAAGAGGCTATATCTCACTATCTCAGTTTCACCATCTGCTTATAGTCATTTTACTGAAAGTATCTAATATGAGCTTGACGCAATATATGGGATTTATATCAGTGGATGATATCTTCATATCCTCTTTTACTAGATTGGTGTCCCTCTAAAGGTTAATTGCCTGTGCTAATTGTTACCCCTTTAACTAATGATATCCTTCCTGTAGTGTGCGTCATGCTTTGAAAGAGTGAAATAACCTCGACCGCAACTGACTTTTGCTGATATTTAGAAGGACAGGAGCATTGACGTGTTATTGAAATTAAACTCTTTGTTCCTCAAAGTAAAACAAGTAATCAACAAGTAACAAAATTGGTGCAAGGGTGGTGTTCAACTTTGTTTTATAAATTAAATCTTCTTCCTAAACGTAATATCTGATAATATTATTATTATAACAAAAGCGAAGATTTTTTTTTCCAAATTCTGTTCTCACTTTAGGCAATACATCTTCTGAAAATAAGCTATATTGTAAATTGCTCTGAATTTTAAACAAGTTGTAAGCAGTGGTGTAATAGTGACTGAAGAGATGGGCATACTGTGAATTTATCAAGGATAAATTGATACTGTGTCCAGTATATGCACAGTGTTGGGTCATTTCTCAAAAAAGTAATTCATTACCAACTAATAATTACATTTTCTACAGTGTAATTAGATTACTGTACTAATTACTTTCTAAAACCCTTATAAACCTTGACTAGATGAAAAATACAAGTATAGACATTAAACTTTTCTTTTAATTAATTAAAATAAATCACATAAAAGCAAATACATATTAATGAACTGGCCAAATTAGACAACTGGTTTATATAGAATTGTTCTATAGTCTATACAGTATTTAACACAATTACATCAGAAGTAACTGTAATTAAATTAATGAAAAATTAAGAATAATCCCTTACTTTACTTTTTTCAATGAAAATTTTAATTACAGTAATGAATTACTCAGTAATGCATTACACCCAACATTGTATATGCAATGATGAAACTGAAGCATTTGTGTATAAAATTTCATCATAATCTAATACAGGTAAAAAGTGGCAGCAACAAGTGTTTTTCTTCTATTATTCAAAGATAAACAATAATCTCAACCTCACTCTCATCTTCCTCTCCAAATTATCAATGTGTGGTTTAAACGTCAGACTATTATCTTTGTCATGGATTCACCAGGCTCTCTCGCCACACACAAACAACCTTCCCTCTCTCCCAAATACTAATCACCTACACCTGTCTCCCATCACCACGCTATTCATCCTCCACGCCCACTGGTGAGTCACGTTAACACTCCTAATGTCAGTTATTCACAATTATTAACCAGTGTGACGCTCACCGCTGTAACACTCTCCAATACCATTAAGTGGAGTTTACACTATTTTGGGATCTTCCGTACCGTTTCTAATGATAGTAAATGATGTGGAGAAAATAAATAGCAACACTGATGAAATACCCATAAACCAAGTGTATTAACAAACCAATAATATTTACAATAATAACAAACAAAGTGTATATACAAGTAAAAGTGAAGTCCAGTGTGCACCGAGTTATATACAGTGTTCAGATCAGCCTCACGGGTGTTTGTATAGATCCGTGAGCGTGATCAAGTGATGGAGTGATGAATTGATGAATGCCCAAAGTCCTCTGATAAAAGGTAATCCTGGCTACGAGCCAAACGAAATACCTCCAGGAGGAACGGCGTCTCAAGCTCCCAGGTCAGTCACCAGCGTATTCCAATTTATGAATGAGCGGGTTTGAAGTGCGTACTCGCAAATGAGCCTTGAACACCGGCATAGCGGTTTTTTAAATAGAAACTGAAAGTTAGTTCCTGATTACGTGGCAGGAAAACACGTAACATGAATTCACGCGAAGATCTTGCGTGAACAGAGATCGGGGAACAACACACAACAGCTGAGGGGAATGACAGATAACAGGGGAAAGCAATATAATAATTAAGAATAAATGACACACATTTAAAGTCATAAACCTTAATATAAAACCTCCCCTTATGTGGCCACGCTACACCGCATACACTCTCCTCGACTCTGGGCTAGCCGGCAACTTCATCTCCGGCACGCTCTGCCACCAGCTCCAGCTCCAAAAGAGATCCTGTTATCCCAACTTCAAGATTCACTCCATAATCTACAAACCTCTGGGCAAAGGAGTTATCTGTCACTGTGTGGGTCCTGTCAAACGTCAAATTGGATGTTTGCACTACAATGAGATCATTCTACTGGTTCTGGAGAGCTCTACAGCAAAAATCATATTAGAACGTCCCTGGCTCATTCAATATTCTCCCGTGGTTTTCCTTCCTGCTTCCCCAATCTTTCAACTCCAAGACCCACAGCTTATATCAAGGAATCTGCTGTTCTCGGTCTCAATAACACCTCTATCGAAAGCCCAACTAATCAAACTTCTATGAAGATACCACCCTGCTACTTCCACTTTCAAGACATCTTCTGTCCCCTACAAGCCACTCAACTACCTCCTCATAGACCATGGGACTGTGCTATTAACCTCCTACCCTGTGAGCCATTGTCCTGTGGTAAGATATATCCTCTCTCCATCCCAGAGCAAAAGGCCTTGGAGTAGTATACTGAGGAGGCCCTCAACCAGGGCTACATCAGGCCATCCACATCCCCTGCTGCTTCAAGTTTTTTCTTTGTGGCGAAGAAGGATGGAGGCCTGCGATAGATTATCACTCCCTCGACAAGATAACTGTCAAGTTCTGCTATCCGCTTCCTCTCATCTCGGCAGCCTTGGAACTGTTGAGAGGAGCCACTATCTTCACCAAACTGGACCTTTGCAGAGCGTACAACCTCATTCGGATCCGGAAGGGAGATGAATGGAAGACCGCCTTTGTGACTCCTACAGGCCACTACGAGTACCGGGTGATGCCATAAGGCCTGGTTAACCTTCTGTGTTCCAGGGCTAAATGAATGAGGTGTTCCGGGATACCTCCATTGGTTCATCCTGATATACAATGATGACATGGTGTACTCCTAGAATGAGACAGACCACCGTAAACATGTTGTGCTTGTGTTGGAAAGGCTGAGGAAATTCCATCTCTACCTCAAGCAGACACATGTTCATATCATAAGATTTCACTCCCGTTCCTTGGCTACAGGATCAGCCCTGAAGGCATTCAGGTGGACGAGGGGAAGGTTGAACCTGTGCGATTCTGGCCCACTCCTTCCACCATCAAAGAACTCCAGCATTTTTTTACACTAAACTACAGCTCCATCTCTGCTCTGTTAACTTCCCTCCTCAATGCTAAGACCAAGTCTCAATCCTGGACCCCTTCTGTCCTCAATATCGTATTCACTCTACATGCCACATTTCCCTTTTGTAACCTCACAACTTTTCTCTCTCCTAAACCCTCAGAACCTGGACACTGCCCGAACAGCGTGCGATGGAGGAGTACATTGAGGAAGCACTTAAGCAAGGATATTCACCCTTCCCCCTCACACTGTGCATCCAGTTTCTTCTTCTTCACTAAAAAGGATGGAGGTTGAGACCACGTATAGACTACTGCACCCTCAACCAAGTGACAGCGAAGTTCCGATGCCCTCTTCCCCTGGTCCCTGCCACCCTGGAGATGCTGCGAGGAGCCATTATTTACACCAAAGTGGACCTTTGCAGTGCATGCAATCTCATCGGTATCCATAAATGGGACAAATGGAATACCGCATTGGTGACCCCTACAGGAACTACGAATATTGGGTGATGCCATATGGATTGGCCAACGCCTCTTCCGTCTTTCAGGGGTTTATGAATGGGATCTTCCATGACTACATCCATCAATTTCTCATCATTTACATCGTTGGTATCCTCATCTACTCCAAATCCCCAGGTGAGCACCAACGACATGTACAGTTAGTCCTCCAGCACCTCCAAGAACATCACTGTAAAGAAGTCAATGGAAAGGAAAAGGTGAGAACTGGCTCGATAATATAAATAATATTATAATAATAAACTTAAATAACACAAACACACACACACATGACGGACATGTCCGTAAACTATCTCTCCCGCACAATCCTCTGCAGTCAGCCTTTATTCCTCTCGGAGGCTTGATTAGCCTGATAAGGGACCGGGTGTGTATAATCACGACCCGGCCCCGCCCTCTGCCCTGCCACATTCCTCCCTCATTATCTCAGGCAGGGGAGCCCCCCCATGATGTACCCCCCCTCTTTCCCTGGGGGGTGTCTTTTGCCCCATCTGCCATGGTCATCCCCGTCCACATTGACGAGGGAGGGGAAAAGGGAAAAGCTCTCTTTCATTGTAGAAGTTGATGCCTCCAACACCGGTGTCGGAGAGGTGTTGTCTCAACACCGGTGTCAACCTACCAAGCCTTTTTCACCGGCAAGCTATCTTCAGTGGAAAGGAACTATGACATAAGCATCTTGCCATCAATTGGATTTGGATGAGTGGCACCATTGGCTGGAAGTTCCCAAGTACGTTTTCAAATTAAAAAAACGTTATTGTCCATCCCCATGGGGGTAGAAAATTGTCTTTAGACAAAGGCTCAAACAAACAAGACAAATATAATATAAATAAAAAAACAACACAACTGTTGTAGGAGTCTGTTACATTTATTTATAACAGACTCCTACAACATTATAGATCCTATTTAAATTTAAATTGCAGTAGATATAAAAGTCTTCTTATATTTAGCCTTTTTCACTAGAGGTACCTTATATCGTCTGCCGGATGGAAGTACCTGAAACGAATCATGAAGGGGTGGAAAATGTCCAATGTAATAGCAGAAGCTTTCCTTTTAGCTGAAGACACTTACTACAAAACTAAAACTCTTATACACACTTAAATGCGAAAGCATACAAAAAGCTTCGCTAGGATGCTGCGCTGAGAAAAGTGCTTTAGGAACAATCCTACTTTGTGACCAGCTGTGAATATGTGTGTAACACGTCAATGAACACTGACCGGAATTTATAGCCTCGGCTGGTGAGATCATTGGATGCACCTGTGGCCCAGGCTATAAATAGACGTGTCACCAGCGTGTTGTCAGATAAATTTTTTTCAGAGCCCATTCTGTGTGTGTGAGTCACACAAGCCTGTCACAAACTTTCTTTCCTCTGCTAGGAGTTAGAATTTGGTTAGGCAGTGCGCAGTGAACCTTTTCTCCTTTCTCTGCTTTCTAAAAAGAAAAAATATATACACATGTATATATATAGAAATAGAGAGAGAATGACTGAAAGTCGGAGCAAACGATGCGTGTTCCCTTGTTAACGCTCTATGGCCGAGAGGGACACGCTTCAGTTTTGCTTTGTTTGTTTGGGGGAAGAGCATGCTGCTCTTGCGTTGGAGCGGGGCGGGTGCGAGCATTGCGATCTGCTTTCGGGCAAAATGCTTCGCGCTCGCCTTGCTTACTTCCGGAAGTCATCTCCCACTCTTTCATCGTGGGGCTCTCGCATATGTCTGGCTGAGGAGCGAGAGACGGGTCCATCCCTATTGCTCGCTCTCTCCCCAGATCCAGCTGATCCTTCTCGTAAGCCAGAAGCGGGCCTCGGCGCCTCTTCGTTTCACGAGGGGGGCGCTGAACCTCTGTACATTCCACGCGTATAATAATAAAGCGGCTGAGAAATTAGTCGAGGTGGTTACTCGGGCTGTGGCCAGACTACAGCTAGACTGGCCACGCGAAATGCTTTCTGCATTTATCCAGGACAACACCCCCTCAACAGGAAGTGTAAAAAAATGTATACACATCTCTGAGAACCTGGCAGCGTAGAAACTTCTGCCAGATATTTTACGTGGGTCCTAAGATCAGTAGAAAAGGGCTACAGAATTAAATTCGCTCACCGCCCTCCATGTTTCAACGACATGGTCTCCACTACCGTAAACCGGATCAGGCATTTCTACTGTGGAATGAACTGCAAAATCTCTTGGTTAAAGGGGCCACAGAACGTGTTCCCCTTCCAGAGAGAGAGTCAGGTTATTACAGCAAATACTTCCTGGTTATCAAGGAGGGTGGGGGGTTGCCTCTGACCTTAGATCTTAAGGCTTGAACTGCCCAGTCTGGGTTTTCAAGCCCAAGATGCTGCCTATTGAGACGATCGTGTCACAAGCCCAACGTCTGGCTGGTCACCATCAATCTCATGAGGCACTTCTTCTCTTAGAAGTTCTGCCACAACACAGGAAGTTCCTGAGGTTCGCTTTCGGGGGTGAAGCCTTCCAGTATCGGGTTCTTCCATTTGGCCTAGCCCTTTTTACCCGCACATTCACAAATGCAGGATGCAGCGCCGGCTCCTTTGCGACTCTGGGGCATCTGCATTCTGAATTACATAGACGACTGTCTGATCAGGAACTGGCACTTCAGCACAGGGATATTGTCTTAGCTCATCTAGTTTCTCTGGGGTTGAGGCTCAATGCCAAGAAAAGCGTCCCACTCTGAACACTGTCTTTCGGGGGACCATATGACAGTCATTCACAATGCGGGCACAACTGTCTCCCGCTAGAATCGAGTCGACTAAGAATACCCTGAGCGAAGTCAGGCTAGGACAAGGTTGTACTAGGTCTCAGGCCGACTGCGTCCTCGGTGATCCCTCTGGACTTTCTGCTCATGAGACCGTTTTTTTTGTGGCTCAAAGCCAGGGGGGTTTCTTGCCATGTCTTGGCAATACAGCGGTAGTCTCTTACATAAACCATCAGGGAGATCCACGTTCATGTCAGCTGATTTTCTAGCACGTCGGATTCTCCTTGGGGCCCAGGGCAGCTCCTGTCACTCAGGGCAGTTTATATCCCTGGATGCCCGTATATGCGAGCAGATTTACTGTCCAGACAGAAAATACCAACTGGGGAGTGAAAACTCCACCCTGAGGTAGTGGGTGAGAAGAGGACCTCTTCGCCTCTATGAACAGCGCAATGTCTCCTCTACTTCTCCCCGAGTCACCCAGCCCCCTTGGGTCTGGACGTAAAGGCACATACATGTGTTTCTTTCCCCGTTTTTCTGCTCCCGGGAGTCTTGGCCAAGGTTTGCCAGCAAGGGTCTTGCCTCCTACTGATAGCGCCGCGCTGGCCGAACAGGGTATGGTTCTCAGAGCTAAATTCTCCCCTTGACAGCTCGCCTCGGACGATTCCGAATAGGAAAGACCTTCTTTCTCAGGCACAGGGGACTGTATTTCATCCCCGGCCCGAACTGTGGAACCTTCTCATGCTTGGCCCCTGTTGGGTGCCAACTGAGGTACACAGGCTTTCTCCTGTGGTTATCGAGACAATTTTAAGTGCTAGGGCTCCCTCCACTATGGAACAAATCTGGGTAGATTTTTCAGGGCGGAAGAGGACCTCTTCGCCTCTATGAACAGCGCAATGTCTCCTCTACTTCTCCCCGAGTCACCCAGTCCCCCCCTCTGGGGCTGAACACGGTAGCGCACACATGGCCCAGAATGCGCCTGTATGCGTTTCCCTTTATTAAAAGTTCATATTGCAGAACCAGTTAACTGCCAGATCGCTTCAGTTCTGGACTCTCTGCAGGAAGAACTATCAGCAGGCTTATGCCCCGCCTCTCTCAGGGTCTATGTGGCCGCCACTTCGGCTTGCCACGCCTTGATGGACGGAGTGCCCTTCAGAGGCACCCTCTACTCACTCGCTTCATTCGTGGAGCCATGCGACTGTGGCCTCCTGTTAGGACCATGACCTCTTCATAGGACTTGGCAATAGTCCTTGAGGGTCTGGTTGAGACCACCTTTGAACCTCTAGAGTCAGCGTCTGACAGACTTCTGACTCTCAAGATGTTTTTTCTTATGGCGATTATCTCTAGAGAGAATTGGGGACCTACAGGCTCTGTCTGTTTTGCCAGCCTGTTTAGAGTTTGCCCCAAGGAATGACCAAAGCAATTTTGCACCCTCATCCTGACTACCTGCCTAAGGTCCATTCGCGACCCTACATCAGGTCACTCTCTAAGCCTTCTGCTCCCCGACGTTTGCAACGCTGGAGCAGCAATGACTTCACAGACTGTGTCCAGTCTTTGTGTTTAGACTTATGTCCACCGCACTAGCCAGTGGCATAAGTCAGGGCAACTATTCGTTTGCCATGGGAGCCGCAACCGGGGGGCGGCCACCTCCAAGCAGACTATGTCGCATTGGGTGAGGGATGTTATTGCCCTGGCCTACCAGGCGCGCGGTCAAGCTTCGCCAGTAGGTATCAGGGCTCACTCCACCAGAGGGGTCGCCTCCTCTAAAGCCTTGGCTAGAGGGGTCCCTCTGCAGCAATTTTGTGATGCGGCAGGCTGGTCCTCTCCGCACACATTCATAAAATTTTATAGTTTGGATGTTCATGCTACTCTGGGCTCTTATGTCCTTGAGTCGACATCTCAAGCTCATGTCTGAGACCTCTCGCGTTCTTATGAGCACACTTCACAACCGTAGGGGTCTGGACAGCCTCAGTGCGGTGGTGTGGGTATTCTCATTCCCAAAGCACTTTTCTCAGCGCAGCATCCTAGTGAAGCTTTTTGTAAAGGGAACGTCTCGGGTTACGTAGTGTAACCCTTGTTCCCTGAAAAAAGCGTAACAAGAGGATGCGCTTCTTTGCCACACTGGGATGTCCCAGGACTGCTCTTCAGAAAAATATATATCTGACGACACGCTGGTGACGCGTCTATTTATAGCCTGGCAACAGGTGCATCTAATGAACTCACCAGCTGAGGCTATAAATTCCGGTCAATGTTCATTGACGTGTTACACACAAATTCACAGCTGGTCACAATGGTCACTCAGCGCAGCATCTCGTTCCACATTTTTCAGGGAACAAGGGTTACACTACGTAACCCAAGACGTTTGTGAACATTCCCAAACTGTCCATGCTGCTGGGGCTAGCGTTTAGAGAATTATTTAAATATACACAATGTCCTGTCAACATATTACACACGTAAAACATAAACTATTGTGACATTAAAATGTGAACCATGTGAACTTTATTAAAAATGTACTAAAATATGAACCATATTGGTTGTAGCGACGTACCAAATTACTTTGTGCCGCCATAACTTTTTGAGTTCCATAATCATTGTGGTGAAATTATTGTTGTACTTTGTTGGAATGTGATGAGTATGTGCTAACGACAAATATATTTTCGGATAAACAACTTCGCAGTATGCTTAGCATTGCATTCTATTTTCACTATATTGTTTCATTACCACCTTACCTGCAGATAAACCAGCGTTTCTCAACGGGGGCGTTTGGACAGTGTTGGGGGGTGGTGTGAACGAGGCAGCAGAGAGGGGGGCGCTCAGGCACAAATGGGGGACGTTTGTGGTACTCAACAGGCGGCCTGCGCAAAAATCTTTTCAGCTCTTCTCCTTAGCCTATGTCTTCGTCTTGCTCGGATTACTGCTGCCACTTCACCAGGAGGATATGCCAGGAGAGCCGCTTCTTAAGTTACACATGCTTTTAAGAGGCAGAGAATTTTCAGCGCAAAATAGAGGCGCTTTCACCGGCTTTTTCTGTACATAACGCGGAATACATAATTAGGCTCATAATTAGTGCTCAGGGCTCACACTAATGACCGTAATTAATTTTAAAAAAGTGGCTGTTTTTGACGTCGTTTTTTCTTCGGTTCAGTTCAGGTGGCCGAGCTGTTGTCGTTTTCGTTTGTCATTTGAAATCAAATGACCGTTTGTAGGCTATTCAAATTTGAAGCCTAGTATATATTGCCTAATTGAGTGTGCGAACGACCTGCTGCTGCTTTTTCATTGGCCATTTAGGTTAGTTACGTTATTGTTCACGTGATTGGTTCATCTTAAAAAAATTTGTGTGTGAGCCTGAATTTGTTTGAATTTCTAAATACATTTCCAATACCTTTCAAACAATCCATGTGTTTTTGCATTTTTTTCCAAACACAATATTACTCAACTTGAGGCTTTTACATGTAGTTTAAATACAATAAGAAACTTCTGTTTCAGTTTTTTTTTTTTTTTTTACCAAAAACTCAGGCTTCAGGTATCAGTGTTGCAATTGTTTGGCTGTAATAGTATTTCTGAAGTGTTTTTTTTTTTTTTTTTGGGCGTTAAGAGGATCATGAAGAGGTCAGGGGGGCGTTTGTTCAAAAAAGGTTGAGAACCACTGAGATAAACTAACCAGGGCTGGCCTTTGGTTTTTTTATATTCGATTTTACTCCCGACACATGGGCAGAGATGAGGTATCCTCCATGGAGGACCAGCTAACACACAGCAAAACTGGAAGGCAACCACACACCCGACATGTGGGCAACTAACAGATACACGAGACAGGACCAATTAGGCAGAGCGAGTTAGGATTGTACTCAACATCAAACAACAATCTAGCAAAGATTCTGAGAACACGACAGGCTAAATTAGGGGAGAACAGTTGTTGCTTGGAATGCTAATCAGTGGTATGATCAGCATTCCCCCGGGAACAATCAGTGTTCCCATGGAAACGCCGATCATGCAAGAGAAAATTACAAAACATACAAAACAAAACGACAAAACAAAACGACAAAACAAACCCCCTGGCTGGGGGTTCACAGGTTGTCTTATTAGTCACACAAATGGGGCAAGCAGCTGTGAAATGATGAATGTCCTGCTCTAATAATGGCCACCAGAATCACTGTCTAATGAGTGTCTGAGTGGATGAGTGACCCCACTGTAGGACTGTAGGTGTGTCCGGGCAGATCGCAGAACAAATAAACGGCCCGCTGCCATAAACTTTGAGGGAGTCAGGCTTGACATTTTTAGAGCCTGGGCGATAAGACAGCATGAAATTGAAACATGTGAAAAATAGTGCCCAGCGAGCCTGTCTAGAGTTTAGGCATTTGGAGCTACGAATATACTTTAGGATCTTATGATCTCTCCAGACCATGAAAAATGTACACTCCCTGCAAGAGTTAAAAGGCTGAGAATATCAATGGCAAAGGATAGCAATTCTTCATCCTGATGTCATTCAGCCCCCGATAATCTTTACAGGGATTAAGCGTGCCATTCTTCTTTTCCACAAAGGAGAACCTCGGTGAATGAGACCACCTGCCAGAGAATCATTGATATACCTGTTCATGGCCTCCCTCTCGGGAGCTGAGAGCGAATACAGCCGTCCCCGAGGTGGCAAAGTGCCAGGAAGCAGTTCAATCGCACAGCCGTAAGGGCGATGAGGAGGAAGGTTCGTGGCACGGGACCGGCTGAACACCGTCCACAAGTCATGATATGTCAACGGTACTCCGGATAAGTCCGCCGGTTCATCCTGCAATGAAACACAAGACTGGAGAGGGGAAACAGCAGAGTTAAGACAGTGTAACAGACAATACGGACTCCAAGCAAGAACAGTGTTGGTTGACCAATCAATGTGTGGGTTGTGCGTTACCAACCAAGGATGCCCCAGTACTACAGGTGCCGATGGAGATTGGATAAGGTAGAAGGACAACTGTTCCGTATGATTCCCAGAAACAAAGTTGACCAGCTTTGTGGATTGAGTGATGACAGACAGCGGCATGCCGCTTAGAGTGTGGGCGATGATTGGTCTTTTCAACTGGACAATAGAAAGTCGCCGCTTAGAAGCCAATTCTTTAAGTTCCCTTCAGCTCTGGAATCAACCAAGGCGGAAACCATGTGACAGACAGATCCATACTGCAGCCGGGCAGGAAGATGTGTCCGAAGTCCATGGGTTTTGTCCAAAGGTGTTGCGCTCACAAGTAACCCCTCTCCTACCGACAAACAATGTCTTTAGTGGACAGGAAGCAGACAGATGATCAGAAGCAGCACAGTAAAAATACAGACCATTAACGAGACGTCACTGTTTCTCCTTGCATGACATTTTATTTCTTCTGACTTGAATACGATCAGAGTCGGGCTGTGATACTGGCGAGTTGCCTGTAGAGGCAGAATGGGTATGAGGATCAGCCACCAGGGCATTTGGATAATGGCATCAACAGTGGTGACGGTGTAGGCTCAGGCGTTGATCGACTCGCATAGCCAAATCCAAAAAGTCATCAAAACGCGTAGGCACATTCAAAAAGTAAATCTTGTCCAGAATGTCATCGGGAAGACCATGCAGAAAACGATCTCACACAGCATGGTCATTCCACTCACAAGAAACAGCTAGGGTGAGAAATTAAAGATTTTGAAATAGTGAATCACAATGTAATGCTACAAAGATTGACTAAGATTGGATTGTCTGAACAAGCAGTTGGATTTTATTAATTATCTTGTAAAAAAAAATCAGAATGGAATTTTTCTGATGTTTTATCTGTTTGTAAAGGGGTTCCACAAGGCTCAGTGTTGGGTGTTATGGACTCAAGCCACACAAGCTAGTTTTTGAAAGAAGGTGCGAGAGTATTTAATGAGAACACACAGGGTTTACAGGAAATGCATGGTAAGATCAAAACACAGATGAGATGACACAGGTAAGTAAACAGGCAAGTTATGGTAAATAGACTTCTCAGGATGAAGGAACAGCAAGGTGAGTATCCAGTGAAAATTGTCCACAGAACTTTAGTAGAATCAGGTAGAGAAACTTGGTTACAATAAACAAACAACAATGTAAATCTTCAGGCTTAGATTAGCTTTGATAAATTAACACTGCATGGGAGCAGGGCGGTCAAACTATAGTCCTTAGTGAGACTTGACAGTGAACTGAAAGTGACTTATTTAAGCAGACCTTGATGAGTGAGCTGATTGAGTGCAGGTGTGGTGAATTAGAAGTTGGGAGAAGAGGAGCAGAACACTGAGGGAGGTGGAGAGCCCAAGGGAGGCGTGACAGATGGTTCTCCTGACCAGGGGATCAGCGGAGGTTGAAGCCGAGGATGCACTGGAATGGAGTGAGGCCGGTGGTCTGCTGGCGTAGAGAGTTCTGTGTGTACTCGGCCCAGGGAAGATAGCGACTCCAGTGATCCTGATGATGTCGGTAGATCCGGAAGAAGCGGCTGATCTCCTGGGTCTTCCGTTCCATCTGTCCATTTGTCTGTGATTGATAACTAGAAGAGAGACTAACTGACACCCAGGAGTGACAAGAAATTCTCCATACCTTTGAGATGAACTGGGGTCCTCTGTCTGATACCATGCCCTCAGAGAGTCTGCACATTTGATGGAAAAGGGTCTCGACCAAGAAGGCAGGTCGGTGATGAAGTCCACTCCTAGGTGGGACCAAGGCCTTTGAGGAATGGGCAGGGGAAGGAGCTTTCTGGCTGGGAGATGTCAGAGAGTTTGAGATAGCACATTCAGGCAGGCTTGTACAAACTGTCGGGAGGCAGGATGGGATCTGGAATGGTGGTATCAGGTTCTGGAGAGTGTAAATGTAATAATTCATCGGCCTTGACATTTCTGGATTCTGGATGATAGTTTACCGACACACCATGGAGTGGTGGTGGTGGTGTAGTGGTCTAAACCACAGTACTGGTAAACTGGTAATCAGAAGGTTGCTGGTTTGATCCCCACAGCCACCACCATTGTGTCCTTGAGCAAGGCACTTAACTCCAGGTTGCTCCGGGGGGATTGTCCCTGTAAGAAGGGCTCTGTAAGTCGCTTTGGATAAAAACGTCTGCTAAATGCATAAAAAAAAAAAGAATTGGGTGATGAGGATTTAGCCACCTGGAGATATTCGAGGTTATGGTGGTCAGTTATCACCTGGAAATGGGAGGCAGGGTGCAGCGCTGCATGTGCAACTCATGACACAATTACTCTTTTTATTTATTTTACCAAACCCATAACCATACATAATAAACTTCAAAGTGTAGCCTAAAGGCTCAAATACATACACTGCAAATGTATTTTCTTGTGCTCAGAGCTAGAAAGAAGGTTGAAACAGCAACGGTATACTGTTCCCAGAAAGGCTGCCGTTTCTTATATCTTACAACTTCTGCCGGATACATTGCCTCCAACATATCTGCTGCCTGGCTAGTTCCCAACTTTGATCTTGGGTGTGATAAAGTAACAGATCTAGCCTTTCCAAGAAAATTCAGTAGTTCCCCGTCTTTTGTCTCTCTTGAGCGCCGAATATGCTTCTGATCTATGAAAAAAGGCCAATGTGAATTAGGCAGAACATTTGCAACCCCGCCCCGGACATACGGGTATAAAAGTGGGCAAATACGTTGAGTTCATTCAGAAATTTTCTTCGGAGCCGATGGTCGTGATGCAGTCAGCGGCGAGTCACACACCTGTTCCTGTTTCCTCTGAAGCTTGCCTGCTGTTGGATCTACGGCGCACATCAGCGGCTTTCTCCATTCTCTGCACGGCAGTGCAGTTTGCCCCTGGGCGCTTCAACAGTGCAACAATCTTAAGAGTTAAAAGAGCAAATTTCTCTGAAAGAGATATTTTCTCTAAAAGAGCAATACGCAGCTGGCGTTGAATGTCCTTTTCAGGATGCGTCTTTGTCAAGATGCCCTTCCGCCCCTGCGTAGTTTCTGGATGCGGTAGAGTGCTCTCCACTTCAGACGGCCACAGGCTCGTGTGTCTGGGTTGCGATCACACCGAGGACATGACCATGGCAACGTTGCGGTCGCAGCTCGCTTTCAACAGAAAGCACGGCACTCCAGCCGACCCCCCACATTGCTCCTGCTTCCCACGGGATTGAGGGCGGTGCGGCTGATGATGGAGGCGATTTGCAACTCCGCCGGGTATGCCCCCTTGGACCACCCGCCCCCCGGCATGCTCGTTGACTCCCAACCATGCTTGAGGCAACAGCGGCTCGCCTTATGGCCAGTCTGCCTATCCTCTGGAGCTCGAGGTGGATGAGCTCGCCACTGCATCGGCGAGAGCGGCGTCCGACGCGGATGACTCCCCTGGGCTGCCGCCTTCAGACCTGCACGCCCAGGCTGAGGCTGACGCACAGATGTCCGATATGCTTGCCCACAGGTACACTGCGATTCCTCAGGTGGATAGGGCTGTTGCGCTCCACCTATGTCCCGAAAACCCTACCACCATGTGGGGTCGCCCTGTACTCCCCTCCAAGGCCTGTAGGACAACATCGTCACTGATGGCCAAAGCCTACAGCGCCGCCGGACACGCCGCTTTCGCATGCCATGGCCCTCCTGCAAGTCCACCAGGCCAAGGCACTAAAAGATATGTATACCCAAAAATGACGGAGTATTTTAAATTGTTTCTGCTGTAATGACGAAAATATCCAGCAGGACGCGCCGGAGCGTCCGTCGACCCCAGAGGGTTAAGTCTTGTAAACTTCTCATTTCAGTGCCTACCACTATTATTTATTTTTCAGTCCAATGTTTCAATATTAAATAATACTGTTATGACATCACATAAATGGCGCAACATTTCAGGGACACTTTGCATAAACACTGTTACTGATTATGTCACTAGATGAGCATTCAGGGTATGTCTGATAATAACTCTAGCAGGATTTACACATTCACTCACAGCAGTAGTCAATCTTTGGGTATCATGTGACAAGAATGCTGCTTTTGGCCTTGAGCAGAAAGTATGTAGTCGTCTAGAAATCTGATGTAGTCCAAAGTGTCCATGGGAGGATATGTAAGTTCATGCTCAGCTATACACACAGTAAATGTGTGTATGATGAAGAAATGTTGGGTTTATGATTGCAAATAAATGTTATAAAATAAATATGAATACACATATATATTTTTTTAAAGATTTTAAATAAAATAATAGCTGCAAGCAGCAATGATGTGCCCATTTCCACAAGGTGGTGTAAGATTATATATCCATTAGAATTCCAGCAACATGATGTGAAACGAGAAAAAAACACAGCCTTTCAGTTTGGAATGTTGCACGTTGCAACGTGGAGTGGTGGTGGTATAGTGGGCTAAAGCACATATCTGTTAATCAGAAGGTCACTGGTTTGAGCCCCATGGCCACCACCATTGTGTCCTAGAGCAAGTCACTTAACTCCAGGTTGCTCTGGGGGGATTGTCCCTGTAATGAGTGCACTGTAAGTTGCTTTGGATGAAAGCATCTGCCAAATGCATAAATGTAAATGTCATAAAAAACAGGCCTCCCACAAGAACCCCCACACAGTTACACCAGGCTGTTCTGTGTAAGGTTACAAGGACCATCAGATTTGCATAACTCTAAGACATTTCATCTTAATCTAGCCTTGCTAGATAATGCTGAAAATCACTTTGAAATGTGGTAACGTTTGTACCTGACAAATTAATGATTATAGATTGATAGACCTCTTTAAAATGTGTGTAGCGATGTGCAGTCACCTATAATTGATAAATATAATCTTTAATTTTGTATGATTCATCTAATTCAACTAAGAATGGTAACTATAAGGCTTAACTTGATAAAATACAATGATGTATAAAACCAATTTCAGTTCAAATAGTTCCAAACAGGAAGAACACACTCTTCTCCAGTCTCTTCTCTTCTGCCTTTACATGCTTCATCTTCTGCTCTGCTGACTACTCAGAATTTGCTGACTCTTACCCACGTGAGATCTACAAAAGCTTGAGAATCGACATCCCGAGAAGGAGTGAGAAGGCCTCGCTTCACAGCTAACCTCACTATTCATAGTCCACCGGTGCTCCATTAATGGTGATGGGGCTGTGTTATTTGTCTTTCCTCCTGAAGTCCACCTCAAGCTCCTTGGTCTTACTGACGTTGAGGGAGAGGTTGTGCTCCTGACACCAGTGCGTCAGAGTGTGCACCTCCTCTTTGTAGGCTGTTTCATCATTGTCAGTGATCAGACCTACCACCGTTGTATCGTCTTAAAGCAAACTTAATGATGGCATGGAGCTATGTGTTGCCACACAGTCATGTGTGTATAGGGAATACAGGAGTGGGCTGAAAACACAGCCCTGCGGGGCTCCAGTGTTGAAGGTCAGTGATGACGAGGTGTTGCTGCCCATTCTAACCACCTGACGTCTGCCCGACAGGAAATCCAGGATCCAGCTGCACAGCGAGCTGTTTAAGCCCGGAGTTTCTCATCAAGCTTGGAGGGCACTATGGTGTTGAATGCTGAGCTGTAATCTACAAACAGCATTCTCACATATGTGTTCCTTTTCTCCAGGTGGGAGAGAGCAGTGTGTATTGTAGATGCAATCGCATCATCAGTGGAGCGGTTGTTGTGGTAGGCAAACTGCAATGGGTCCAAAGAGGTGGGCAGAACAGAGCAGATGTAATCTCTGATTAACCTCTCAAAGCATTTGCTGATGATGTGGGTCAGAGCAACAGGACAACAGTAATTTAAGCAAGTGATTTTGGCTTGCTTCGGTACAGGCACAATGCTTGATGTTTTAAAGCATGTGGGGACTACAGACAGGGAGAGGGACAGGTTGAAAATGTCCATAAAAACACCAGCCAGTTGGTTTGTGCACATTCTGATGACGTGGCCCGGAATGCCGTCTGGACCCACGGCTTTACGGATGTTCACCCGTCGGAAGGAACGGGTTACATCCGCAACAGAGACGGAGAGTGAACCATCCTCTGTAGCGTCGGCCGCGAATACTCTCTCCGTGAGGGCGGTGTTATTGTCCTCAAAACGAGCATAAAATGTATTAAGCTCATCCGGGAGAGAGGCAGTGGTATTCATGGTGGAGTTTTTATTCCGTTTATAGTCCGTGATGATGTTAATTCCCTGCCACATACTTCTAGAGTCTGTGGTGTTGAACTGTCCTTCAATTTTGTGCCTGTACAGGCGTTTGGCCAAATAATCTAGTTATTTGTCATTTATCTAACATATAATGGTGGTAGAATGCGTGCAAATTACCCTACATATAATGGTGGTAGAATGCGTGTAAAATACCCTACATAACTGATCCGGTCCACATCTCTAAATGATATATGTAATACCCTACAGTGGCTTTCGGGAAACAATGCATGATGGACATAAATTTGGTTGAGTAAAAAAGTAAGACACCATGTCATAGCTTCTGCTCAAACATAATGGTTAACAACTTTGATGTATGTGAAAATTTGTAAAAATGTGTAATTATGGCTAGTGTTGGAACACCCTTGAACAGAAGACTGTTAATTGACTTGTGGCTCTGATAATATAATTTAAGATATCAAGAAGTTTTTCAGATATAAATGCCACACTTCCTGCTGCCAGTTGGTGGTGCTATAACCATGACCCACAATAGCCACATCCATGAGATTAGCCTCCATTACCAAACATACAGCTATATTTCTATCTAAGTCACACAATGCATGCAGAAGATATAGACATTTCCTGTTTCACATTTTTTTGCTATTAATTTATTGCCTCGCCATGGAAACATCATTCAATATATAAAAAATCTATGCACAATTTAGCATCTTCAGTGTCTTGGTACATGTATCCCCTAGGAGGAGTATTCAAAAGTTCAGAGCCTGCAATTTAAAAAAATGCACATTAAATCCAAAATAGCTGACTTCCTGTGAGGTGGAGCTAACAATATATGTAGCAAGTTTGGAGCTCCCAGTATTCTAAAGAATGTCTTTGCATAATATTGCCTAAGTTTGGTGGCAGTCACATGAATCCCCTAGGAGGAGTATTAAAAAGTTCAGGGCCTGCAATTTTCAAAAAATACATATTCAATCCAAAATAGCCAACTTCCTGTTGGGTGGAGCTAATGACTATAATTTTGAAAGTTGTCTGGCTTGATGAGAATAATATATGTAGCAAGTTTGGTGACCGGAGAAGAAACTGACCTCACCACTTTTGTCAAAAGGTGGCACTACAGAGCTCCCCAGCCATGCCCATGTGTTAACTTTTGCCCAGGCAAGCTGTAATGTCTGACAGTGAAATTTCAAAGTACCTCAAAAACTTGTGAATATACATAAAAAGGAATGATGACTTTTAATGCATTGCCATGGAAACAGTATTTAAGATATAAAGAATCCCTACAAAATTTTAAATCTGAACTATCTTGACTTTCAGTGCTTGGGCCATAATCAAGCAATCCCTTTGCCACCATGACCCACGAGTGATGCTTATAAATGCCCTTAACTCACAAACAAAGACATGGAGACATTGAGTCTGTGGCTTACCTCAGCCAGCACTGATAAGCCCATTGGAAAGAAAAATCTCAAATGATTGCTCCAGTGAATTATGATTAATTCACTTCTTGGAGTGATATTATTCTCATGGCTTATTGAAAATAATACATGTATTTAGGTACAGCTTTAAAGCGAAATCTTTCAGAAACAGGGATGAGATTATTTATCAAAATATACCACAGTCACATCGTCTTTGAACACAGACAAACTTTTACTATTCTAAACATAAATCTAATCTAACATTTATATACATGAGACAGGTTGGTGAAAAGTGACAGAATGTGAAATAACTGATCAGTACAGTGAAGATTAACTTTACGGAGTCTGTTGACAATATCTTAAGAACCATTTCATCCTTCTTTGAGTCTACATCGGTTTGCAATCGGATTACCCAAATTATTTGATTAATACACCAGCACTTTGAGCACAATATTGGAGATGTACTTGCTTGTCTTTGTGGTGTTTCCTTGCGTTCTTTGTAAGGTTCGGAAAGGTTCTTGGTGCTTGGTCGAAAGTTCGTTCCACCAATGTTTTAATCTCTTTGTGACCGAATTTATTGTCTGTATGAATGGTGAGGTTAGCTGTGTCTCGAGTTCCCTTGGATCTCACATGGGAGGACCTGGCCATCAGCGGAGCGACCAGACAAAGCATGTGCAGGCTGAAGAAGAGCAAGCGAGGAGAGAGCAAGAGCAGCTGAAGAGGAGAGTTAAATCTTGTTTGGAACTATTTGAACTGAGATTGGCCGCATCCCCCAATGGTGTTTCAGAGTCACATGATCAACTGTGTTGTCTTTTCCAACAGTTGAGTTATGGTCCTTTGTTACAAACTCTTAAAAAATTCCCGCTCAAAAATAGTGCATATTTAATCATGAGCTTTTATATCTTAAGAATGGTACAAGAGGCATAATATTCATTGTCATCAGATTTTTCTTCATACACAAACAAATGTTTACATACTAAACATGACATTGTTTATCAAAAAATCTGGAGTGATCACTTAAAATTGAAATGAATGTGGCCAAGTTTTGAACATTAAAATACTCACTTTTTTAAACGTTTAGCCACAAGAGATAAACAAAATGCATGTAAACATGATTTTAGTGTGATAAAATCACTAACTAACCTTTTCTATGTAAAGTTTCAGTATATTCAATTTTACAATTTTGTTGCCATAACGATGTAATGTCAACAAACCCTAAAACCCACAAATGACTTTAAAAGTGACAATTTAAACAGCTCAAATATAATGAGTTTTAATGGAATAAGTTCTTTTATAAAATTATAAGCTTCACATTTCTGCATTTACAGTAAACCTTCCAAAAATTTGGCCCATTCACTTTCATCGTGCCTCACTGTAACCTGATTTTTACTTCTTTTTTTTTTGTGGTTGCATCCTTGACTATGATACTCTAGCATTTATTATTATTATTATTATTCTAAATTGTTACAGTTTATTTTAACAGCACAAATCGAGCACAAACGAATGGTATACATTTGGTAATGATTTAGTTATATGGGGTGCCAATTTCACGGAGGTGTTTTTTTTTAGGAACCACTAAACACTCACACCTTTTCCTAATTAAGCACTCTATCACATTCACTCCATAAATACTAACCCCATCGATGTCTAGTCTCCGCATGGGACACTGTCGGAATCTCTATGTGAAGCTGTATTCGTACCCTCAAACCCCTCATCCTCCATTTCCCATCTTCCTTCATCATTCTGGAGTTGCGATCCTTCAACATTCTACCTGGGAACACAAGCTAAGCTAAGTTACCAATCCCTATATTACTGTTGATGTACATGAAATGTATCCTCTTCAATAAAGCTCCCATGATTGAGTTCAACCTGTCATCTGTGTCTGTGTGTGTTGTGACTAGGGTTGCAGCGGTATACCGGTTTCACGGTATACCACGGCATGAAAATGGACATTATCATCATACCATGTACATTTGGTTATCTACGGTATTGAGAACAAAATGCAACCAGACGGAGAATCTCACCTGCGTGTGAGCATCTCCTTTCTTCCTTGTCTGCCTGTCAGACTCGTCAACTTGTGCCACACACACACATGCAGCGGAGAAAATGTCATAGAGAAACGAGGCGAGGGGGTCTGACATAAGTGAGTGTTTCATTGTTCACCATCAACTTTACAAAAAAAATGTAAACTTATGTAAAAGTATAAAAGTGACGTATTTGACAAAATGTTATACTTTCATATTAAATCATTTAAAGGTAGTATCTATTAGACCACCTTTTATATCAACAGTGGCAGTTGTAGTTAAAGTTTCAAAATGTGTTTCAGCTAGTATTTATTTTTTCATAAATAATGTAATTTGTTATTATTATTATTACTATTATTCAAGACTAGCTACACTGACATAACCATGGTAATGAGGTGCCTTTCCTCCTGTGTAATATGTATGTTCTGTTTGAATTATGTTTGAAATTAAAACAAATGGGATAATAATGGGCTCATATAAGTAAATATGCTCTTCAATTTTTAAAAGGGGGAGAGAAAATTTTCTGTCGCTTTTGTATAATAATGTCACTTAATGCATGTCCTTATACTTGAAAACCATGAACAAAAAACTATGCAACATAAAAGTAAATGTGACCCAGGATACATTAAATACAGGTTATGTTTTTACTATGGTGTGTCGGAACTTGATTTCTAATGTAAAATCAGTCCTGAAGCAAAACCAGTTGAGAAGCACTGAGATAAAATTACAGACATGAGCATTATATGTTAACTGTTAATAATCATAGGACATTACTTTAAAAGCTCACACAGCAGATGCTATTTTTCATTTAGTAGTTAATTTAACATGCTATGCTAACATGTAAACTAACATGAATTAAAAAAAAAAAAAAAAACTTCTTTCCAGTTTTCACTCCTATAAGGGAAATTGATAATATTTATTGTGTAATACCGTATACCATGATATTTTCTGAGACTGTAATCGTACCATGAAAATCTCATACATTGCAACCCTAGTCATGACAGCCACAAGTGCTGTTGAGCTTAACTCTTATTGAACTCGGAACATTCCTTTAAGAGCTCTGGTGAGGAAATTGTTCAGGAGCTCTATCAGCCAAAGGTTGAAACAATATCACAGTTAATAGTAAGAAATTGAGCTTATTCTGGTATGTGAGTGCTGGTACCAAATGCTTGTTTTTTCTCTCTAACCAGCGCAGTGGTTCAAGGCTTAAATTGAAGGATAGAATTAATAGAATATAATCAGATGGTTCCAGATTCAACCCAGCATGAGGTTTTGATTTATGGATCTCTAAATATTTTATAATGTATTCTTTAATCAGACAACTTTCTCTCATATGTTTATTTTGTATTTTTTATTTACTGACAACACAGAAAGCTTTTTAATGCAAACATGCCCCATTGTACCCTACATAATTTATTTAATAGTAGGGTACAATGGGGCTAAAGGTGCCCCTCAAGGAAATTGAGCTTTTTTAATGAGATGCAATTTGCACCAAATAATGGTATATGCTATTTATTGATTCATTATTTTCATGTCCTTTATTTTGAAATTTCAAGTTCCGGTTTCATGTCATGTGGTTCCCTTGTCATGTGATTTCATGTTTCCCTCCATGTTCATGTGTCTTGTTTTCATTGGTTGATTGTCTTGTTATCTTGTTTAGATTTCTTTGTGTTTATTGGTTATCATTGTCATGTATTCTCCCATATCATGTATTTAACCCTTATGTTTTCTATGGTCCATTGTCAGGTATTGTTGAATGTAACTTTGGTTGTGTTTTCAAGTTTATGTCAAGTCAAGTTCATGTTTTTTGTTTACCTTTGTAGTTCCCCGTCTGTCGCTCACTTCGACGCTGTGTTGAAGAAGCGACATTAGGGGTCTCTCTTGAGCGCCGAATATACCTCTGATCTATGAAAAAAGGCCAATGAGAAGTTGGCAGACAGAATTTGCATGTCCCGCCACCGGACATACAGGTATAAAGGCGGGGAAATATGTCTGTTTCATTCAGAAATTTTCTTCGGAGCCGATGGTCGTGTATGCAGCAAGCTGCAAGCCACACACCTGTTCCTCTGTGCAGTGCAGATTGCCCCTGGGCGCTTCAACAGCGCAAACTTAAAAGAGTGTTGGTTAAAAGAGTCTAAAAGAGCAATTTCCTCTAAAAAAGCAATACACTGCGCCGTTGAATGTCCTTTTCAGGACGTGTCTTTATAAAGATGCCTTTTCGCCCCTGTGTAGTTCCTGGATGCGGTAGAGTGCTCTCCATTTCAGACGGCCACAGCTCAGGGCCACGAAGGCCACAGCGCAGTCACTCGGGCAGGCTGAACTTGGTCGAGATGCGCGCAACGGACAAGACACGCTTTTCCGAAGCGACACCATCGGCGACAAAAAACGGGCAGCTCCGCCTCAACCCGGGCCCAGCTATCAGCCACCTGCATCTAGCGCCCCGCAGGAAGCGCATGCCCCCGTCTCACGGACCCCTTTGAGGACCCGGTAGGCTCCCATGCACTCCTGAGACGATCGACCCAGAGACCAAGACGTTCGCTCCGGAGCTGGTAAGCAGACCATTCCGTCCTCCAGTGGAGGGCCGGGAGGAGAATCCTTCTTTGAATTTATTTCATTTGCTGCACCCCCTTCGGGATTGCGGTACCCACATTCTCAATAAAATAGCTATTTCCTTTGTCTCTGGGTCACCTGGCCAGCAAATGCTGTTCTCACGGCACTCTGCCGCCACACCTCAACAGTCCCGGCATGCTGGATGCGGACCCCCCGCCTTCAGCCCCACGACTGTTCCCCGGTCAGCCGGTTCCTAAGAGTCTAGAGGACGCCTCCACCGGACCTCCTCCTCAGTCACTCCTCAGTGCCCCCTGCCGGGTGTGCGGAGGTAGGTAAGTGCTTCGAGTCTTTTCTCAGTACCAGAGTCTCGGGACGCACCTTTGCCTGCTCCACCCCGCTGTGAAGCCCCATCGGATACATCAAAAATAATCGCCCCGTTAGTGCCCCTAGCACGGAGCTTGGATGCGTGGCTTTCACTTCCCAACCCGTCATGCTGGTTTCACTTCCCTAGTGTCACTTCTTCGACACAACATCGAAGTGAGCGACAGACGGGGAACGTCTAGGTTACGGATGTAACCTCCATTCCCTGATGGAGGGAACGAGACGTTGTGTCCTCCCGGCCACGTCGCTGAGCTTAGCCATTGTTGTTGCTGGACCATTTCCGGCTCCTCATAAAAATCCTGAATGAAACAGACGTATTTCCTCACCTTTATACCCGTATGTCCAGGGCGGGACATGCAAATTCTGTCTGCCAACTTCTCATTGGCCTTTTTTCATAGATCAGAGGTATATTCGGCGCTCAAGAGAGACCCCTAGTGTCGCTTCTTCGACACAACGTCTCGTTCCCTCCATCAGGGAACGGAGGTTACATCCGTAACCTAGACGTTAGGGTTTTTGGATTTTACTTTTGTTTATAAAATTGCACTTGGGTTCTTCACTCCATCGTCATCGTCTTTGTCACTGCCAGCTCCAGCAACAACGTTACACAAATAGTGGCAGATATTACCCCAACTCTGGTGCAAATAATGGTAGATAGTAATTGCACCCTGGTGCAAATAGTGTCAAATAATATTTGCACCCATATTTAAATACTAACATACAGTATGGGCATCACTGCAGTGTGTTTATTTATGCTACGTTCACAATGCAAGCCTTAGTGTTCAATTCAGATTTATTGCTCAGATCTGATTTGTTTGTTTTTTTGGTTGTTCACATTTATTTCAATATCAGATTCCATTGTGAACTGGTCACGGATCTGAACTGACCAGCATGTGCAAAAGAACAATAACAAAGATGTCATATGGAGCACGCTGTTGTATGGAAGTAAGCATGGAGGCCACTGAAGTCAGCATTTACACTTAGTTGATGTGCAGCCGAAGCCAGCGAATTCATGAGCAGATGAGCTGTCCTTTTCTTCATATCACGGCAGCTCGTTTTAGCTTACCGCTCGGTTGTCCCGATGGCCAGTCTGCCCCTGATCTGCCCCAAAGTGCGTCAGCCTACTGGAAAAATGCCCGGTATGCCAGATTACTAGTCCAGCACTGAGTAACACCAGTTGGTTAGTTTGTCTAGTATTTCTCTGGATCCAACAATTGGTGTACAAATAACTGGCTTGTGTGACAGATGCTATGTACACTGGGATGCAAATAGACATTCTGTTATTTTTATCGAAATTGATGGAGCAACATAATTTGTGTGAAATACAATTATAACTGAAGGTTGATTCGATTAAAATTCAGTTAAAAAAAAAAAGGTAAAAGGGGTAAAGCCCCTACCCAGATAGCCAAAAATATCCGCACGGGTTATTTTTGCCGCCGTCCCTAAGCTGTCGGCTATAGGTGCGTCCCACTGGCGGGGATGAAACGTTTGCCGCCGAATTCGTCACTCCCATTTCTTGCGATATGCCGCCGGCGTTCAGACGCGGTGATCGACCGCGGGCGGCTGGCGGCAAGCCACTTTGAAATACAAGGATTTCTACTCTCAAAATCGACCAGCCATGTTGGCTATTACTATTTTTTGCTCCAAAGCCATTAGGAGCAAAGTCTTGACTCTTGATTCCATGATAAGGTAAGGTTTAGGAAATGACATTTAAATTACTTTGAAACTCTGAAGCGATTATACAGTAATATATGTAAAATATATTGAATTATTTTATGCACTTGAAAATTGTTTACATTTCTTTGATTGATAATATCATAATGATAATGATAAATAGATATTTAATTCTTGGTATGAACAATTTAGCAGAATAAATTGATGAAGTTAGACTTTTCACGAATGCCTGACTATCAGTGAACAGTGAAAGACATCTGCAACATGGCCAAAATCTCGGGTATACTTTAATTTTTTTTATTAATTTGCAACCATGGTGATATCTATCATAAACATGAAAATCCCTGTTTTGACGTGAAGGATAAACTCAATGAAAAAGCGAAATTATCCTCTGGTTTCACAGTTGCGCAGAAATTTCGTTTATGTCTACATTTTTTCCAACCTCGTTTTTTTTTTTTGTTATTTTACCTTTTACAGGTTTTGCAATTATGACCTGTACAAATGTTTAAGAAAGTGTTAAAGTCCCTGTAAAGGTAAAAAAAAAAAATCTAAACGCATTATAAATGTTAAAAATGTATTGCTAAAACACATTACAAAGACTGAACTGTGAAGTTCCGCTGTCGCCATATCTGTTTCTGGTTTACTTGCGCGTCGCCCAAAATCTCTGTTTTTACTCAATGTCTCCAGAATCTTCCGAAAATGCGCGTCAGCGATGTTCATCGCATTGTTGATGCCTGGTCCCCTGCTCCGACAAGCAAGAGGGACAAGGGCTTTAAACTCTACATATCGAGTTATCTGCACAACTACAAGGGTAAGTATTTTAATCTAATGTGGTGTGCCGGCAGATAGCGGCTAAGCTAGTTTGCCACGTGTTCATTTTTTATGTAAGGTTAGTATAGAAGCTTGTTTTTTCTTCGTTTTAAAGCAGACTGTTTGTTAATTTTTGTGATAATTGTAATATAAATTATATTAACTTGCTCTCCTCTCAGTTTCTAATAAAGATCAGGGCACAGGTGAAGTCACTGTCAGGGCATTGTGCTACAGGTCCATGAGGAAAACAGATAAACCTCAGAGTTTGAGTGTATGGTGAAGCTAGAATTGATAAGACCGCAGTTACAGGCTTGTTACTTTAATAGCCCGGTGTTCCTGGGGACTCGGCTAAGGTTATTCATGTTTAATGTAACTCAAATCAAATGAAAACAGTTATTGTAGGCAGGTAAGTTTCCCTAACTGGTCCCCTCTGTGTAAAATGCGTTCTTATTCAAGTTTTCAACTCAGTCATTCGTTTAAGATGTAATCTTGTGTTATAAGTATTAGGCTATCATGATTATACAGTGAGCAAGCTATATAAATAAGTATTTAATATAATAAAAGTGTAGAGCAACAACCGAGGGTGTAAGGTAAAGGCTGAATATTGTAGATTTATTACAATATGTTGCATGTTTGAATTAAAATACCTGTGGATATGCAGGAGCACACACTCTACAAAGGCCTGACTGGAGATTTGCCTGATCTATCCGTCCTTCAGGTGAGTAGGGATACAACAATAGCAAATTTCACTGTACAGTATGATATTGTTGTGTTTGTGTAAGACTCAATAACCACACCGTGTAGCTCTGTTCATGTTGTGTTTACTGAACTGACGCAAAAACATTACATTTGTTGACCCTTGTCGTAAATCACTGCCGTAAGCCTTAAAGGCACCGTAACCTGTCACTCGCAGTGCATAACATAACTGAGTCCAACAGGAAACAATACTGAACGTTTTCAGACATAACATTTTCTCCCCCCCCCCCGGAAACTGAAACATAACATTCAGCCCCCATTCCCCAGTGTCACAATCACCCTGTCACATAGTCCCCATGCCAGACGGGCGGGACCCTCATTCTCTGAGGGCGTGCTGGCCGTGAAGCTGTGTCGGGCGGTGCTGGTGGAATACCCCCCCAACCGGTTAGCTCTTGGCCTGGGCTGCCAACCTAGAGCCACTGCTGGGGACGGAGGTGATACCGGTGCTGTGGGGGCTGCGACTCTGTGCAGGCGGTTTGAGTGCCAACGAGTCCCATTCTCCAGTCTGTAAGTGGCAGGACCCAACTGCTTAGTCACCCGCAGGGGCTCTGACCAGTACGACTGCAGCTTATTTTGGCGGTGGAGGTGTTTGATCCTGACCCAGACCCCTGCAGAAAGTGAGGGGTTTTGCACTCTGTGCGTGACATCAAATCTCGCTTTCATCCGAGCCTGCGAACCTTTCACCTGAGCTCTGGCTTTCTGGAGCCCTGGGCTTCCACGTGTAGGAGCTGGCTCAGCTCTCAAACAGTCCAGTGGTTGCTTTAGTTCACGCCCAATCATGAGCAATGCAGGTGACACTCCAGTGGTGGAATGTTTGGATGCCCGGATGGTCAGGAGAGTTTGGTCAAGTGCGTTGCTGAAGGTTTTCCCTTCCTCCAGACAAGCTCGGATTCCATTTTTAAGGGTTTTATTCAGTCTTTCCACCCCCCCATTACTCTCTGGGTGATACACTGCCGTCCTGATGTGCTTGATGGACCGTATTGTTAGAAACTCAGTGAACTCTGCCGAAGCAAATTGGGGCCCGTTATCCGTTGTGACAACACTGGGGAGGCCCCAGCGCCCAAACAGGTTGTCCAGGCGGTCGATGATGGAGTGTGCAGTGATGGAGCTCAGCTGGAAAACCTCTGGCCATTTCGAATGAAGATCGTGCACAACCAGCAGGTAGCGAGCGTGAGCAGGTGCCCCGTGAAGTTCTCCACAGAGGTCGACCTGAATATGTTCCCAGGGTGAAGACGGCCAAGGGGTCGGGGTGAGAGGGGCTGTGGCAGGCTGACCAGTTTTCCCACTCAGGAGGCAGCAGGCGCAGTTACGCACCAGATCCTCAACATCAGAGTCTATGTGGGGCCACCACACTGTGTCACGGCAGCGCTGCTTCACCTTGACCACCCCCAGGTGCCCCTCATATGCCATGTTTAGTACTCTGGACCTGAGAATCTCCAGAACGACCGCACGGTGGCCACGGGCCAGACACACTGCCCCCCAGCAGGAGAGCTCATTGCGGAAGCGGTAATAGGGAAGCAACCTGTCATCCACTTTGGCCGGCCAGCCATCCTGGACGTAGTTACGAAGAGTTGTGAGGGCCTCGTCTGTAGCTGAGGCCTGCTGCAGCTCCGCCAGAGTGACTACTGAACTGATGGGGCCGTGCAGGATGTGGACCCAGTCTTCGTCGCTCTCTGTGTCTGGTGTCACCTCGGCCGTCTCCTTCGTCACAGACACAGCTCTAGACAGGAGGTCGGCCACCGTGTTGGCCCGCCCAGGCATAAACTCCAGGCTGAAGTTATACTGGTTCAGCCTGTCAGCCCACCGCAGCAGTCTCATGGGCCTGTGCCCCGAGCCTTTAGTTTTCAGCAGTGCCGTCAGCGCTTGGTGGTCCGTGCGGATGGTGAAAGGCCTCCCGTATAGCTAAACATGCCAACGTTCGCACGCCCACAGGCAGGCCAGGGCTTCCCTCTCCCCCACCGAATACTTCTGTTCTGCTGGAGTAAGTGCCCGTGAGGCAAAAGCCACTGGGCGTTCCACCCCCTCTTGAATCTGTGAGAGCACAGCGCCTAGCGCCACCCTGGAAGCATCGCAGGTGACCATAGTGGGCGTGGTCAGGCTAAAATGGGACAGTGTGGGTGGGGATGTGAGCTGCCGTTTGAGGATGCACACGGCTTCGTGGCAGGCCGGGGTCCAGTCCCACGGAACATCCTTCCTGAGAAGCTGGCGGAGGGGGGCCGTACGTTTAAACCTGAAAGCCCCCACGTGCGTGACAAACGCCGTAAGATCCATGCTGGCCGGTGCCAGAGGGACCTGGAGGTAGCCGTTTCGTAAGTCCATCTTACTGAAAACAATGGAGCCGTGGAAATGGCTAGTGAGCTCCTCAGCTGTAGGTAGGGGATACTTATCAGGGATGATGGCTTTGTTGACATCTGTGAGGTCGACACAGAGCCGCAGTCCGCCCCCCTTTTTCTTGTCTATCACCAGGTTAGACACCCACGGCGAGGCGTCAACAGGCTCTATGACGTCCGCCTCCACAAGGCGATGCAGTTCGGCCTCCACCGCGTCACGGAGGGCCAGGGGAATGCACCGTAGGGGCTGGATAACAGGGCGGACTGATGGTTTTACAGTGGGCTGGTGTACAAAACCAGTCATGCGGCCCAGCCTGTTGAACAGTTGTGGGTAGCGGTCATGCCAGTAAGTGGCAACTTGCAGGACATGCAGGCCCCTAGCATCACTCACACTAAAACCCAGGGCAAGGAACAAGTCTAGGCCCATAATGTTAGCTCCCTTCCGGGTGATGCAGAACTTGGTGGCAGGCGCACATTGTTGATCATACCTGATGGGCAGGCGGGCCACACCCAGAGTGGAGATGGGAGAATGACCGTAGCCTAACAGGGGTTTAGCCACTGCTTCCAGAGGCACGCGACTGAAAAAACGATCATATGTGCATTTGTTTAGAATTGAAACTTTCGCCCCTGTGTCCATGAGGAGTGGAATGAGAGCTGTGCCCACACGGCATGTGCAGAGCTTGAACGAAGGCTGTGAGGTCTGTACAGTGTTTATGGGGACAGCCGCAGTATCATGGCAAGCAGGGGAAGAGCGACAGCAGCGTGCAAAATGTTTCAACTTGTTGCAGTTACGACAATGTTTCCCTTGGGCAGGGCATGACTGATCTCTGGTTGCATGTTTAGGGGAGCCACAGTTACTACAGCTCTTGTGCCCATTCTCCCTAGGCCCCCTGTCCACTCTCTGAACATCCAAACGGTCACTCACCCAGTCAGCCGCCTCTGCAGACTCTGTGTGCTGAACTGACGGTGGTGATGATGTCACAGGCTCGTGTGCAGCGCGGCCGAACTTGCGCGCCTCCATTAGGGCCGTTTCCAACTGCTTTCCAATTACTAAAGCGTCCGCTAGTGTCGTGGAGTCTGGCTCTAGTAAAAGTCTCTCCCTCAGTTGGTTACATGACGTTTTCTCTATTAACTGGTCAACTATAAGTCCATCCTCCAAAGCCCCAAAATCACAAAGTCTAGCCAGCTCACGCAATGCTGATACATAGTGGACAACGGTCTCACCCGGCTTTTGCGTTCTCTGACGGAACTCAAAACGGTGCATCCGCTGGCTTCTTCCGGAGCTGAAGTGGGCCTTCAAGGCGGTCGTGGCTGTGACGTACTTATCATCCGATAAGGTGAGCGTGGCGAAGATTCGCTGTCCCTCCTGCCCGAGACAATGGCGCAGGAGCGCGCACTTCCTCGCCTCCGCTAGGTCCGAGTGTCCCAAAGCTAGCAGATAATCCTCAAACGACGTTAGCCAGTGATCCCAAGGAACAGCTGGATCACCAGGAACAGGTAGGAAAGGTGGCGGTGGTGGTAAGACGAATTCAGACATCCTCGTTCGCCAAATGTTGTGTTTGCGTAAGACTCAATAACCACACCGTGTAGCTCTGTTCATGTTGTGTTTACTGAACTGACGCAAAAACATTACATTTGTTGACCCTTGTCGTAAATCACTGCCGTAAGCCTTAAAGGCACCGTAACCTGTCACTCGCAGTGCATAACATAACTGAGTCCAACAGGAAACAATACTGAACGTTTTCAGACATAACAGATATATCAACCAAAATCTGTATACCAATATTTCATTATTTTCTTTTTCCTCCCCTTTTACAAACAAATATTCTGCTTCAAAGAAAAAAAATGAAATTGATGTTATCATAAGGGTTCTTCATTATGAACTTGTATGCCATGCATAACATACTGTGGATAGAAATTATAGGGAAAGTTATTGGTATGATAATTGTGGTTATATTATATTACTATTATATTTAGTGTATTGCTAATCAATATATTGTTACTTCCCAGGTGACAGCGGCTCACTTCAAGAGCAGGTGAAGCAAGTTGGGACAATGTTGAAGACATTTGCTCAGCACTGGGCAATCAGGTACAACTTGCAAACAACACCTGTGGTTGTTGGTTTAATTCCCACTGGGGCCACCTGTACATGTAGTAGACCTAGATATAAATGTCATAGTTTAGTAGTTGAAGGACCAGGACTGACTACTTTATTCTTTTATTCTGGGAACCCCTGTAGGTGCAGATCAAACCCTAATGCTGCGACGTCTTGGAGTTTGGCGATGTTGTGCGTAGCATGGACAACAAAATGCTATGCTGCAACATTTCAGTGCCAATGTGTCTGTTGGAGAGTTATCCCTGCCAGGGGATCTGTTACTCCCCCCTAGACACCCAGGAAGATTTGGCGTTGCTTGACAACAGTTTGAGGCAGTATAAAGAGCTCCAGCAACGATTTGTAAGTGTGCCAATTTCGTTTATAATGCCATAGGGTAATCTAAAAAGTAAAATTAAGATCGTACACTGCATATTCTACAGTCTGAATCCACAGCCTGTCACATTTTAAATTTATGAGAAGCTTCAGAGAAATGTAATTTGTAACATGTTTTTTTTGTATTTTCAGCTTCGGTTTTTGGCAATCAAATGTGGGAGGGACCTAAAGACAACCGTGTGGCTGAATGCTTCAGAGTATCTTCTCTAATCACCTTTCCATCAATACAACCTGGACTGGTGTAGGGGATAAAGCATGTTTTAGAGACATGTTCCTGAAGACCATTGTTCAAAGTAAGTTGGATATTTTTTTATATTTAAGTAGATGTGTATGACCTTATGCCATTCAAATGGAATGACAGATCTTTATTTTCTACAGGAGCCATCCGGAAGAACCCGGCAACCCAGGATGCCACTGATGAGGCGATCCAGGTTAACGCGTTACCTGAAAGGAGCATCTGAACATGAAGGTGGAAAAGGCGCCGCACAGCTGAGAGGGACCCACAGCCGACCCCTTAAACCTAGGCTGACTACTGACACCCCAGCATCACTGACAACTGGAACCCTTTCTTTGTCCTGCAGTCAGTAACATCAAGACCCCTAAAAAAGCCTGCTAAAAGTGTCAGAATACACTCACCCAATCCACACTGTTCACTGTTTTTTTCTTTTCTCTCGTGACCCTGCTTTGAGGGCAGCTCCTTGGATGAATATGGGATGGTTTGTCCTTTTATACAGGCGCACGAGGAATCACTGAAATATGCCAGTTTGCACTGCCTCATTCTGGAGGTCGGGGAAAACCGGTGATTCTTAGCCCACTATGCCACGCAGTCCCCAAACTCTCCAGACATTCTGATTGGCTGTGTTCTCTACAGCCAGATTTTCTGCTGTTAATTATATTTATTCCCACTTGTTGTCATGTGTAAGTTGAATGTCAAAATGTATATTATACCTGTTATCCTGCACATTCCTTGATACCAAAGATCTCAATTATTTCATATACAATTTGCTGCTTATTTCATTGTTACAGTGCTTAACTATTCTATTTTTAAATATAGCTTGTAAATCCTAGATTATACATCTAATACTTGATATTTGCACATTATCTGGTATCAAATATTCTACTTACCGTGACTTTAGTATTGGCTTATTTCATTCCGTCAGTGCTTAACGATTCTATTATAGTTTGTACATCTTATTTCATGCCTGATATTTGATATTGCACATTAACTAGTACCAAAAATTCTACTTTCATTCCGTCACAGTGCTTAACTGTTATTCTATTGTTAAATATAGCTTGTAAATCCTTGTGCCACAGGTCAGCATTGCAGTTATAATGGTATATTCTACTCCAGAGCTTTACTCTAAATTATTACCACTTAACCTATTGTTAGAAATGACTTGTAAATATGATGTTATACCTCAATTTATTTGGTATCCTGCACTTTATTTGTTACCAAATATCCTCATTGCTTATGTTTACTGGTAATTATTTTCATCCCAGAGCTGACCTCTTTATATTATTAACAATTATTGTAAGTGTTACAATAGTGTTTTTAAAAATGTATTTTCTTTTTTTACCAAAATTGTGTTGGTAACCTGCATGTTCTTTAGTGTGTGTGTGTGTGTGTGTGTGTGTGTATAATGTTTGTATTTTTCTGTTATTTATATTTCAGTGATCTGACATCTTGTTTCAATGACAGTTACTGTACTTTGAAATGTGGAATTAAAACGCCAAATGGAAATTTGTCTGGTTTGATCAATCATTATTCTTGATAAACTGCATGCTATATATATATATATATATATATATATATATATATATATATATATATACAATAAGCGCGGCAGATCGCTCGAAAAAAGCGTTTGCCTCCGACGCGCCCCGGTCCAGCCCGATATAGCACTGACACAACTTCCCCTAAAACATCCTGTTTGCGCTCTCAGGACTCTCTCAGTCTCCTGTTTGCGGACACACACGTCTGTAGACGTTCATGGCTAATGGTTCAACTGTAGACAACGGTCCTCGGTGCAACAGGATTAAGGTGCTTTTGGGCTGTTTGAGGAACACTGCAGTGAAGCCCAGTGATGGGGTGCTGTCTATTCATACATCAGAAGGTGAGTATAGACTCACTGAGCAGAACACCTTATTGCTCAGGAGAGTCTATTGAGTTCTCAGTTATGTTCTATCAAGCATCAAACATTGTCTGAGATGTTTGTTCTAAAGTTCCATAGGATAAATACAATTAGGTACAGATAATGCAAAGTACAGAGCTATAAATTATTAATGTAATTTTGATAGCGTAAATCATTTAGTGATGAAAGACACTTTAGGGTGGGCAACTGGTTGTCACTTTGTCATATCGGGGGGACAGGGTCCCCCTTGATCATTTCACCATCAGACCTCTTAGACCCGGCAATGTTATTGAGATCTCTTCTGAAACTCCAGAGGAGACATGTGAGATTGCTGGGGTCTTTTTCTCAGGAGACACATCAAAAGTCTCTGTTTGCTTTCCACCTAACCTCATTAATGTCTAGGATAATGAGTTGAGATATTACAGATATCAAATTTGTGATCTTCCATGCAGTGTAGTGTTTCAGATAAACGGTGTTCCTCTAATGTTCTGGCTGAGTACTGAATGTTTTTGTCTCTGTTTTTCTCTCAAAATTCTTAAGAAAAAGTCATTGTTTTAAGTGATTTATTGTTTTAAATGGGACTGTTTTAAATTAGGTATGGAGTTGGTCCTGTGTGGTTTGTTTAAAACCAGTGTATGTTTGAGGAGTTACGTAACTGTCGCAGCTCTTACGTTTTATTTCCACTTGATGCTCACTTTCTTTGAGTCAATCCTAAAATAGTTAATGAGGCTTGAAGTGGTTATAGACTGTTTTTCAGTTGCATTAATGACTGTTTTCCATTCATTCATTTAGTTGCATAATGACCATCTCTACCTCACTGAGTGCATGAAGGCAGCACTTATCCTGATGTAAATATTCCTTCAGATAATATGTTAAAAATTAACCAAACTAATGTAATTCAAGAGGCAAACTACAGCTGTCTGTCATCCTGCATCTCTTCAAGAAGACTTGCTTTTCAATGATGAAATATTCAATTTGAATGTGCTCAAAATGAGCTGAAGCTTCTTGTGGATGATGTCCTGTGATGGATTACAGTTTAAAGGTGCACTTTTTTTTTCTGGTTGATATAACAGTGGTGTTGAAATGTATATGGACACCTGCTGGTGTGGATGCAGCATGACAGCAAGTATTTTCAGTTACTACTGATGTAGTTGAATCATTAATACATTCCTCAACTATGTGTCTGTTAATAGCGAGGGTATTGAGATAAAGTGAGAAGTATTTGGCTGGTCATGTGATCTCTACACATGGTGGCCTCCTTGAGGGCAGAGCCAGCACACTCTCATAATGAAATATCAAGCCAGTGACCTTTTTACCTGCAACACTAATATATCACCCTTGTTCTGGATGGTAAACATCACTTTGGTACTGTATTCAACTGAGTTCAACTTTATCCACCTTTTCCTGGACACAAAAGTGTTCCATAACAAGCATGTTTTCAGTTCTTTTGCGTTTTCACTCACATCAGTGTATATTCTTAGTGGATACTGTGAGCGTGTTCACTGTGTATAAATTGTGAAATAAGCATGTGACACTATAGTGCCAATATTTTAGAGAGTCACAATTAATGTTTTTTGACAGCTGTCTCACCTGCAATGTTTTCAGAGTGGGTGAATTTACATTTACATTTATGCATTTGGCAGACACTTTTATCCAAAGTGACTTACAGTGCACTTACTACAGGGACAGTCCCCCCAGAGCAAACTGGAGTTAAGTGCCTTGCTCAAGGACACAATGGTGGTGTCTGTGGGGATTGAATCAGTGACCTTCTGATTAACCATTATGTGCTTTAGCCCACTAAGCCACCACCACTCCATTACATAAAGCTCTGAACTGAGGTGGAATGTGTTGGTATAATACACTACTAAGTTGTTATGACAGCCAACTACTGCTCTAGTTGAACCTGAACTCTTTTTACTCCATATAACACTTAAAATGTTTGTTGTTCTCATACTCATCTTGGTCAATTTATTTAGCTTCTTATGGGTGTGTGGTGGGTGTGTCTTAATGTCCCACTATAGTGATGGGGACGCTACGTACCTTATCGCCAGAGAAACTAGCGCACAGCCATTTTGAAAATTGCTGGCCCCCTGCTCAAATCAAATCAAATCACTTTATTGTCACACTACCATGTACACAAGTGCAACAGTAGGTGAAATTATTGGGTGCTGGACTTACTAACACCTCTTCCAGCAGCAAACTTAGTTTTCCCCATGAGGTCTGCCATCCAGGTCCTGACCAGGCTCAATCCTGCTTAGTTTCAGTGGGTGATCAGTCTAGAGCTACAAGGTGATATGGCTGAAGGCAAGAAGGTACTTGTGACAAAAATCAAGTCCTTTGCTGCGCTTGAAGGGTGGAATTTAATTACTAAAGAAGCATGTAAGTCTTACCTATCACCTAAAAGCCAAGTGCATGATACGTGGCACTAATGAGGGACCGCTGTGGCTGGCTAGCTTGTTGGAGTTATTTAGTTGAATTTCAGTTTTGAACCTGCTGCCACTGACCTTTCGAAGCATCAGATAATAATTACTGGATAACTTAGATTAAATACTGTATCATTACATAGGCAGTGTCAGTGCTAAAAGCAGAACAAGACGTTGGCCGTTTTCAAAATGGACTATTTCTGACATATAGAGGCAGAAGCAGTAACAGTAATATGGGTAGAATGCCATTTTGAACACGGCCACTCTGCAGCGTGTTTCACACAGAGATTAAAGTGCCACATGCGCTGAGTGGTTTCACAATTGCTGTAGCAAAGTGGACAACCACAGCCTGCAAGCTGATTAATATTGTGGAGTATAAGGACTAGTTCTTTCAATTAGCCAACCTCCCACTTAGCCAACCTCCCACTAAGTTGCTAATTTATTGCATGTCTTTATATCGTGGAAGGAAATGTTGGGAAAATGTTAATAAAACATTACTGTTACATATTGCTTTGTTTAGGGTTAGGGTTGGTTGTGATGCTAAGAAGGAACGTAATGCATTTTGACAGGAAATAAGTTGATATGGAGTGAGATTTAATCACTTTAAAAATTGTGGTTAACTATGAAAAATCATGCAATTAATCGCAATTAAATATTTTAATCGACTGACAACACTAAAAATATCATTAACATTTAATTAATAGTATGATTTTTGCTCAATATATTTTACAGTTGATGATTTATGAAATTGTATAGATGAGGATTTTGTTATTTTGCCAGTAATGCTGCATTCTTAATATTAGGGTAAGTATTGTGGGGGCTATATAGGAAATAGTGAACAAGTGAGCGATTTCAGACACAGCTCGTGCTTACAATTTCATTGTAAATTCACATGATATTGTAGAATCAAATTTATGCAAGAACATTTTTGTACCACTTAGATTTTGTTTTTAAAAACCTATTTTTTCTAAACCGGTTGTCTGATCTCGCACAACATTTGAAATTAATCATCTAGAGAGTCTCCTGACAAAAAGTTATCAATAGATTTTTTTTATTCCTTAAGTCATCCGGAAAACATAAACCATACATTTTCTGGGTCATTTTGGCCCATAATGAGTAATTGGCCTGTAACTTGTGATTGCAAAATTCAAACTTAACAAAAGTTAATGCACCTGTAAAACAGAACATTCTGAGGTCACATGCCAAATTGCATCAATTTACAATTCTAGTGGACTCTATACATTTTAAATTCTATTTGTATAACAGTGATCAAAGCAGTTGACATTTGACGCCAATACAATTGTCTACAACATCCACTGGATCTGTTGTCAGTTTTGAGTCATATTCTCTTCACATTTGCTTGGACTCAGATAACTGCCACTTTTAATTAACTTTTTTATTTAATTTTTTTGTTTGCCATGGAACATGAAAGTAGTGTTATGAAGAGAGATTGATTTGTCAAAAGCAAATGTCATTTCTGTAGGTCAAAAACTTTTTGTGTGTGTGTGTGTGTGTGTGTGTGTGTGTGTGTGTGTGTGTGTGTGTGTGTGTGTGTGTGTGTGTGTAAACTGCACCTTTCAAAGATTTTGTGGAAGATGGTCATTCAATTATGCTATTTTGCTTTACTGATTATATACTGTTATAGAGTGGTAAAGCCAATTGTTAACTATGTACTTGGAAAATAATCCTGTCTGCACATTATCTCTCACAGTAACAGTTTGATCCATGATCTGTGCATATGTGCATATATGCTTATGTGACAAAATATATAGTGAAATACTATAAAGATGGGCTCAAATCTCCAGAGAAAGGCATGTTTGTATAGATGAAAGCAGTTTATTAAAGTTGACACTCCCAGTCCTACTGGCTGAAGATATTCTCATCACTGTGCTCTGGGTGGCTTGTGAACCTCTCAGAGGACAGATGTCTGTAATTTAATATCATCTGAAAGAGAAAAGAAAACACTGGCTGGTTTTTAGTGCATCATAGCTTAATGACTTCACACCTGGTTTGTGGTTGTGCTGATCTCATTGTGTTGGGATCTCGTGCTTTGTGTGGGACAAATGGCGCCTGGTTGTTTACCGGCTTGCAGTCTTGGCCAACATGACTTATACGTCTTATCTATGTTATCTCTAGTTTCTATCTTTATCATTGGCTTTATTTGTCACCCGGTTTGCTATGTTCTAGTCCAGGGGTTCTCAACCTTTTGCAAGCTGGGCCCCCCCAAAGCTGGTTCATTGCAGTTGGCAAGTACAGCTCGCTGCATCCTGCGGTGGATATCCAACCCAGCCCACATCCAAGTGTGACGTCAGAAGCCACGTCCATCCAAGTGTGACGTCGGAAGCCACGCCCATCCAAGTGTGACGTCAGAAGCCTCGCCCATGTCCAAATACGGCACGTGACTCGATTTGTTGTACGCATGCGCAAAATGGCGCTGCTTCCTGTCGGAAATGTTATCATAGTTATTGGTTTATAATAAAGATGAGGTTATTTGTGTAGAGGTGTGACGCTACAGATTATTTGTGCAGTTAAATTGTGACGCTTTGGCAGGCTTGGAATGGTCTAAATCACAATCACTACCTTAACAGCTGTATTAGACAATACATTACCTCTGCATTGCTCACTGGTTTTGTAAGTTAATGACATGGTAGTACAAGTAAACAATGTACCTTAAAACGATATTTTTGTATTTCTCTAGTATTTCTGTTACACAAATGGTAATCAATAATCATGGTTTTGCTATAATAAACGTATAAGGGAGCATCTATACTTAAACTAAAACGAGTTTTTGTCACTTTCTTAATTATATGAGATCCAAACTGCACTTATAGTTACCCCTTCTAAATAAAAAAAATAAATGTAAACTTTTTTTTACATTTCTTTCTATGTGGTTATAGAAATATTGCATTTTTACAACCAAATTAAGAATTCACTTATTAGTTAATGCCTGTTATAGCAAATGACTTTGAAATCAAATAATAGAACAGCAGAATGGAATTTATGTAAACCTTAAATTAAAGAACCAATATGGTGAAACTCGAAAAATTAGAATATTGTGCAAAAGTTAATTTATTTCAGTAATTCAACTAAAAGCTGATACTAATATATAATATAGACTCATTACATGCAAAGTGAGATATTTCAAGCCTTTATGTGTTATAAATTTGATGATTATGGCTTACAGCTATGTTGAATTACTGAAATAAATGAACTTTTGCACAATATTCTAATACATATGTAGTACCTGCCATGCAGTATACCTTATTTCAAGTCTGACTACGCCATCCCCTGATGATGGGCAGGAGGAACCACAAATCTTCCTGTGAATGTAGTGTGGCTAATAATATGTTTATCTCCGCAAAGGGACAGTCAAGAAGAGGCAGATATATAAATGTATTCCAAATTTATTATACATTTTAGGGCAAAAAGACGTAGAAAAGTTATTAAAACGGATCTTAAAAAGACTGGAATAAATGACTGGTGGATTTTCCTCAATCTAGGAAGGTCGGATCAGCCAATGCAAAACCCCTGCTCAGGAGGTCCCTGGGGAGACAGAAACAGGAGACAGCAACCCAGCACCAGTCGAAGCATGCAACACAGCAAGCTCTACACACTTAAGATCTTTAGATACCACTACAAAATATCACACCGTGTTGTAGTTATAAGTACACACCAATACAGTGTCTCTCCCAGTGTGGTCACCTAAAGAGAAGGGGCAAAGCATCAGTATGGATCCGGCCTTGTACAAAGGATAACCTACACAGAAAACATAGTTAGGGAGGAGAACCACCAGCATAAATGGCAACACTTAGTCAAGAAAAATAAAATAAAAATGCTACTATAAATGTGGCACATGAGTGACAAAATTAACCAAACAACAACAAAAAAAAAAAAAAATCAAACAACAGGAAACAATAAAGAAATGCTTATCAATCACATGAAAACAGTGGCTGGCCTGGTCCCTTTTCAAAAGAAACCAAGCATGTTAGTTACCAACCTCATTAAACAGCATAGCATAGTCAACTCAAACATAACAAAAATATAGGCCTACTTTTCCAGTATGCTCAACTGTCCCACAGCACATTAACACATGCAGAGAAAAGGTGAATGTTCCATTGCTACAGACAGAGAAAGTCATTAAAACTTGTTTCAAATGCAAGTATAAAACATTCAATGGAAAATGTACCAATGCAGCCCAGCAGCTCGAGTCACACTGGGGGTGATCGCATAAAGTTATGCGTTTAACATATCAAAATATCATCATAGTTCAAAATATCTTGGTCACAAATTAATTTTTTAATTTAATATTTTGAGTTTACACACATGGGTCTAAAATGACCCATCTATGCAAGTGTGATAACTTTTTGTTAAAATAACCAATGTCACAGTTGTTCAGAGCAACACATTCACTATACTACTTAAAATCAATAGTATATTCCTGCACAATCGGAGGCTGCAGCTTTAGGACCCCGGTTACAGGACCCTAGTTTTTTAGTTTGTACATACATAGTTCGAAAGACATTTAATCTCAGGAGTATTTTTATAAAATGTGTTTTTTTTTATTCAAAATGCATCAGAGGCATTTTGAAAAATTTAAATTTACACAAAACAAATTAAAAATGTATATCAATCTTTAAACAACTGAAAAAGTGGAGTGAGTCTTAGTTCCTTGAATTATACTCTATATTGATTAACCTCCTCAAGTTTAACTAATTTGCTCATTATCAGGTAAAATAATGATGGAATCAGCATATGCAGTCACTAAATGATATGGCCAGATATCAGAAGGCAAAACTCGAGAATGATTCAAGCATGAATTTATTTATATATACACATGTATTTATTTATATTATATGAAAGAACAAAATTATTTGTGCTAGAACAAAAGCACCAAAAAGATCCCCTTTTCCACCAGTTGCTGCAAGAATGGCTTCAACTCTGAGAGAGAGAGACAGAGAGAGAGAGAGAGAGAGAGAGAGAGAGAGAGAGAGAGAGAGAGAAATAGAAATTTGTTTAACATGTTCAACTGAAATATATATTTCTGATTTAACACTTAACACTTATGAAATGTTGGAGTTGTAGAGAGAGAAAGTCAAATAGAATATTCATGTTACTGACGTCTAATTCCAAACTCAAAATGTGTAAATGTAAGAGCAACACCCACCAATTGAATGGTCTCCCTTCTTTCCTCAATTGTTTGTCAATTTGTCGGTTAAAATCTTCCACTTCACTGAAATAGTTATCAGAGAACAGTCACTGTTGTGTTAACAGAAATATCAGTAACAAAAGGGTGCACTGGGCATTGTGCAAAAATAATTAATAATCTACTCTGACCAGCAATGATAATCCGGACCAGAAAGGAAGACCTGCTCAGCCTCCTGTAAGGAGATATCCCGGAGGACAGCCAGGGCATTTATGATGGCCTATGAAAAACGTTAATATAAATTAATATCACTACTGAACAGCAAGCCATTATATAGTAGTGCTAGCATGCAGTTTATACAGTACATTTTGTAAGCACAGGAGCAGGACACACAAACACATTACATGGTTCGGCATACCTCTGGAAAAAGAACATCATAGATGAACTGCACTTCATCTGTGACGCTCAATTGTGTTGGTATCCTATCCAGCAATCCTCTCAGATATGAGAACAAGATGTCCTGTTGTCCCTCACTGTCGAGGTAGACAGGCACCCGGGAAGAAGTTACCTTATGTAACCACTTAGATGGCTTCCCGTTGAGTACACCCTAGGGTCAAACCATGGTACAAAAACAATTATTTAAGGAATTGATACATTTAAGATAAAGATACAATAATTTGCAGCATAGTTAAAAAAATATGTTAACGTTTTCCCTAATTAAAACATTGGCCCTTGGAGGATCTTTACTATGAGTTAGTCTTTAAAGATGAATAAATGTGAACATTGTTAAAGTACCACCAAACGTTCCTCAGATCCCTGTAACTTCACAATAAAGTCCACTAGTTTCTTTTCTTCAGCTGTGCGGACATTGACAGCTTCAATGTGGGCTGGGACTTTCTCAGAGATCGCTTTCTGTCTTGGCACTCTGTAGACAGGCTGAAGAGTTCCTTGGACCAAGCTTCTGGCCTCATCAGTCCAAGCGCTGACCATGCCTTTCAAACATTAAGAAGATTAATCTAAAGCACTGCATAGGCAAAAGCATACACAAATGTCTGATTGAGTGGAAGGTAGCTCCAGTCTGTTTGTACACCAAAATTAATGCAATACCTATAAACAGTTGTGACCATGGTACCATATAGTTGCAGCTGCATACAGAGTGAGGAAACTATTGTAAACATTACCTATTTACCTTACCCACATGAAGCTAAATGGATGATAGTCATTATTCATATCTAGTGAACATGGCGATTTTAATAAATAAGCCAAGGCACAAAATTAACAATAGACTGTAAATGAAAACATAACAAATGTAATAAAAAACAGCACAAGGTATTAAAACCAGCAAAAGTTACAGAAATGAATATACAGTACACATATTGTTTAGTGGTGTCATACCCTTCTATTTTGAAGCGCTCCATCAGAAGGAGACACCACCACTTTCGAATGGAAGGCATGTCCATCTGAAAGATGTGTGACAGTGATGAGGAGAATCTTTAGTTCATAATGTATCCATTTTCTTCATGATGAAGAGTGTGCACTCAGACAACATGTAAAGTGAGAAATTTCCTTTTAAATAATTAATATTTAAAATAAATTGTTTTAAATCAACTAACCTCCTCGAAGTCAAACCCCACACCTGTCACAATGCAAAGGGTATACTGAAATATAAAAGACAGAAAAAATTATTCACAATGTTGACAGAAACTTGTACATACTTGCCAAATAAACTGACCTTAGCATAAACATGAAAATCCCACAGTCATTTCCACAGATCTGGTGTGGCAATCTCTAAAAGCAACAAAAAAGGTAACATACATGTCAAATAGATGAAAGCATTACCATCTCGGTTACATTATGACATCTATGATATGCAGAATATGGGATATAATAATATTTGTTTGGAGTAGCTAAATATGCATTTATTAATCATCACAATATCATGTCCAGTCTTTTCAGTCCAGCTCCCAGGATAAATTTTTTTGTGCAAGATTTCTACAGAAAAAAAATAAAAGGATAAGAACGTAGCCAAAATATATCAGTACAGGCTATAAGAACGTAGCCGAAATATATCAGTACAGGCTATAAGAACGTAGCCGAAACATATCAGTTCAGGCTATAAGAACGTAGCCAAAATATATCAGTTCAGGCTATAAGAACGTAGCCGAAATATATCAGTACAGGCTATAAGAACGTAGCCGAAATATATCAGTACAGGCTATAAGAACGTAGCCGAAACATATCAGTTCAGGCTATAAGAACGTAGCCGAAATATATCAGTTCAGGCTATAAGAATGTAGCCGAAACACATCAGTTCAGGCTATAAGAACGTAGCCGAAATATATCAGTACAGGCTATAAGAACATAGCCAAAGTATAAATTGCTATATGAACATGTCAAACAGTATGCCTCATTTGTGAACCTAAAAATGGCTCTGTAATCAGCATCACCAAATCCAGACTCATGCAATGTGTAGTGTGAGTCTAAAAAGAACATCTCTCTCATGAGTGGCTTCATGACCTATAATGTGGTATTTGGTAAAAGATACACAACATTGTACAAGTCGTTAGAAAAAAAAAAAAATATGGAATTCACAATTTGAATTTACATGATTTAACAATAACCACTACATGTACAATCTAGTATCTTGGAACAGTACCAATCCCTTACACAGAGAACAAAGTGATCTGGCCCAATTGAGTCTGTCCATGCCGGAAACACCAACAAGTCTTTCATGTCAACATCCTCCTAACATTAATCAAATGTCTTGTCATTATGCAGATCTAAATTTTTGGAACCACATACATATTGTTCTTTTTGCATGCTTACTGGAAAGTTGACAACCACGTTATTTGGTGTATGCTTCCATGTAGGAACTACGTACATGTTCTCTCTCTCTCTCTCTCTCTCTCTCTCTCTCTCTCTATATATATATATGTCTTTTCCCTAAAGTAAAAAAATAAGTAAATATATTATAAAGTAAAAAGTTTATAACTACTTTGAGAGTAGACAATAATATGAAAGAATATAGTAACTGATAATTTAGGCTTTGGTCTTGTGAATATATAATACATATATAGAAGTTACATACGTGTTCCAGAGCTGCTTCATGGATCAATTTAAAGCAGGCATTCCCAATCTACAAACAAACAACCAAATAAAATATAAAAGACTATCATTAAACATTAAAAAACTAATACAAACAGGGCTTTCCCCCTCCTATTTTGAACAAACTTCCCACTACTCACCTGGGAATCCATGTATCTTTGTAACCCTAGGCTCCAAAACTCTTCACGGGTGAGACATGTGGGCCCTTCTTTTATAATAATTTCCGCTCCAGGCCGTCTCGTGTCCAGAACATATCTGAGCTGAAAATTACTATTATTATTAGTACAAGAGCAAAATACATGGCATTCTTTGTTAAAAGCTTCTAAAGTTATTCAGTCAAGAATATTTTTTTCTTTCTTAACATCAGTTACAGAGTGGGTAACATGAACAATGTGGGGTGTAACCTGTACAGATCATAGATAAAATATCGGTTACACCCACAACTAACTGTCGGATAATAGCGTGAGACTTGCCAAACATATCACATTTTAATAATTAGCTTTCCAATTTTTCCTGGATAGGATTCAATTCTTTTTCCCAGGGTTTACTCAGTCCTGAGAAGCCGAGGGACGCTGGACTGGTGTAACCCGAACACACACACACACAAGACGAGACAGTCACAATGTCGGAGGAAAAAACTGCTTTAATAAAAATAAAGCAGGCAAAAGTACATAACAGGGTAAATCCAGAGGGAGAATCGTCGAGGGAAGCGTAGGGTCAAAAGCCGTTGAATCAAAGTATAAACAAGGGGCAAATCCAATGAGAATGGTCGAGGGAAGCGAGGGTCAAAGCCGGGGTAATCAGAATAGAGTAGCGGGAAGGACTAAACAGGGGAGCTAGGGGAACAAGAGAGCTGGCAAGCTAAGGGGTAACGAATCACAGGGGGGTCAAAACTAGACGAGACTAGTGGGGGGCAAAGACATGGGAATCAAAATACAATAACCAACACCCGTGCAGCGAAAGGGTGGTGATATATATAGGGGCGAGTGCAGGTGTAAACCATGACAGGTGATGAGACAAGTGCAGGTGAAACTAATGTGCAGGAGTGCAGATGACACGAGTGCAGGTGGTCATAATGTTCTGGGGATTGGGAGCGGGAAGCGAGCGAGGAGGGAGACCTGCTAATGAGCATGGGAGCTTGTATTAGCAAAATGAGTGTGCAATCTCGAACAAGCAAAACGGGCGTGGAAGCCCGAGGGAGGAAAAAGAGCACACAAGCTCAAGGGCGCGGAGTGAGGGAGCGGGGTTCGTGACAACTGGGCGCAGCGAGCGATACTGGACTGGGCGCAGCGAGCGACGATGTCTTGGGCACTGACTCTGCTGAAACTAAAACAGAAAATGACTATAAGTGTTCCTATAAACCCATAAAATAAGCATTCTGTCATACAGAAAAACAAAATGAAGAACTTTACAATAGAAGAGCAGAATAAGTCCCTCATTACTCACCAGTTGCTGCAGTATCAAAAGAGAAGGATTGAGAATTCACAGCCATGGCTGCACCTAAAACACACATAAACAAACATCCTCACCTTAATAAAAACACACACATATATAAATATATAATATCCACAATCATATCATTACCACTAAGACTTAAGGATGAGGGTGGAATACATACCCAACACTGTCTGACCATTGGAATTTAACACTATGTCCACTCCCGTGCCCAGTCTCGTCTTCATGTTCTCTATGGTTCTGGAGTTTTTGTTGATGTTGTTGTCATGCAAGATGTTTCGCATCAGAAAGATGTGTGAGGAGGGAGTCATCATATTGAGAAAATGGTTACTTTTTCTCATTCCAGAGAAGAGCTGTTCGGCACACTGGCTATTGAGCCAACCACACAACTCCAGGACCAGTTCCACCTTGCGCAAGGTATCCCTGGCGTCCTTAGAATTAGCCTCATGGAAACGATCATATAGGGCATAATGATCAGATGATCCTGTTATAGGGTGGCTATTTACATCTGGCACTGACTTTTCTGTGAGTAGCCACGGTAAGTTCACTTTTATCTGCCCAGAATTTGCAAGCTGAATGTTTTCCTCTGTAGGCTCTAGCAGCCTGCCCCCATGAGGATGGAAGGTTTCGGGTTTTCTAATGTTAGTGTGTGTTGCCAACCCTCTGGCAAAGTCATACAATGAATTATTTGAAAACACCTTGTCGTAACTGGCTCTGTTTTTCATTTCTTGCTGCAGTCGTCCAACCAAGTCCATTCGCGAGGAATGCACTGCCTCTATCTATAATTTAATTTAATTTAATTTTAATTTAATTTAATTTAATTTAATTTAATTTAATTTAATTTAATTTAATTTAATTTGACCAATTGTCACACATTATACATACATTTCTGCATATACATGGTGAAATTATTTATTTTTCACATATCCCAGCTAAGCTGGGGTCAGAGTGCAGGGTCAGCCATGATACGGCGCCCCTGGAGCAGATAGGTTCAAGGGCCTTGCTCAAGGGCCCAACAGTGGTGTCTTGGTGGTGTTGGGGCTTGAACCCACGACCTTCTGATCAGTAACCCAGAGCCTTAACCGCTGAGCCACCACTGCCCCTGCTATAATGAACATTAGCATATTTGAATAATTAACACATAGTATGATTCAGTAATACACATATATTAACTGACATAGCTCACAGTAAATGATTTAATGAGTCAAATACCTTGAGTTTTAGAAGCTCATCTGTTAGCCAGTCCTCTGTGAGGGTAAACTCAGATTCCTCCTTCACACTATTAAGGAGAATGCACCTTCTGATATTCTGTATTGAGAAGATGATTCCCGCTTCTTGTGTGAGGACCAATCCATGGAGCCCAGTTATGGTAGCTCGGACGAACCACAAAGGGGTTTGCCTTATTGTCTTTGAATAAGAAATTGTTAATAGAATATTTTATCATAATTCCATAGTAAAGAAAGCAAACACTAATATGTGATACCAGCTGTATCAGGGAATCATACTCACTTGGAACTAAGCCACGGCTGATCATTTCCAGAGAAACACACTCCCAGAAATCTTCAGCATTCACCTTTCCATCAAAATCCTCTGGTGGTTCCCCAATGCTGCTCACTAAAAAACAAGACTTTACTAAACACAAGTCTTACCCAAGTTGGACATGCAATGTACATGACATAACAAACGAGTAAAAAAAAATAATTAAATGTGTGGACTTACCAGGCATACTAAAAACACCCTTCTTATGAAGGTCCATTACGACGGACACTTTATGGTAACCACACGTTACGCATGCAAAAGTGTAGGTGTGGTCGGACAGTGCCTCAAAACTCAAGTAGGCATGCAGGATCCTTGTTTTTGAAGGAAAGGCTTTACCCGAGGTCCACTCCAACACCACAATTGCACTTCCTACAGCCTGGTGAGTCTGCCAAATAGAGGTCATATTATGTAGACTTTACAATACATATATTCATGACAAATTCTTTGTTGTTGTTGTTTTATATGACAAATTCAATACAACATGGTTCTTTACCTGGAGACTGTTGCGTAGAAAATGGCACAAGTGTATCGACAGAAGTATGTGGTCGTCAAAATTATAGATACCATCACACCACTCCTGATATCGATATACCATGCCACATCTGTAGCACTGTTTCCTGTACATTGATATTCCTACCAAAAGCAAGTGCCAGTAAAGAGGTTACCAATTTTTTTTTGTCACAGCTTTACGGTACAATCCTAATACATTAAACACTAAAATGAGTGCATGGAGATGTTAATAAGCCTACAAGTGGAGAGGAAGACTCTGACAATCATGGTCATCAACACTTAACAGTACATGTAAACAGGAATTAAATGTTGAATTACATTTCGCCACCTTCTTGCACAGGTGCTATGCAAGGTCAGGGAGGACGAGGAGCAAGTCATTCTGGTAGCCCCCTACTGGCCCACCCGGACTTGGTTTTCGGACCTCACGCTCCTCACGAAAGCCCCTCCCTGGCGAATTCCCCTTTTGCGAGATTCTACAATCTCCGAGTTGAGTCGGTATCGTCCCGTGTCTTCTCAGGTACCGAGCCCGTAGAACTCGGTAGCACGCTGACGATCTGACCGGGTGAACCGCTTGCACCTAGCGCCCTTCCCCCTAACCAGGGGAAACAGTGCGCCTTCATTCCCAGCAGATCCCATGTTTGGGACGCTGGTTGATTCCTCCCTAGCCCTCGTGGGTTGCAGTTCGCGGAGGAACTTGCCGACCAAAGCCACAGCGGGTACCGCAAGCTACCCTGTACTGGTATAGGTGCTTCACAGGTAAGGCCTCCTTCGGACTCCCCCTGTGTGTAACACCACGGTTCTGTCCCCTCTGAATGAGCAGACTCCCGTGTTTCCCTTAGGCAGTCACGGCTGCCTCGGTTGCCGTGCTGTAGGTTCCCCCCTCTATGAGGCTGGATCCACCACCGCACCAACTTTTCCACATAGGCCCTAAGTCAGGCCTCTGATGGTTTTGCCACTTAAACTTGCCTCCCCTCTCGGGTAGGCGTGGCCTCCGCAGGGTCTTCTCCGCCCTGAATAAGGGCTAAGACCCCCTTCCCTCAATGCGTGTAAGGGCACCGGCCTTAGTTGCTCTATGCGAGAAACATAGAGAGAAAAGAGGCCCGGCCAGGCTTGGCCCGTTCCCAGGTTGGCGGCCAGCACCTTGTTCCCCCCTCCAGGGTAACGATAAGGAATCCTGATGGCTTAAATGGGGCATTGGGGAAGGGTACGTGCAGCCTGATACAGTTGGTCGTCCTCAGGCTCAGCGCATGGCACTTTTATAAGTGGACCCCTAGTGTTGCTTCTCTGATACAACGTGGAGAGAGCGACAGAAGGGGAACGTCTAGGTTACGTATGTAACCTCCGTTCCCCGATGGAGGGAACAAGACGTTGTGTCTCCCCTGCCACGTCGCTGAGCCGAACCACTGTTGTGGCCGGACCATTTCCGGCTCCTCAGAAAAATCCTGAATGAACTCCCATATTTGCGCCGCTTAAATACCCGTATGTCCGGGGGCGGGACATGCAAATACTGGGTGCCAACTCTCATTGGCCTTTTTTCATAGTTCAGAGGTGAATATCGGCGCTCAAGAGAGACCCCTAGTGTCGCTTCTCTGACACAACGTCTCGTTCCCTCCATCGGGGAATGGAGGTTACATACGTAACCGAGACGTTTTTCATATTTACCCTTAATCCAAATAACAACATGAAATTGGTGATATAATAATGCAGTTAGTATAGTATAATAGTAATAGTATACAAAACAAAATTCTCAGTTGAGAATCTAATGTAGTTACTGATACGAAATTCACTCAGCCAAATGTAACACACAACTCAGTTAAGAGACATCACAGGGGAGTTAAATTACCAAATATGTAAGTTGAAGATAATTCATAGCTCTAAAACAACATCATCAAACCTTATTGATTCAAATTACATCGATATTTTGACAATTTATTACATATCGCAGGCTTTCGCGCTAATTGCGGAGCAGGCATGCTAGTCAAGTGATCAGCTGCACCGCACTGACCTCATTACAAACTATTATTAAAGTGATAAGAGCTGCTTTCAACAGGTAACATCTCATTCTCATACAACTCATTTGTATTATGTTGAACAGTGTTTATACTAAAACCGCAAGTGTGTTTTGTGCATTTTGTTTCACAGTTACCTTCGTCTTCTAGTCTTCTTTTCTCTATGCTTCTTCCTGTTTTTAAATGTTAACGTTAATGAGAATATGTCCAATTTGGGCATGGGCATGGTGGCTTCTGACGTCACACTTGGATGTGGGCCGGATTGGATGTCCACCGCAGGATGAAGCGAGAGGCTACTCGCAGTTGGGGCCCCAGTGCCCCCCGCCCTGCCCCATCCTTTATTGTTGTTATTATTATTATTATAATTGGCAGTAGCGCCAGACTTCTAATGTGAGCTTGCAGGCATTATTATTATTATTATGAGTAGTAGTAGGCCTATCATCATTACTAGGCTATTGCTATATAATTATATGAGGTTACATGCTTTATTGTTGTTGTTATTATTATTATTATTATTATTATTATTATTATTATTATTATCATCATCAGTAGGCCTATTATCATTACTAGGCTATTGCTATAATTGGGAATTGGCACCAGACCTCTGATATTAATTTATGCTTTATTATTGTTATTATTACTAGGCCTAATAGTAGGCATCATCTGCATTTTTTACAGAAGCTTGCTGGTAGGTGATGTTAATGTGAGACCTGAGCCTGCTTTGCCTTGCAAAGATCCTCAATTCTTGGCTCAATGTTTGATAAACATAGCCTCAAATCATCCTCGATTTGTGCACGATTGCAGTATTTCGTTTTGAGTGCAGTCATTTTTGAGAATCCTGCCTCACACAAATATGTCGAGTCGAAAGGAAGGAGAATCTTCAAGGCGACGTCACAGAGTTCAGGGTATTCCTGCATCAATGCTGCCCAGAATGACGAAAGAGGGCAGGAGCTAAAGAGTTCCTTCAGTCTACTGTCACTCTTCAGCTCAATACGCTGTTCCTGCATATCAATTGATAGCTTGTTTGCTGTGCACACAAATGGATCTCGAACCCACGCAAAAGAGCGATAATCCTCTTTAAAGGAAATTGTTTTCTCATTGCTGACAGGTGCTCAGACGCTGATTGAAATAGGGAGGAGAAAGCGTGTGACGTGTCTGCATCAGTGATAAAGTCTGCAAGGCTGGGGAACATGTCGCAGTTCCCTCGACTGATGCGGCCATGCCAGAGGTCTAGTTTTTGTGTGAAGACGTGCACTTTGTCTGCAAGGAGCAAAATATGAGTTTCGCGGCCTTGCAAAGACAGGTTGAGGCCATTCAAGCGGTCAAATATATCGACCAAATAGGACAGAGACGCAAGCCACATAGTGTCATCCAGATGCTTCGCCAGATCTGATTTGATTTCTGTCAAAAACCACTTCACCTCCTCTCGCAGCTCATACAACCGCTGTAACACCCGCCCCCTGGAGAGCCAGCGAACTTCAGTGTGCAGAAGCAGCTGTTTGTGTCCTGACCCCATCTCCTGGCAGAGGACCCCAAACAAGCGAGAGTTTAGCGGCCGTGATTTGATGAGATTTATTATTTTCACAGATTGGTTCAGCACGGAGTCAAAGAGAACCGGCATTTTTTTTAGCAGCTAGTGCTTCGCGATGGACCATGCAATGTGTCCATTTCACAAGTGGAGCTACTTGCTGAACGTGAGCAGCTAGGCCACGCTCACGGCCCGTCATTGCCTGCGCACCATCCGTGCATAGGCCAACGCATCGGTCCCAAGCCAAACCATTTTCACGGATAAAAATATCAAGGACATTGAAAATGGCTTCTCCTGTAGTCTGCGACTGAAGAGGCCAGCAAAACAGGACATCCTCCTCAATCGCATTGTCCCGCAGATACCTGACATAGGTGAGGAGCTGTGCCTGCCCAGCAATATCAGTGGATTCGTCCAGCTGCAGCGCGTAGTAAGGACTCTTTTTTACGAACTCTTTCAGTTGCTCTCTGATATCATTGGACATGTCTACAATTCTCCTAGCGACTGTGTCATTGGACAGTGGTACTGCACCGTGTTTGGCTGCTGCACTATCGCCTATCATTATTCTGCACGTCTTGCGCTGCCGGCAAAATGAGAGTCTCGGCGATTGTATGCGGTTTACCCAGTTTACCGATCCTTTTGGCCACTACATACAATGCCTCCAAACACTGTTTAGACACAGTGCTGTGCACTGAAATGGTTGCCTGTTGCTGATGGAGGCCATCAAGCTTTCTTTTAAAATATTCAGCTGGTTTATTTTTAATGCCAGCATGCTTTGTGTCGAGGTGCCTTTTTAATTTGCAGGGCTTCATACTGTCGTTTGCCAGCACCTCGGCATACACGACACACTGAGGTCTCAGATCAGCCGTGACTGTAAACCCAGATTGCAGGTATGCTTCATTGTACCTTCGAAGCTTTTTTGCAGCTGGTGGTGCGTCGGTTGGCTTGTTGGTCCTCACAAGAAATTTCTATATTTTGATGTGTTTTCAATAAAGTTTAGGCAATATGTAACTGTGTGTGCGGTGTATGTTGAGAGACGTATCGGGGCTAATCAGTCAGGCACAATCTTTAATTAAACGAACAAAATAATTATTTTGCAGACAATTCAGATTTTATTTTAACACTTAACGATTGTAGTCCTCGTCAGTGTGTGTGTGTGTGTGTGTGTGTGTGTGTGTGTGTGTGTCTTAGTCGTGTGGGTAGTTTTAGCTAAGTGTAGCTACTGCCTAGCAGTTAAAAAAAAATACTGGCTAGGGCTGAGATTTGATCTAATCTTAAAAAAGAATGTTTGTGGGTTTAGTCTTTAAAAAGACTGTTGGGGTTTTGTAGTAAATGCCTATGTAAACCGAGATTGATAAGACTAGCGAGAGCTGGCACAAGCGAACTTGGCAAGAGACTAGACTAGAGTGAATGGAAAGCTATGTCGTGAGTCAATTTAAATGCAGTGATTTATTTTTGTGTGAGAGTGAGTGAACATTTACATTTATACCCCGCTCTGTAAGCCAGGGCGGGAACGGCGGCGGCCATGCACGATTCATTTGCAGCCTGGACGCGGAGGGGTGTGGGTCTCCTCTCTGCTCTGACTGCTGCGCGAGGCCACTGAGAGACTGACCGCCTGTGAGTGCTTTTGGACGGGAGAGGGGCTCACGGCAGCACCCGCTGTTCGTTGAGCACAGTAGGCCTAACTGCAGAGTGATTCGTGCTTTCGAGTCTCCAAACACCACAAAAGTCTCCAAAAACACCAGTAAAAGTCACTGGATTTGTCGCTTTTGACAAAAAAAAAAAGCCGCCAGGAGGATGATTTGTTTGTGTTATAATCAGTGCTTGAAGTGGGGGGAAAAGGTGGCGGCACTCTCTTTGCATTGGCAAATCATGATATTTTTACAGTGAAAAACAAAACTTGGAGATATTGCTGTTACAACAATGTATTGTTATTTATTTAGCATAGCGCATCTCACAGCAATACTCAATCATGTTTTGAATGATTCAGTGTTGTGAACGAATCGGTTGAGTCCAAGATTCAATGACCCATTCACAAACATCTGTCTCATTCTTGATGAATCGGCCGTTTGAACGAATCGTTTGAATGAACGACTCAATGACTCGCTTAATGAAACCGCTTATGCTTATCACCTGCATTTGCGCTCACTATCAACAAACCAATCAAATTTGTTCAAAACTTTTTTTTTAAATCAGTCCAAACACATTTTAATTTTTATTCAGGAGTTATGTATATACAAAACTATAACTTTTTATTAGTTTAGTGATAAAAAATATTTGCCCAAAAATTTTTTTTTCCAGTTTTTTTCCCCTTCCATCGTAGCCTACTCGCGCCCCCCCGGGAGAGTGAGAACCACTGTTCTAGTCTATGATTGCTTGGCTGTTTGATACGCGATCCCAGTGTCAACTGGTGGTTCCCTTCCCATGCTGCGCCGGTCACGCTGACACAAGTCTGCCACCTGCCTGGGTGTTAGTGCTTGCGGAGGAAATGCCGAAGGAAGCGTCGAAAGCGGGCTGGACACTTAGTGAGGTCGAAGAAGTCGCGAAGGATTACTTTCTTCTCCTCTGTGGCCTCAGTGCAGGATGGTGTTGAAGTGTTGCCACTCAACTGGTCCAAGCGTGTTATCGATTGTCAACAGTAGCCTGACCACTAGTATTGTTCCCAGCTGCTTCAAGCATGCTGTTATTCAGCCTCTTCTTAAGAAAGAAAACCTTGATTCATCTGATATGAACAGCTTTCGAGCTATATCATAATTATCCTTTATGTCATAAATATTAGAGAAGATAGTGCTTGCACAATTAAATGATTTTTTTAGCTATCAATCAATTGCTTGATACATTTCAGTCAGGTTTCAGAGCTGGTCATAGCACAGAATCAGCCCCTCTTGAGAGTTTTAAATGATATTTTATTAGGTGTGGATTCTGAGGCCGTCAATCCGCACTTCTTTTCACGTGGCTCGTTGTGCACGACACCTCGGAGACTCCACAGGTGGAGGCTCATGCTACCCTCTGCGATCCATGCACAACTTACCACATCCCCCATGGAGAACCACTAATCGCGACCACGAGGAGGTTACCCCAGGTGACTCAACCAGGCCAATTTGGTTGCTTAGGAGACCTGGCTGGAGTCACTCCGCATACCCTGGATTCGAACTCGCGACTCCAGGTGTGGTTGTAGCGTCAATACTCCCTGAGCTAACCTAGCCCAATGATTAGAACTTCTGTTTGATCAGAATTTAGAAAAAGGAAATTACAATAATTTGGTCTTTAATGTCTTTTATTCAATATTTTTTTTTTGAAAACTGAAATTTAATCTGGTCTAGAGGAAATATTGAGCTGTGTGTCATCAGTTTAACAATGAAAGCTAATACTATGCTTTCTAATAATATCACCTAATGGAACAATGTAAAGGAGAACAACAAAATACCTAAGACTGAACATTAATTATTTTAGATCTGATGCATGTTCATTTATTCAAATAAGTGGTAGCAATCTGACAGGTATGCTTTAAACCGGCTAGTGCCTTCTGAGATGATAACCATGCTACTCACTGAATTAAACTTGCAGCATAATGAGGCCATGTGACAACAATATAGCATATGTTTGAAATGTTACTGAATACAGTCTCACTTACTATTTGTTACAAATTTTAGGCAGTATTCAGTAGGCCTATATATGAAGTATGCTAGTATTCCATTGCCACAGACACCTGTAATAATTGTGCTGTTATCTGTATAACTTAATTTTTTTTACTTTTTACATTCCTAAGATGCCAAAATATATATACATACAATACAGTGTCAGGCTTTCCAAACTGTGCTATTGTGTTTTAGGGCTATACAGTATGTACTTAAACCAGTGGCGGGCCATGTATTTAAATTCTAGGCCTTCAGTGTGATTCATGCTATTAAGAAAACACAGTTTCACAATAAAATAACACCCAATGCTTTTGGGCATCATGCATTATGTCGCAGCTAACTAGTAATACCAATTGACATTTGAAAGGCATGTCCACACGAAAGCCAAAACTTGAAACAACACTTAATGCTCAAGCAAACCTAATTTTAACTGCAGCATGACTGTTTGTGAAATGAACGTCTCCCGAACAGACATTCAAAAATACGATTATCAAAAAAGATTATAATTTACCAGGTTTTATACACCTGTTTCTGCAGGCGTTTGTTAAACAAGCTTTAATAACATGTAATGTGGAAAATAATATGGCCTCGACCGGGACATATCCTAAAGACCACACCCACCAACAACAAATAAATCAATCTGATTGGCTGATGAATCTGACAATCAGTATACAGTTACTCATTCATTTGCACTGTTGATGGATTCTGTAGAAATTCTGAAGGCCTAACGGGGCGGAACTCAAACTCACATGCTGCTTTGTGCATGTGATTTGTGAAACAGTTGTCACACTTCGCTTGTAAGCATCAATGAGTAAATTCTGACTGGATAAACTTTTCGTTTTTTCTATTTGTTTGTAGATTATTTAAGAGTGGAAAGCCATTAAAGGGTAACTAATGATCTGTAAGAATGGGGCTTTATTAGTACTGGTCATTGATTTCAAGTAATTTTTTTGACATTTGTGTATAAAGTGTTTTAATTCTACAATATATGGTGTAAAAACATCTGAGTGCTGCCCTCTTCAGGTTGAACGGTGGCTACTGCAGTTGAATTTTCCTATTGGCTGTTTGCGGTACTTCGTGACGTAAGCGGTGACAGCTGACGTAAGCAGGTTCCAGCTCACCACGCCCTTGGTATGAGCTACCACGCCCATGGCAGTATAAAAACCATCTTGTTTCGTCAAAACCACTGTAGCGAGTCAGGAGTTGGAATTACGAGTATTGAAAACGATCAGGATAGAGTATTTTAGCATCTATTTAGCATAGCATTTATATAGTTATTTAGATTATTTCGTGTAGCCTAGGTAGTTAATTAGCATATTTGTTAGTGTAGTATTGTTAGAAGCATAGTTAGTTAGTAGCATAGTATTGCTTCAGTTAGGATAGCTTCAAGTTAGCGTAGATTATCTGTATTTAGTACAGTGGTCAGGATGGTACGTAGGTGTAATGTTGCTGGTTGCAACAGCACTGCTGGACTGTATTGCTTTCCATATAGACTTGGAAATTAGGCGCCAGGGGTTGCACGTCCTTGTTCTGGAAGACCGCGAGTTCCCGCCTAGAGCTGTAGGAGTGTGCAAACTGCATTTTACGCGGGATTGCTTCTCCAACGCAATGGAGGTGGATATGGGCTTCTCCAAACAGCTCGCGCTGAAAAGCGCCGCAGTGCCAAACGCTGCTCCTCCTGCATGGACTCCACCACCTCAGCGGCGTCTTGAGGTGAGTGATCATATATTTGAATCACAATTTATGGTTAGGCTAAAGTTAATCCTCTGGGGCCGACAAACGCGTTCGCGATGCGGGAGTGTTAAACGTATTGCACCCTTATACATTGTATTACGGTATTGACTACCTGTATAGTTTTATTTGGAGGTATATGGTTTTGTACATGATGACGTTACGCTTTACGTCACATTCTTCTAAGTTGAGAGAACAGCTAACTGATGTTATGTTCAAGTGAAGCTTGCTAAATAAAAATCCTGCTAAAAGGATAAACATCACTGAACAGCGTTTCGTTTGTTTTTCCTGCACGCGAGTGAAGGCGAATGCGCACTCGGATGCTCAACAGGGAGTTAAAAACGCAGTTTGAGCCAGCGGCTCGAATTGATATGGCTCCGGCCCTGTGTCCACAGACAAGTCACCCTCCTCCACTTCAGGTGAAGATGGGGAAGAAAGGTCCTCGACTTCAAAAGACCGCTCCGTGGCAAAGCTACTTGCGTCACTCCAGTCACTCTCCATTTTAGAGTCTGACAGCAGCTGTCAATTAATCTGTCACTACGGGTCTCAGGTGCACGCCCCCCCCGCTCATCCCCGCCCTCAGTTCGTCCCCTCTATCCCCGCTGGGGTCTGCCCACTTTTCGAGCATTTTTCAAATATTGCTAGTGGGTGGAGTCAGACTCTGAGCAGGGGTTTAGTTACCCTTTAAAAATACATAGGCAAAAAGGTGATTGAGAATGAAAGGATAAAAAATATTGATTTATTTGGCAGCAGAGAAGGCTTTGCTGGCCCTGAGAATTCACCACTGACTTAAACATATAGTGTATAGTTTGTGTTATTAATGGAGCTTCTCCCAGAGTTTCACATATGCTATTGTTCTTCATTATAGATCAGGATGCAGTTATTCCATCTGTACTAGTTGTCATACTAGTAATATAAACAATTATGGTCCAACAATAAGAGTGCTGGCCATAAAGATGAATGCTCAGAAAGCAGATGGGATCAATTTAGATAAATATGCTTGTTAACAATCTTATACAACAACAACGTTAAAATGTGAGTAATGAGTCGCTCATAAAGTAAACAATCAGCCAATAAATTTACATTTTCTTAATTAAGTCTATATTTTTGATTGATTTGTTGAGGTAAGAGCTGGTCGTTCAGGATATGGTTGGGATTGAAAATCAAATCAAATCAAATCAAATCAAATCAAGCTTTATTGTCACACTACCATGTACACAAGTGCAACAGTAGGTGAAAGTCTTGTGTGCAGTTCCGAGCAACATAGCAGTCATGGCAGTGACTAGACATATATCAATTACAATAAACAACATATTTACACAACACAATTTACATATCAAATGTACACATACTTACACAACACAATAATACTATATAATGTACAGAAAACAATACACACAATATAGAATACACATACAATAAAAAAATATAATTATGACAGTCCAGTGTGAGATAATAGATTAATAAAGTGCAGTCCTGATGTATATTGATCGTGAGAAATCAAGTGTTCAAAAGTCTGATTGCTTGGGGGAAGAAGCTGTCATGTAGTCGGCTGGTGCGGGTCCTGATGCTGCGATACCGCCTGCCTGATGGTAGCAGTGAGAGCAGCCCATGACTCGGGTGGCTGGAGTCTCTGATGATCCTCCGAGATTTTTCACACACTGCCTGTTATAGATGTCCTGGAGGGAGGGAAGCTCACCTCCGATGATGTGTTTGGCAGTTTGCACCACCCTTTGCAGGTCTTTGTGGTTGTGGGTGGTGCTATTGCCGTACCAGGTGGTGATGCAGCCATTCAGGATGCTCTCTACAGTACTGGTGTAGAACAGTGTGAGGATGTGGTGGTTCATTCCAAACTTCCTCAGCCATCTCAGGAAGAAGAGGCGCTGGTGAGCCTTCTTCACAACGGCCTCAGTGTGGACGGACCATGTGAGTTCCTCAGTAATGTGGACACCGAGGAACTTGAAGCTGCTGACTCTCTCTACCGGTGCTCCATTAATGGTGATGGGGCTGTGTTCTCTGTCTTTCTTCCTGAAGTCCAACACAAGCTCCTTGGTTTTACTGCCATTGAGGGAGAGGTTGTGCTCCTGACACCAGTGTGTCAGAGTGTGCACCTCCTCTCTGTAGGCTGTTTCATCATTGTCAGTGATCAGACCTACCACCGTCGTATCGTCAGCAAACTTAATGATGGCATTGGAGCTATGTGTTGCCACACAGTCATGTGTGTACAGGGAATACAGGAGTGGGCTGAGAACACAGCTCTGCAGGGCTTCAGTGTTGAGGATCAGTGATGAGTAGGTGTTGCTGCCCATTCTAACCACCTGACGTCTGCCTGACAGGAAGTCCAGGATCCAGCTGCACAGCGAGCTGTTTAAGCCCAGAGCCCGGAGTTTCACATCAAGCTTGGAGGGCACTATGGTGTTGAATGCTGAGCTGTAGTCTACAAACAGCATTCTCACATATGTGTTCCTTTTTTCCAGGTGGGAGAGAGCAGTGTGTATTGTAGATGCAATGGCATCATCAGTGGAGCGGTTGTTGCGGTAGGCAAACTGCAATGGGTCCAGAGAGGTGGGCAGTACAGAGCAGATGTGATCTCTGATTAGCCTCTCAAAGCATTTGCTGATGATGGGAGTCAGAGCAACAGGGCGCCAGTCATTTAAGCAAGTGATTTTTGATTGCTTCGGTACAGGCACAATGGTGGATGTTTTGAAGCATGTGGGGACTACAGACAGGGAGAGGGACAGGGACAGGTTGAAAATGTCAGTAAAAACACCAGCCAGTTGGTTCGCGCACGCTCTGATGATGCGACCCGGAATGCCGTCTGGACCCACGGCTTTACAGATGTTCACCCGTCGGAAGGATCGGGTTACATCCGCAACAGAGACAGAGAGTGAACCAACCTCTGTAGCGTAATTTTCAAAATTAGCATAAAATGTATTAACCGCGAGCATAAAATATATTGTTACTGTTTAATGTTGGAAATATATTCCAATTCAATGTAGTGAACCTATTAAAATGCTTACATTTTTTGCTTTAGTTTTTGTTGAAAAAATGTTGTTATCAGCTTATAGTGTTCATTAATATGTGACGTCTGCACGAGAAGCTTATCTTGAACAAAATTCGATGGATTTATTTACTACAGTAACCAGTCCCTCCATGTAGATGTCCAAATATCAGGAAATGTATATAATATCAGTAAAATCTTCAAATGAATTGTAATGTTAATTAGTCACTGTAAATTCTGTCTGAACATGATCATGCTGCTCGATTGATTGATTTATTGTTTTGTTTCTTCACAGAAGAAGAGGAAGCAGAATAGAGATGTGGATTCACTCAGTCTCTGCAGCTTAGACATCAATGTGAGTAACATATTACTGTAACATTAGTACAGTAACAGCATTAATAGAGTGCAATAATACTTGGGTTCTAGGGGAGGGAATTGCCACCTCCTGATTAGATTTTACAATGATAATTCGATGCCAATTTAATATGTATTTTGTTTTTTTATTATTGTGATTCTATATATTTAGCTGTGTTAAACCCTTCTTCAGAAACACTTATTAAAAACATTTGTTTCTGACATGAAATTAGTTTCACTCTATAATACATAATTTCCTGGTAAATGGTAAGGATTTATAGTCTACTTGTTGTTGTTAAAGGGATAGTTCACCAAAAAATACATATTTGGTCATTGTTTACTCACCCCTGTGTTGTGATAACCCCATATGAATTTCTGATAACACTAGTTTAGGAATCAGAAATTAGACATTAATTCATGACTAATAATTACACTTGTAGTTATGGACTTAATTTACATTATAAAGTATTTATTAAGCCTTTATTGGCTGATTACTTATTCTTGCTTTACAGCCTCTTTATTTTTGTTTTTGTCGAAATTCATTTATTAGCTAAAACCAAAACATCAACAGCTAGTATGATTCAACATACATCCTTTATAGTGTTGTCAACTTTTTCTTCGTCGTCGAAGCAGAGACCAGGAGACGTTGGGATATCTTTTAAGCAGCTGTTGCATCGCTGTAGTCATCCAAGTCTCTCTCAATAACTCAGTACGATAGGGTTTTATACCTTTCAAGGGTGAGGGATTTACATAGAGGTGGAGACACTCTGAAACAAAGCATGTAAATGAGGTACAGGAGTCAACTCGTTACAGGAAATTCCCCAGCCCTGATCTCATCAGCATAACAGTGTGATTCGAATGCACAGAAACTAATCTAATCAGCCGGACTATTCAACGACTGGGTCAGGGGCTCCAAGAGTCATTTAAAGACAAAAGGTGATAGTCTCAGCAATCCGACTAATTTAACTTACAATAGAGCGATCAGGACAGGCAGGAATCCCCTGCTGGAAACCCTGACAGGCAGGTCTGTGACATCATTTATTCCTCAAATACTAAATTCAATCTATAATTGAATAAATTATAAACTTATAAACTTTCTCAGTTTATATATTATTGTATTGGAACCTAAATTAAACATTTAATAAATTTGTAATACAACAGTCCCCTCTTTGAGAGTTCTAATAACTCTCACAAAATACAAATTTAGACACCTAAAAGTTCATTCATGTAACCTGTGATCGTTACAGGCACATAGCGCATGCTCAGTGTTGATTTTCTGTAATTGCATGCTGACACCGAAACAAACATGCAATTAGGGTCCGTGAAGTTCTTACGGGTAATAGTCTTTTCTATTTGGAACTGTCATTTCTTCGTGATGGGCATGATTCATTTGTTGAATGAAACACTTGATACAGTGGATGCATAGATAGTACGCCAGTAGAAGAAACAACAGCAGAATTGCTATTTCCTTGATCCACAGCCAGGGTTTTCCTAACAAGTTTCCGAACCATGAAGAATTCTCTTCAGTCATCTAGTGTAATTTTGCTGAAAGATCAAGAATGTCTTGTTGGATTTTGTTCAAGTTCTCTGTCAGCTCTAAGAATATGTTGTTTCTGGAGTCCACACACTGTGCGATGTCCATGATGGTTATTAGTACGACAATCTTGATCATGTTGATGGATGACTGAAGGTTCCCGTATGTGAGTCTCTGCATTGTGTATTCTTTTCTTTTGTGATAGTTAGTAATTCCAGACCAATCTATTTTGGGTCCTAGGATATTCTTTAGGATTTTCAAAAGAACTTCTCTCATATCGCTTCTACTGGCATGCTGTAATTCAGAAGTCACTGCAGATTAAAAACTGTTGAATTCAGATTCAGTTAAAATTTGTGACATTAACTGTATGACTTCTGTTAACGACATGTCATATAGACGCATTTTGCTGATCAATGCTCTTCTAAATTCAGAGAACTGTGTGCGTGCTGATGGTAAGCTCTGGGATAGTCTCTCTATATCTTTAGGTCCCAGTGCTTTTGCGGCAGTTTGTATTTGGACAACAGAAGAGTTGGTAGAAACACTTTCAGTTCCCTCAATTCCCTGTGATCTTTTCCTAGCACCACACACATTGACTGAATTTACAGGCACATTATTTACTGATTGGAGAGCTACATCTGTTTCAAAGAACGCTTGTAAGTCAGGGTAAATGTTATCCGGCTGACTAACTTCTTCTACATCAGTTTTTTCTATGGCTTTGTTGCGGTTCAATTTCTTGGTCAAAGAGGAAACTCTAGCACGTAGCTCTTTGTTCTCTTTCTCTAGCTCTGATTTACGCTGAGACTGTTGTGTAGCTATTGCTAAACCAAATTCTCTGTGGCAGCAGATAATGCCTTTCACATTGTTTTTGCGAATACTTGCTCCTAGTACCTTTTTACACTCATCTACCGACCAAGTCTTGTCTGGATGAATCTCATATTTCTGAGCTAGTTCTTGTCTAATTTTCTCAGTGACTATTAGGTTCATTTGTACTCCTATCAGTGATTTGAATTCGCTATCTGACCACAAAAGAGTCGCAAGACCACCTTTTTCAGTTGTGGGGATCAGTCTAGCATTTTTTCTAACATTTTGTGAGTTTCTTTGTTACCACACAATCAAAAACACTAAAACTTCTCTGATCAACAGAGGGTACACTTGTTAACTCCGATTAACTATTGTTAACCTTCCAAATTACCAACACTTCACACTTAATGCTACTTCTCTGTGAACAGAGGATAACCAAATATTAACACGTAATGCTAATCTTCCCTGCCTGGGCAGAGGATAACTTTCATCTCTAACAGAAAACTTTAGAGGATAACTTAGTTAACCAAACCCCACAGCTGTCTGTTAACTCTTCTCTGACGGCGCAGAGGAAAACAATTTTTTTTACTGGTCTTAAAGGTTCTTTGAATAGAGTGAAACTCACCAAATCGTTGGTTGTACGGAAAGATTCCAGAACTCAGTCAGAAAAGTTAATTCTTTGTTGAGATCTTTGTTGAGCTTGAAGTTTCAAGATTCAGTCTGGAAAGTTAATTCTTTGTTAACAGTGTAGCTTTTGCCCCTTTAGCGCTGTTAAAAGAGAATATTTTCCCTAAAAGAGTTTATTTCTCTAAAAGAGCAATATACAGCGGTGTTGAACGTCCTTTTCAGGACGCGTCTTTATAAAGATGCCTTTCCGCCCCTGTGTAGTTCCTGGATGCGGTCAAGTTATCTCCGCTCCTGATGGTTGCAGACGATGTCTCGTGTGTCTGGGAAAAGAACACACCAAGGCAGAATTTGTGGATGGTTCATGTTCTCACTGCGAGAACCTTACCACGGCAACGTTGCGGTCGCAGCTTTCCTTCCTAATCGCTGCACGCTACTCACATCCCGGGTAACCTCAACACGGCAGCAGATGTGCTGTCGCGACAAGCAGAGAGTGGAGGCTCCACCCCCAGGCGTTCCAGCTGGTTTGGGAACAGTTCGGCAAAGCACGCCCTGAAGTGGCACTTGTTCACAAATTGGTGTTCTTCCTGGTCTGAAGACCCGCAGAAGTGCACAGTAAGGTCAGTGCTCTCATTTCTACAGGAGAGGTTGGAGGGGAGGCTGTCCCCCTCCACCTTAAAGGTGTATGTTGCCTCTATCATGGCCCACCACAACGCAGTGGACGGCAAGTCTTTGGGTAAGCACAACTTGATTATCAGGTTCCTTAGAGGCGCCCAGAGGTTGAACCCTCCCCGGCCAAGCCTGTTCCCTTTCTGGGATCTCTCAGTGGTCCTCTCGGGCCTTCAAAGACCCCCCTTCGAGCCGCTAGAATCAGTCGAGCTCATGGCCCTCTCCTTGAAGATGGCCCTCCTGATTGCGCTCGCTTCTATCAAGAGGGTTGGGACCTGCAAGCGTTTTCAACCGGGCCTTGCTCAAACTGCCGTTCAAAATGCTCACGCAAAAACACATCTTAACTTGCGTCCGGCATCTAGATTGGTTTGCAGCGGTAGACCTGAAGGACGCGTACTTCCACGTCTCAATTCTGCCTCGACATGACTCTTTCTATGGTTCGCGTTTGACGGCCAGGCGTATCAGTATTTCTCTGTCCCCTTGCGTCTTTATGAAAGGCGCAGAGGCAGCTCTTGCCCTGCTCTGAGAAGCCGGCATCCGCATACTCAATTACCTCGACTACTGGCTCATTCTGGCCCACTCACGAGAGTTATAATGCGCTCACAGAGACCAGGTGCTCAGGCACCTCAGCAGCTTGGGGCTACAGGTCAACTGGGAAAAGAGCAAGCTCGTCCCGGTTCAGAGCATCTCTTTGTCTCAATGTCAGCACGCCTCACCAACGAGCGAGCACAGTCGGTGCTGAGATGCCATCGCCTCGGGCATATGGCATCCTCCGCGGCAGTCGCGCCGCTTGGGTTGATGCATATGAGACCACTTCACCACTGGCTCAGCACAAGCATGGCGCCACGGCACACACCGGGTTATGATCAAAACATCTCCTAGTCATGTCAGACAGCACCACCGTGGTAGCGTACATAAATCGCCAAGGCGTCATACGCTCCCGCCACATGTCACGACTCACCCATCGTCTTCTCCTTTGGAGCCACGACTCAGGTCGCTGTGTGCCACTCACATCCCTGGCAACCTCAATGTGGTAGCGGACGCGCTGTCACGACAACTTTGCCCAGTGGAGAGTGGAGGCTTCAGCCCCAGTCGGTCCAGCTGATTTGGGAACGGTTTGGCAAGGCCCAGGTAGACCTGTTTACCTCCTGAGAGACCTCCAACTCTGGTATGCCCAAACAGAGGCTCCCCTCGGGGCAGACGCATTGGCACACAGCTGGCCTGCGGGCTGCGCAAGTACGCATTTCCCCCAGTGAGCCTTCTGGGAGGATGAGGAGCAAGTCACCCTAGTGGCCCCTTACTGGCCTCCTGGGCCTGGTTCTCGGACCTCGTACTCCTCGCGACAGCCCCCCCCATGGCGAATTCACCTGAGGAAGGACCTTCTTTCTCAGGGACGGGCATGCTCTAGCATCCGCACCCAGACCTCTGGAACCTCCACATCTGGCCTCTGGATGGGACGCAGAAGATCTAGCTGGTCTACCACCTACCATCGTAGACCCGATCAACCAAGCCAGGGCCGCATCTACCAGGCAACTTTATGCCCTAAAGTGGCGCCTGTTCACAGATTGGTGTTCTTCCCGGGCTGAAGACCCACAGAGGTGTGCAGTTAGGTCTTATTCCTACAGGAGAAGTTGGAAGGGAGGCTGTCCCCTTCCACCTTAAAGGTGTATGTTGCCGCTATCACAGCTCACCATGACCCTGTAGACGGCAAATCTCCGGGTAAGCACGACTTAGTCATCAGGTTCCTAAGAGGCGCCTGGAGGTTAAATCCCTCTCGGCCAAGCCTGTTCCCCTCCTGGGATCTCTTGGTGGTCCTCGCAGCTCTTCAGAGATCCCCCTTCGAGCCGCTAGAATCAGCCGGACTCAGTTTCCTCTCCCTAAAGACTGCCCTGCTGATCGTGCTCGCCTCCATCAAAAGGTCGGGGACCTGCAAGCGTTCTCTGTCAGCGACACTTGCCTGGAGTTTGGTCCGGCAGACACATATGTGATCCTAAGTCCACGACCGGGCTACATGCCCAAGGTTCCTACCACGCCCTTTAGAGACCATGTAGTGAACCTGCAAGCGCTGCCCGGGAGGAGGCAGACCCAGCCCCTTTGTTGCTGTGTCCGGTACGTGCTTTGTGCACCTATTTGGACCACACATGGAGCTTTAGATGCTCTGAGCAGCTCTTTGTCTGCTTTGGTGGACAGCGGAAATGGAATGCTGTCTCCACACAGAGGCTTTCCCACTGGGTCGTGGACGCCATTTCATTGGCCTATCACACCCAGGCCGTGACCCCCCCCCCCTTGCGGGTCCGAGCACACTGAACAAGAAGTGTTGCATCCTCGTGGGCACTGGCCAGGGGTACCTCCCTGGTGGACATATGCAGAGCTGCGGGTAATATGCATTAGCTACATAAATTTGAAACATTTAAAAAATATATAAAACATTAGATCAAATTGCATCAGAACCAACCTTTAGACACCACACGCAAATACCTCTCATGAACAGGAAAATTTTATAATAATTGTATTTAGAAACCATGTGAGCAAGCTAAAGGCATCTGTGGCAAGGAACACAAAACTCCATAAGATGTTGATTAATGGAGTAAAATAACCTTGGGAGAAACCAGACCCACTGTGGGGGCCAGTTCCCCTCTGATTAACAACATGAATATAATGCCAATATTAGTTATTTATGTGTAGTGCAAGACATGTGTGGCAGGGCCGGGTCATGATGCTACACACCCGGCTCCTTATCAGGCTAATCAAGCCTCAGAGAGGGATAAAGGCAGACCGGAGATGGCGGTGCGAGAGAGAGAGATTTACGGGCAGCTTCCCGACACCTGTGTGTGTTTGTGTCTTTTGGTTTATTCTTCATTAAACTATTATTTATATTGTCAAGCCGGTTCTCGCCTCCTCCTTTCCATGAATCCCTTGTAGAGTCTGGAGGAATCAGTGAAGGATAATCATTAACTCAGCCGGTCCTGAACAATAAAGAACCCACTGTTAAAACTCCCCTAATTACTGCAATAGCGCCAACTAGTCTCCACAGCACAATGCGCTATTGACAAAGAGACAATGAACTATTGACAGGAAATCCTCGTGCCTGCTAAGCCCCCCCTTTCCCATACGACTCGCCTCACACCGCATGTTTTACCATGTGAGATCTTGAACGTAAAACTGTGTGTGTTTTTCAGTTTTAAACTTAGAAATGTATGTCTAATGAAATATGTTTTAATCCCTGTGTTTTTGTCTGATGTTAGATCAAACTAGTAAGACTGTTTAGTTGTGTAGTAAAACTCGGAGGCCATATATTTAATAGCCTCATATATGCTTCTCATATATGCATATATGAGTGTATATCCCCTTTCTAAGTGTACTAAATACACATTCCTTGGTATCAAATTAAACCTTACGACTTTTCCTAGCTGAATATAAATATAAGATTACCTTAGAATGGTGTTCTGCTAGGTATTACCATCTTTTGAGTTATTCAAACCAAAGTCCTGACCCTGAGTCATAAAGGATGCAAATGAGCCTTGACAGGGCAAAGGAACTCTCTCATGCCCAAATAAAGTAGACTTTTACGACCTCCAAAGGAATGTTCAGAGAGTGCTGAGCCTCGTGCTCTCTTACTGAGAAGGAGAAATGAACCCTTTTAATCCTATATATTCTATCCATGGGATAAATGTATTGACATGTATCTAATGTGCCATCTCACGATTTCCCTTAAATGTTGTTTGGTCTATGTTTTCTTGCAAACTCTAACGGGTTAATGTTTCAGACTTTGCATACTATGGTTAACCTAAATCATATGTGTGTCATGTTTGGTCCCTATAACTTGGTATTTTGAAGACTGAAATGACTGTGTACATGATATGTCGATAACAACAACATATTAGTATTACAAGAATATTTTCTAGTTTCTTCATCAGCTACCACCCCTCCAGGGTGCACATGCAATGAGCAACCTAAGAACAAAGGGCAATAAACCAAATTCCCGCCTGGAACTTCCACCCTTCTTATTGGTCGAGCCAATGAGAGGTGGGACATGTTTTCTAAGGTTATAAATTGCTCCTCTCTCTCTTGGTTCTCTCTCTTGCTTCTTGCTCTCTTGCTTCTTGTCCTCTTAGCCCTCTCTTAGCTCTCTGAGCCTCATGCTCTCTTACTCTCTTGGTCCTTCCTGAGAAGTCCTAATGAAGATGATGCTGAACTAGAAGGCTCCCAAGGACTCCCAAGCGTGCACCAGGCTACGGCCTTGTCTTTCCATTCACCAAAGATCCTCTGACTCCCACTGGTTCTCTCTCATCAAGACAACATCATCAAAGATCAACTGGAGCCTCAACAAATTGCATCAGGACAGTTTAATTCAAATGGGACATGCAAGTATCAAACTTAGTCTCATTATTTGATACATTAAGTATCTTTACCCCTTTCTAAAAAGGGTGTGTCAGAACTAATATGATGGTTTGCTCAGGCTGTTGATCTGCTGAACTTCAAACAATGCTATAACTTCTTGCCTTCCTGTATTCTGCTTCAGCCCTCTTTCCCTTGGTAAACTGCATGCATGTATGTATATGTATGTTAGAGTAGCTTAAATGTTTAGTCTAGTTAATAAAGTCTTGTTCATGTCACACGTAAAGTTGTCTGTGTCTCAAGCTCATATCTAAAGTCACTAATCATAGATTTTGACTACTTGCTCTTAATACTTAGTAAGAAAGACATTTCCCATGCCCCGGAAAATGTACATTTCTATTAATTAATTAATTAATAACCAATATTGAGTGTTCACGGGATGAACCGAGTATTTGGTTGTAATGTTAATGTAGCTACATCAAGTTAACTCGATTAACTGATCCAAATATTCATAATCGATTATAACAAGTTATGATTGATTATTAATATTTCATAGAGCTGATTCGCTACACCATTTACATCATGGTTTAAAATTTCTAAACTAAGAAAGTGTTAAGGTCCAGAGTTTAAGAAAATATATTTTTTCATGAACTGTAAGATTAATGACTAATGTCTTTTGAAGTCCATCCTGGATTAACTGCAGAAGTTCACATAGATGCATTGTCCTTTGTTAGTGGTTGATGAAGGCATTTAGATGCTGCATATGCCTCTGCCAATCATTACTGTATATGATTGCCAATCATTACTGTATATGTCATCCAGATAGGCAGCGGTATATGTGGCATGTGGCCGGTGGATCATGTCCATTAGGCGCTGGAACGTGGTGGGAGCCCCGAACAAACCGAACGGAAGCGTGATGATTTAGTGTAATCCGAATGGTGTGGAAAAGGTTGTTATCTCTTTGGATAATGGAGTTAAGGGGATCTGCCAATATCCCTTAATAAAATCCATTGTTGAATAAAAATGAGCCGCACCCAACCGATCAAGCATTTCGTCAATTCGGGGCATTGGGTATGTGTAAAATGAAGACACCGCTTTGACTTTCTGGTAAATCAACACAGAACCGGATTGACCCATCACTCTTAGGTACAAGAACAACCGGGCTCGCCCAATTGCTGTGTAATTCTTCTATTACCCCCAGTTTGAGCATTGCCTCTAATTCATCCTGAATCATCTTTTTCTTGTGCTCTGATATGGCCGACTACACACAACAACTCCCGCACCACACCTGGTGGGGTCTCGATATGGTGCTGTATGAGATTAATTCGACCGGGAAGAGGAGAGAACACATCCACAATCTCTTTTTGCAACCTGGCCTCCTCCGTGAGCTGGGACGATGAGAGGTGGTGTCCAAAAAGGACTGGAGTGAATGGATCAACTTTGAACTTCACCTCTGGCCAGAGCTCCACCCTCTCCAGAACTACCATCGCCATGGACACAGGGACTGCCTCCCTCCATAATTTAAGGAGCTTGAGGTGGAAAATGTTATGTGCCTCGCATCTATCCATTCATTCATAATTGACCATGTAACCTCAAAGGGTCCATTCCACTTGGCAAGTAATTTTGAGAGATTTTAAGATCAAGGATGTACTGAATTTCATTTTAACTACGGGAAGGTCCTTCCTCCCACGCCTCCCATATGACGTCAAGCACCCCACATGGCCAGTGTCCATACAGGAGCTCGAAGGGGGAAAACTCTGTGGAGGCTTGAGGGACCTCCCTGACTGCAAATAAAAGGGGCTCCAGCCATTTGTCCCAATTTATAGCGTCCTCATGTACGAACTTCCAAATCGTGTTTTTCAGGGTGCGATTTAAACCGTTCCACCAACCCATCAATTTGTTTGTGATAAACGCTGGTGCGGATCAATTTAATCCCCAGCAATTCATAAAGTTTGCGTAGTGTATGTGACATAAACATTGTGCCTTGGTCGGTGAGGATTTCTTTCAGAATCCCCACAGGAGAGATCATTTTTAAGAGTGCCTCCGCAAAACTACGTGCTGAGAAGTTGGGTAAAAGCACTGCTTCTGGATATCATATTGCATAATCCACAAGGACAAACCAATATCCACGTGCTGACCGTTCTAATGGCCTGACGAGGTCCATACCAATTCTTTCGAAGGGGGCCTCGATTAACGGTAATAGGCTCTTGGGTTGGCCGGTGGATTCACTAGGTGACATTCACGGTATGCCGCACACCATCAGCGCCCGGCCAATAAAATCGGCCGATTAAACTGTGCAATATTCTGTCTTGTCCTAAGTGACCCACCATTGGATTGTGGTGAGCCACCTGGAAAAGCTCCCCTGGACTAATAACTGGGTTGTGTTTTCATGGGTTTGAGTGTCCTGCATACTCTATACAACCAGTCCCTAATAATTGAGAAATACGGATATGTGAGTGCGACGTCGGGCTGGAGCTGCTGGCCATTGATTACTCTCACTTGGTCAAAGGTGTGCCTAAGGGTTTCGTCACATGACTGCTCTAGAGGAAATTCCCCACCGGAAATTCCCTAAGGGTGGGACTACTAGAGGATTCCCCTCCTGCCAGCTTAGTCCAGGTGGTACTCAGCTTACTCAGTATGCCATTGAAGAACACAGCCATCACTTAGTAATGCCCAATGCTTGAAACAATCTCTGTTTGAGTTGGTTCTTCTCAGTGAATTTGTTTAACTGGTGCGCTGAATCGTTTGAATCTCTGTCACACAGGAAAACAGTAATGTATGCTGTAGAAGACAGAGATCAAAAACAACGATGAATGAAGTGGACATTTACTTACAATTCATTGAAACAAAAACCTGCAGCTGTATTCAGTCGTCATGCACGAGTGTGTGTACAACCTGTAAGCGATTGTCTACAACAGTTAAAGACATTTTCGAAATAAAAGCGTATCAAAATACTAACATTACATTAAAGCACTTAAAAGTAACAAACACCAAGTCTCAAACCAATACTATGTTTATTGGACATGTTCCTTGGAGTAGCCTACCATATAAATACCATGATATATTCAAAAAATACCAATGTTTTATCATATTTTACCATCAATGTACAATGATACTGCCACAGCAAGCTTTTGGGAAAGGTAACTTTTATCTTGTGCTGTGTTATGTGAAATGATGTCAATATGTTTTTAGTCCATAGTTTCATTAATGCTACTCAATATATATATAGGCTACTAAAGAAAATGTCAAAATTATGCTCCTAAAATCACCAGAAATGAATGCTTTCTGCAAAAATATATAAAATCTCCCAGGGATCATGCCACCAGACCCCCTTTCAGACATCTTGAAACAATTGATTGTGTACTTGATGGGCCCCAGACTCCAATAAATGTCTCTGCTATGAAACATACTGTACAATGTGCAAAGTTCTTTAGGGCAGTGCGCCTTTTGTTTTTGTTTTTTTCTTAAATCTGTCTGTCTGTCTGTCTTTTGTTTGTTGATTTTTTTATTTGCCTGCCTGCTTGTCTGTCTGTCTGTCTGTCTGTGTATCAATCATCTGTTTTATGTTTATCTTTTATTTGTCTTTCCGTCCGTCCATCCATCATCCAACTATTTATCTATCTAATTTTGTTTATCTGGCAGTGCTGCACAATAGCTTGGCTAATATTGACGGAGACCACAGTCACTGGCACAGCCCGCTGGAAAACAGGCCAGCACTATTGTTTTTCATGAAACCACTCACAGTTCAAAACATTATATTGATCACTATCAGGGGCCTTATCCATACACACAGCAGCCACTGGGGTTAATTTACTGCATGCATTGATATGGATCATTCTGGTCTCTCCTGTTTTACTGGTTAAATGTGTTTTCATACTCTTGTGCTTAGGCTATTTTTGGGAGTGAGGTGGGAGCAAGTCACACATGTTCAAGTCACAAGCAAGTCTCAAGTCTTAACCATCAAGTTTCGAGTCAAGTCTCAAGTGCACTGCAGACAAATCCAGCAAGTCAAGTTGTCAGTGACTCGCCTCAAGGAAGTTGAGTACTGATGAGTTTCAAGTTAAGTCGAGTCAAGCCACAGTACTAAAATAAAGAGGTTAATTTTTTAAATAAATATTTATTTTTGCTCTGAAAAGAAAAACTTATACACATATCTTTACATTCCTTTTTTTATTTACATTAATTGCATAAAAGTAATGTGTTAAACTATATATATATATAATAGGCTTAATGCCGCGCACTTCCGTTCTGGTACTTCCGCATTTTTCAGCCAGCTTCAGTACTTCCGGTCCACGGTAGCGTACGCTGTAGCTATGTCGTTTTTTTACGCGATCGCTGCAGGACCTGCCGAGTATAACGGCAAACGATGTACATCGGATCATCCAGACCACATCGAAGACACCAACATCAAAAAAGGACAAAGGTTTTAAATTGTATGTGTCCAGCTATATAAACAACTACGAAGGTAAGTTAACAAGCCTCTGTTTTGAGTTTACCAAAAACGATACATGCTAGCTCATTGGCTCTTTACTAGCCAAAGATAGCACAGTGAGGAAGCAACGTTAATAATGTTAGCAGAGTGATAGGTTAACATCATGAATATTTTGTTTTTCTGAAATGCAATACCCTAACCTCTATGTTAATCACAGTTTCAAACAAGGAGTCAGGAGAGGTCACGGTTAGGTCTGAGTGCTTCAGATCTATGAGGAAAAGCCAGAAGCCTCACTGTCTGAGTGTAAGGGAAAGTCATCCTGCAGGTTCAGTTCAGGTTCAGTTCAGGTTCAGAAGAAACAGGTTCTTTTTTTGTCAAAATGAAGTTTCTGTGAGCCATATCATTGCTGTGAATTAGATCCAGATAAACATCATCATTGCACTATATGAATCATATGGTACCTGAGATATCATGTGAAATATGAATACAGGGTGTGCCAGAAAGAATGTAAAATTAATGGCTCCCACAGAAGCAAGATTTTGTTAAGAGTTTTTATAATTTCTTCATTACTTATTCTGCACTACTATTTTAAAATGAGTATAGTGAGATTAATCATGATATATTACATCTGACATGGTCAACTATAGGCTAAATAAATTGTAACAATCCCTGTATCACTTTGCACATTTTAAAGTTCACTAACAGATTTTTGCTAACAGCCGTTCACAAATTTAGTGTGTCTCTTTAATTGCAGTTGTAGCCGGTACAGTTTTCTAACAAATATTTGTTGTTGTAACAGATTGTGCTAAGGGATTCAAAGCCGGTGGTGTTACTGAGATGCCAGTGTACCTGTGTGGCAGGTACAGCCTTGTGCAGTCATGTGGCAGCTCTACTGTACCAGACGGCGCACTACTCCCAGCTGAGGCTTATATCAGTTCCCCCAGTGTTCAGCTGCACAGAAACTGAACAAAAGTGGCATAAACCAAGGACCATGGTAGCAAGCCTTTTAATGACTCTTTCATTTTATGTATGGATATCTCTTGGATGTTTCTCAAACATGTTTTTATTTCGTTGCAGGGTATTAAACCTGGTCCAGTTAATGACATGGTCATTATATCAGCCAGACCAAAAGAAAGGAGACTTGCAGAAGGAATCAGGTATGTTGTTATCTATACTAAACACACACAACAAATCCATTTGCACACATACATTTACACACCCTCAGAAGTACTTACTTGCTCAACCCTTGTGCATCAATTAAAAAAAGTTACACATAGGTCCATGGTGGACAAAAATGTCTGTCAAAAAAATAAAATAAAGCTTGAGACTTAAGTGTGGTCTCATTTAAAAGTAGAAAAAAAAGTTTAAAAAGTGAAACCAAAAAAAGGTTAGTGGTTTAAGTTTAGGAAATTGATTTATGAACATTATTTTATATAAACTATATATTTATACATCGATATGTGATACGATAATGCTTAAAGTGTGTAAAATAAACGTAACTTCTTAAAAATATATTCAAAATTAATTATATAACCTACATACTTGTTTCACGTTATTTTTGTGACAAGAAAACATCCCTACAACTTCTGAAAGTGAACATCAGTGTTTTACAGTAGCATAAGAAGTGTTATTTTAACATCAGTGTAAACCACGGGGTTTAGGTTATCCTACGTTAAGTTTATTTAACAACAGAAACTAAATAATCAAATTAAAAAATAAAACACTGCTTAGTTTTCACTGTATGAATTAAATATATACTGATTCTTATTAAAGCTACAAAAATTATTCAGCCCACAGCAGTGAGTGATTTTCTCTTTGTCTTTTGTTCATGACCGCAGTTATTGCAAGCCGTTGCCATATGCATATTGCGATATATATACATTTGCGATCTGTCACACGCACAAAACTCATTGCTTTGCACATTTACTTCTTAATTCTAACACATTTGTTTGTCTTTTTTCCACAGAAGCAACTTGTATAAAGGAGTTATCTGCCCTCTGCCAGACATCTCCACTCTGAAAGTTCAGGAGGCGTACCATGGACTTAGTGCAGACGAAGCTCCCATGATCACAGCAATGGCTATCTCGAGTGATGTACCTCTGATTGAGTCCATGTTCGGTCCGGTGCAGGAGGGAAGTGTGCTTTCCTATCAGCTACCAGTAATGGCAGTCCCCAGTACCCGTCCACACACAGGTGCCCCTTCTCCCCCACAGCTGCCACTCTCGGATTACAGACTGGGACCCCCTACCTGTGCATTTGTGTTTTCTGAACATCAGCACCATCATCTGGCATCCCTTGCGACATCTTTTGAGACGGCACACAAAGTTGAAAAAAGCACGCGAGAGCAGAGTTCCTGCGCTGAGTGGCACCAACTAAGGAGGTGCCGCATCACCTCTACTAAATTTAGAGAAGTTTGCCACACCAGGGGGAAAGCTCTGCTGAAAACCTGGCAAAAGGCTTCTGGGATCTTGCCATCAGACTGCTGACATGCGGCGGGGTCTTGCCCTGGAGCCTGTAGCAGTAGAGGAGTACTGCAAGGTGAGGGAAGTCAACCACTACTCATGTGGGTTCCTGATCCACCCTGACTCACCATGGATGGGGTCAACACCTGATGGGCTTGTGTACGATCCTGAGGGGCAGCCAGTGTTTGGCCTGTTAGAAATTAAATGCCCAAATGTAACTAGCTATGTGGACTGCCCTTATGTTGTGATAAAGGAGGGTACACATACACTGAGGCTGAACCCATCCTTATTACTGGCAAGTCCAGGGACAAATGTTGATTTCTGGCTGTGACTGGTGTGACTTTGTCATTTACACAGAGGATGACATGTTCATTCAGAGAATTCCCCGTGACATGCAAGTCATACAAACCATTAAAGAAAAAGTTGACTATTTCTTTTTTTATTTCTACCTCAATGCCTTCTTGGCCAATTAATGACTTGATTGCAGTGTAAATATATTTGACAGTGATGTTTTTGATTGTGATGTAATGTTTTTAATTGTGATGTAATGCTTAGGGTAAGTAATAAATGACTTGATAAATCTGAGCATTTTGGTGTTTTGTACGGCTTAAATTTAGTTTTAAAAGGTAAGAGACAGGAATTAAAAATGAGAGACCAAACAAAAGCAGATTACTAACAATTATTTTTAATATCACAAAGCTTTCATAAATCTTTCATAAAGGCACTGCATATCAAGCTTTTACTCAGACGTCCCTCATCAGTGCACTGCACATATAATACATAGTTTTTATGTATGTTATGTGCAATGGCTTGTTGAAGGTCGTCTGGCATTTGAGGCCTGCCAGAGAGGAAGGCTGGCCTGTAAACCTTGCAGGGCACAATGTCATTAATGAGGAAACCTCTGTCTACCATGACAGCCATCCCAGGTTTGAGCAGACTGAGGAGACCAGATTCACGGGTAATCTGTTTGTCGCTGATAGACCCAGCATACAGCGCAGACACAAATGTCACTGGCCCATGTGGCGCGATCCCAATGAGCCCCTTCAGAGTGCAGTGGGACTTGTAGGAGGAAAATACCTCACTTTGGAGGAGAGGGAAGATGGGCATTGACACCTCAGCTCAGTGCAGTCAAGGATGACTGTGGTGTCGGGGTAGTCCTTGAAGTCTGCAGGCAGTTTCTCTGTATCTCCTCTTCAGGTATCCAGATCCTCACTGAGCCGAGTACTGTGAACAGGAAGTTGCTCCATGTAGTAATGATTCTGCTGACTGTGGACTGATGAATACCATACCGGTCAGCAAGGTCCCGCTGCTTAGACCCAAGGGCAAGGTAATTCAAAAATAGGAAAAACTCGTCAATGGGCTGCAGGGAATGGGTTGTAGCATTTGACTCTGTGAGAGCTCCTCTTTGTGCTTGTCGAACACTGACCATGGATGGTAGTGAGTTCGCAATCAAGCCCCAGAAAGGCATCAGTAGATCATATGATGCAAACCTAAAGAAATGGAATACAGATACACTATTAATAATGGTTCATAATTAACACAAAATGTACACACATAACTTTAATTAAATGTATTTGTGCAAATTGAAAACACTAAGGCACATTGTTTATCAGGCATTTTGGGAGACAGAACAATAAATAGGGAAATAAGTTACATATCAACATTCCTAATAATTATTTAATATTATTATGAAAATGTTGCCAATCAATACTCCCATTTTTACACTTTTTTGGGATGGAAAATCATATATCAATCAATTCCATTATGTCTTTCATAACATAGTTGAGAATTATCTTTAAACAAAGTTTGGTTAAAAAAATCCTGAAACATAGAAATTGATTGGCTGAATAAAAAAAAAAACATTGTTTTTACCTATGCATGTAATTTCATGTCATTTTATTTTTAAAACAACCTGGTGTTTTCTACAGAGGACATAGCATAAAATATGAATAAGATATATTTTTTAATTTGTTTCTTATGCTCTAAACGGTGTAATGACGTAAAAAAAATACTAAATAAAAAAACAAATCTGGGATGTGCTCCTGACTCGATGCTTAAAAAAAAATTAAAAAATAATAATAATTCTCTTTCACACACACACACACACACACACACACACACACACACACACACACACACACACACACACACACACACACACACACACACACACACACGTTAGCCTAAGCCTACCTGTCTAGACGTAAGTTACCTTGTAAAGAACCTGATATCCTTGTCCGAGGCAGCAAAACGATGAATGCCGAACCGCTGCCTCAGTGTAAGCCCCTCGATCTGTTGGCGTAACAGCCGATTTTCCTCCCGGAGAAACGCATTTTCCTCCAACACCAAATCAACGACTGCAGCTTCAGGTTTCGACGCGTAGTCGTGTTGCATGGGGACGCCGAATGTTCCGTGGTCCGGTGTATACTCTCAGTCATCCTCTGGCGGCGGTGGTCTTTCCCTTCTCTCCCAAACCCCCGGTCTTGTAGGTGGAAGGGAGAAGTTGTTCCACTCAAATAAAACCGAACAACACCCTTTTTAACAGCCGACGACCTGTTTCTGATGCTGGTTCACGGATGTCTTCCGTTCTGAAGTGCCGGCTACACACCGGTGTGAGGCGTAACGGTGAATTTGTCCCTGCGAATATTAACGATCTACTTACGCCTCAGCTCCTCATCAGCAGGAAAAGTAAAAAAACTAAGTACAGAATTGTACTTTCCGGATGCCTGGCACTGTGGCACACAACAGTGTTCGGCAGTAGTACCAGACACTCTCTGGTATTTAAACTTTGATGACTTCATATCAACTCATAGACTGTAAAAAATACTAGAAGCAGCTACTAAAACAAGTCGACGCTTAGGCTAACCGGAAGTATTCGTGGTGGCTGAGATTTCAGCGGAAGTACGTCACAACAGCCGTTGGCATTTAGCCTATTACACTTGCGATATAAATGATCAGGGTACTTTTATGGTAATATCGGTTGGGTGTGATTTTTAGGTTTAGGGTAGGGAGGTATGTTTTGATCATTTAAAACTGGATAGAGCATTCACCTAAAAACGTAACCTGTTTGCTTTAAGCTCCACACTAAAGGACATTCCGTTTCTGATCGGATTTAGGAAGCATGTTATGTCATTTTGTTAAATAAATGTTGCCACAGTCAGGTTATTGTCATAAGATCGGGGTGTTTAAAAATAATACTAGTTCAAACATGTTATTTCAAACATGTTTCATTATTTCACACATTATTTGCCTTTCAGAATCTTTGAAGATTTCCCTCTGACCTGATAGAAACTCAGTGAGAGAACAGCTATAGTGTGAAAATTAATAATAAAATTAGCTTTTTTTTTAAAAATTTTTTTTTAATGCTTGAGGTCTCTTAAGACCAAAAACAACGTTATCTTGTTTATAACCATTTGTCATGCTATAATGATAAGAAAATTGTGCTTTTCAAGGTATTAAAATGGCCTTTGTATCACTCAGACAACAAACAGAAGTTGAGGGCTGCTTTCTCTGCTTGTGACATTTCATGTCAAGCTGAAAAGTGCTTCACAGTTGAAGAGGGGTTAAAAGTGACTCAAATGCTGACCAATATTGAGCAGGTGAACGCACACTGCTGCAGTAGCGACATTTTCTGTACCCTCTGAAGAGCAGTCTACAAAGTTGAACCCATTCATCACACTCTGACCCCTGGCTCTGCCCTACTTTCCAGAAACCCCTACAGTGATACAGCTCTTTCTAATCTCTGGGTCATCAGCTTCTATCCGATTCAGTTCAATTTGGTGTGATCTTCACATACATTTCCATTGAAATCTATTTTTGTGCCCAATGGCCCATCAGTAAAATGTCACAGGAAATAATGCCTACCCACCTGTTGCTGTGAAACTCATTCTAACGCTGTAAAATGTCACTGAAAAAAATGCATTTCAGTTATTTAGATCCTGATGTAAATTATTAGCTGCCTCAGGTGCATATTAAAACCAACACTCATTTACACTCATACTTTATCTTGGAAATTGTACTTCAAGAGTAAACTGAATGCACGAAGCAAGTCTAAAGATTCCCAATCAACAAGAGAGTAAAGGTTAGCGCATCAGAGCTTTTTAATCACTCGCATCAAAGATGTTGCGGGTATTGAGTGATGACAGTGTGGTTTGATTATCTCTTTGATCAGATGAAACCAACACACAGATGATAAAGTGCATGCTGTTTTATCAAAGTTTTAATTAGAGAGGTCAAGTGCATTACATCATATGCTTTTATCACAGGTGACCTACTTTTATAGTTGTAAAGGGATATAAGGGAAACTAGGAGGCGAGAACCGGCTTGACAATATAAATAATAGTTTAATGAAGAAATAATCAAAAGACACAAACCCACACATGATGGTCAGCTGACCATAAACAATCTCTCTCTTGTCACACCACCATCCGCAGTCGGCCTTTATCCCTCTCGAGGCTTAATTAGCCTGATAAGGGACCAGGTGTGTATAATGCCAACCAGGCCCAGCCCTCTGCTCTGTCACATTCCTCCCTCGTTCTCTCAGGCAGGGGAGCCCCAGGCATGATGTAGGCTACATCCCCTCCCCCTTTCCCTGGGGAGGGCGTGCCCTAAGCCGCATCTGCCAGTAGGTCATCCCCGCCTTCCTGAATCTGGGAGGGGACGGGGAGGGAAACAAAAATAATAAAAATATAGGGGGTACATCCTGTAACAGTGTAGTACCCCCCTAAAAACACTGTAAAATTTAAAAGAGAGGGAAAAGGCCAACACGGAGTGGCAGTGAGCGAGAGAGATGGAAAAAAAACACTTACTCACCAGTTCTCCTATACGCTGTTGCTTTGTCCTCTGCCACTCCTCCACCCTTTAAAGGACGGCAGCAACGCCTCCCCAGGCAGATCAGAGGCAGTCCTCCAGCCCCTGGCAGACGGAATTCCCCGCCGCATTCTCGGGGAAAAGAAGGGGCCTCCCCCGCCCCTGGCAGCGGTTCTCCTGCTCCAGGTGGTCGGCAGCGAGACCCTCCCCGCTCGCGGTTGGCGGTCTCAGACCCTGCTGCATTTCAGCAGCTGGTAGGGGTCTCCTCCGCCCCTGGCAGCGGCCCTGACCACTCCAGGCGGTCGGTTAGGAGCCCCTTCTCCCCTCGCAGTTGGCTGCCTGGAAGCGGAGGAATGGCCGCCGACCGCGGCTGCTCCGTTGGGGTCGGTGGTAGTGGCGAGAACTCTACTACGGTGTATCCTTCCTCCTTCCCGGGTTTCAGCACCAGTGTAAAGGGTTATAAGGGAAAGGAGGAGGTGAGAACCGGCTTGACCATATAAATAATAGTTTAATGAAGAAATAAACAAAAAGACACAAACTCACACATGACGGTCAACTGACCGTAAACTATTTCTCTCTCGTCGCACCACCATCTGCAGTCGCCCTTTATCCCTCTCTGAGGCTTAATTAGCCTGATAAGGGACCGGGTGTGTATAATCACAACCCGGCCCCGCCCTCCACCCTGTCAAAATAGTGTATTGGATTACTTCAAAATATGAGGCTCCATTAAGAAAATTACTTGAATCTGACATGCAACTTCATGACGTCTTCAACATAAACGACCTTTATCATTTGAAGTCAAGTCAAGTCAATTTTATATATATAAATCAATTTTTACTATATTTTGTATAGTGCCTTTCACAACACACATTGTTTCAAAGCAGCTTTACAGAAGATCAGACATTAACAGACGATAAAACTGTAATGTCTATAATGTCGATGAATCATCATTGTGTAATTAGATAAAATATGATTGTTTATCGTGTTTAAAAATAAGTAATTAAATAATAATTGTATTAATAACCCCAGTGAGCAAGCTGAAAGTGACTGTGGCAAGGAACACAAAACTCCATAAGATGTCGATTAATGGAGAAAAATAACCTTGGGAGAAACCAGACTCACTGTGGGGGCCAGTTCCCCTCTGGCTAACATTATGAATGTAATGTAAATATTACTTATGTATAGTTAAAATCATGGTTTAAAATTATTAAAATAATTAAGTGTTTAGGGTCAGTGTTTAAACATCGATTTTGTTTGAACTGTAAGATTAATGATGTCTTTGAAGTTCATTCTGGATTAACTGCAGAAGTTCACATAGATGCAATTGTCCTTGTTAATTGCTGATGAAGGCTTTTGTTGGCAATAGTTAGTCTATGCATTCCATTTCAAGATCGTAGTCCATCAATAGACCTAGGTGATGCAGGCAGAGATCAGGGATGTGAAATGCAGTTCAACCTTGCCAGTCATTTCGGTGAGGTTCGGTGTGGTCCATCCTAAATCCAAGGTTCAGACTATGGCATATGAAGTATCCCATGTCTTATGGTTAGAGTTGGCATCAGTTAATCCTCTGAAGTCCATCATAATAGACTGAAGTGATGTTTGGCTGGCACCGGCTGCATTTAGTCATCATCATTCAGCGACACGTAGCAGTGGAGTCCAACATGAAGGTGGATTTTGATATTCTAGGAACTATTAACAGGCCAGAATTTTGCGATCTTAATGAACGCATTGGAATATAGCGTGACAGAAGATCACTTAAGTACTGCGGAGTTAGACCATTCAAAGTTTTGTACGTAGTTAACAGAATTTTAAAATTAATACGGAATTTAACAGGTAGCCAATGTAACGATGATAAAACGGGGCTAATATGATCATATTTCTTGGTTCTTGTTAGCACTCTGGCTGCTGCATTTTGAACCAATTGAAGTTTATTTATTGATCTTGCTGGACATCCTTCCAGTAATGCATTACAATAATCTAGTCTTGAGGTCATGAACGCATGAATTAGTTTTTCGGCATCAGCAACCGAGAGCATGTGCCGTAATTTAGCAATATTTCTGAGGTGGAAGAATGCTGTTCTACAAACATTGGTAATTTGATTTTCAAAGGACAGATTGGTATCAAATATAACACCTAAGTTCTTCGCTGTTGAAGATGATGTAACAGAACATCCATCTAGATTCAAATTATATTCTAGTGGTTTATTTTTTTAGTTTTTTGGTCCAATAATTAGTACCTCTGTTTTGTCAGAATTGAGTAGAAGGAAATTTCTAGCCATCCAATCTTTTATTTCATTGATACACGCTGCTAATTTTGAGAATTGTGAAATCTCATCAGGTTTTGAAGAAATATAAAGTTGTGTATCGTCGGCATAGCAGAAACATGCAGTAAGCACATCTTTTAATAGATTATAAAAAAATTGCATTATCGTCCGTTTCTGTCATTTACTGTATATGCGTCATTGCAATTATTCCACAAACTTTGAATGCATTGCTGCAAGCTGAAAAAAGTCATCTAATATGGTGGACAAACTTTAGGGAAATGTCAAGAATGTATAACCAATGTAGTAAAGTAGGCTATTTTACCCAATATTTTTGTGGCGGTGAGTTGTGGTTATTCGAGTGTCACGTTTTAGCTCAGAAACATGCAGTGAGCTTTATTTATGTGAGGAGTACTATTGTGTGTTTCGTGTAATTTGTGTGTGTGTGTATGTGAACAGAGTTCCTGTTCATGTTGACCATTGAAATCAGTCACTTATCCAACTGACAAGGCAGCAGATCCCATGGGCTCATATTGACAGCATCTAAAAAGTAAAATTTTTTTGGTTGTGTATTTACATCTTGGAAACGTTTTTATGAAGAATTTACAATTTCCCCAAGTCTCCCCTGTATTTCCCTTCACCTATGTATAAAAGGTTAATTTCCTTGCCACTGTGGGTAGCCATTTCCTTCATGACAATTTAAGTAAGACTCATTTCAGGAAGCAAAGTGCTAAAACATTAAACACTTAACCTTGGGTTGGATCTAATTATATCTGCAAAAACCAAGTCACTTTGTTTGCGAATCAGTTGAAAATTTTTAATCTGTCATCGCAAAAGAAGCATTTCTATATTTTTTTGTTCACTAGCACATTTAATCTATTGTGCATGTGCAGGCTGTGTGAACAGTTTTATTGCAGATTATTCATGGCCTGTGAACTACCATGTCCATAGGTCAGGGTGGAGGTGGGGCTCATCCTCTGCCATTCAAGAGCTGTTTGGTGTAATCTGTGTTGCACCTCTTTGAGTAACTGTCAAAGGCGACTGTTTGTTTACTGTCAGTGCTTTGGCTACAGTTGAGTTGAGCACTCGCAGCCCCCCGGCTGCACTTCCTCTCGCCTGATAGCTGCACAAAAGCAGGAACCTGTCGACTGGCAAAGAACAATACCTCTGAAAAGAGGTCTAATTTTCTGCACTGACTGAAACAGAAGCGCCCATGTGGTGTGATCAGGACTGGTTTTATTTACTGCATCGTACTTGCACTAGATCAGATTTAGAAATAGTGGTAAAATTGACCCCCCAAAAAGATACATTATTGTTGCTGAACAAAAAATAAGGCTGTAGTATTCACACACAAAAATAGCACACACTGAAGTTATTAGCAGGAGGGCATGTGAGGATTTGGTTTGTGTGTATTTGGTTGGAAGGCTGGCATGGGTTCGATAAACATTTCACTGAAACGTAGGGGGTTATTTTTGTTTCATATTAACATACAAATAGAAAGAGATTTACAAATAAAAAGTTGGTGTACAAATAAATTTAATGAGATCCACACATCAATGTAAGGAGTTAAACAACATTTTTATGAATTCACAAATAAAAAGAATGAGATTTATAAATATATGTTATAATAAAATGAGATTTGCAAATAAAAAGATTATTTGGAAATATATCCAAAATTTTATCACAAAAACTACTCAAAATTCATTTGTGAATCGAGCGCATTTATTTGTGGATTGCTTCCTGTGCATTTGCAACGACACTAGGGGTCTCTCTTGAGTGCCGAATATGCCTCTGATCTATGAAAAAAGGCCAATGAGAAGTTGGCAGACAGTATTTGCATATCCCGCCCCCGGACATACGGGTATAAAGGCGAGGAAATACGTCGAGTTCATTCAGGATTTTTCTGAGGAGCCGGAAATGGTCCGGCCACTACAGTGGCTCGGCTCAGCGACGTGGCCAGGAGGACACAACGTCTCGTTCCCTCCATCCCCGTCTGTCGCTCTCTCAAGGTTGTGTTGGAGAAGCGACACTAGGGTCCAATTTAAATCACGCCATGCGCTGAGCCGTGTACGTGTTCTGCTGACACAGGAGCGGGCAGGGAGTTTACGTGCAAAGGCAACCAGCTGTGTCAGACTGCACATACCCTTCCCCAATGCCCCAAAAGAGTCCTCGGAATTCTTCTGGTTACCCTAGACAGGGGAACAAGGTAACGCTTGCCAACCTGGGAATGGGCCGAGCCTGGCTGGGCCTCTTTTCTCTCTATGTTTCTCCACATAGAGCAAGAAATGGCCGGGGCCCTTACACGCATCGAGGGAAGGGGGTCTTTCCCAGTTCTTTCAGGGCGGAAACACCCTGCAGAGACCACACCTGCCCGGAAGGGGAGGTAAGAGTGGTGAATACCTCACATGGGTTTTTAGGTGGCATGTGGAAAGTGGCGCAGTGGTAGATCCAGCCTCGCTAGGAGGGGGTAGTTGCTACAACACGGCGGCCGGAGGGCAGCTGGGACTACCTAAGGGAGACGCGGGTCCACTCGTAAGGGGACCGTACCGTGGATAATACACACAGGGGGAGTCCATGTAGGAGTCCTGCCCTGTGGAGCACCTATTCCAGTACAGGGTTGATTAAGTACCCGCAGTGGTCCTCCGCTGAACTGCGGACCCACAAGTGTTAGGGAGGAATCATCCAGGGATCCGAATATGCGGAATCTCCTGGGGGAGAAAGTGCACAGTTTTACCTCGGCCGAGGGAAAGGGCGCTAGGTGCAGCGTGTTACCGAGTTCTACCGGCTCGGACCTGAGAAAACACAGGACGATACTGACTCAACCCTGAGATTGAAAAATCTTGCAAGGGTATTAGGTGTTGCCCAACCCAATGCTCTACATATGTCTGCTATGGAGGTGCCCCTAGCCAGTGCCCAAGAGGACGCAACACTCCTTGTTGAGCTTGCAAAAGGGGGGGGGGCACGGCCTGGGTGTGCTAGGCCAATTAAATGGCATCCACGACCCAGTGGGAAAGCCTCTGCTTGGAGACAGCGTTCCCTTTCCGCTGTCCGCCAAAGCAGACAAAGAGCTTCTCGGAACGTCTAGAGCTCTGCGTGCGGTCCAAGTAGGTACACAAAGCACGTACCCGACACAGCAACGAAGGGGCTGGGTCTGCCTCCTTCAGCGCTTGCAGGTTCACTACCTGGTCTCTGACGGATGTGGTAGGAACCTTGGGCACGTAGCCCGGTCGCGGTCTTAGGATCACGTGTGTGTCTGCCGGACCGAACTCCAGGCAAGTGTCGCTAACAGAGATCGCAGGTCCACAACCCTCTTGATGGAGGTGAGCGCGATCAGCAGGGCAGTCTTTTAGAGAGATGGCCCTGAGTCCAACTGATTCTAGCGGCTCGAAGGGGGTTCTCTGAAGGCCCGTGAGGACCACTGAGAGATCCCAGGAGGGGAACAGGCTTGGACGGGAGGAAATTAACCTCCGGGTGCCTCTTAGGAACCTGATGATTAAGTTGTGCTTACCCAAAGACTTGCCGTCTACTGCGTCGTGGTGGGCCGCGATGGCAGCAACATAAACCTTTAGGGTGGAAGGGGACAGCCTCTCTTGCAGAAATAAGAGCACTGACCTAACTGTGCACCTCCGCAGGTCTTCGGCCCGGGAAGAACACCAATTTGCGAACAAGCGCCACTTCAGGGCGTAAAGATGCCTGGTAGAAGGGGCTCTGGCTTGGTTGATCGTGTCTACGACACGTCGTGTCTCGTGACTCGAGTCTGGGGCCAGTGCTGAAGCGGTCTCATATGTATCAACCCCAGCGGCGTGACCACCGCGGAGGATGTCATATGCCCCAGGAGCTTCTGGAAAGGTTTTAAAGGGACCGCCGTGTCTGGCCTGAAGGCAGCGAGGCATTTTAGCACTGACTGCACGTGCTCATTGGCGAGGCGGGCTGACATTGAGACTGAGTCTAACTCCATGCTGAGAAAAGAGATGCTCTGAACCAGGGCGAGCTTGCTCTTTTCCCAGTTGACCTGAAGCCCCAAACGGCTAAGGTGCCTGAGCACCTGGTCTCTGTGAGTGCATAGTAACTCTCAGGAGTGGGCCAGAATGAGCCAATTGAGTATGCGAATGCCGGCTTCTCGGAGCGGGGAAAGGGCTTCCTCTGTGACTTTCATGAAGACACGAGGGGACAGAGACATGCCGAAGGGGAGGACTTTGTACTGATATGCCTGGCCGTTGAACGCAAACCGTAAGAAGGGTCGTGTCGAGGCAGAATTGAGACGTGGAAGTACGCGTCTTTCAGGTCTACCGCTGCGAACCAATCTAGATGCCGAACACCAGTTTAAATGTGTTCTTGCGTGAGCATTTTGAATGGGAGTTTGTGCAAAGACTGGTTGAAAAACTCACAAGTCCAAGATCAGTTGTAAGCCGCAACGCTTCCTTAGGTACGATGAAGTAAGGGCTGTAGGGACTAGGGCTGTCAACGAATATTCTAAATTCGAATATATATTCGAATAGTTTTAAAAAACAGAAATTCGAAGGTGAAAATTAATATTCGAATGTGGAAAAAAAAACGCGCCCGCGGTAGCAGATGTGCAGCTGTCTGCTTTGCGAGTGGGCGTGCTGCCTGAGGGGTCTTTGTTGTCACATTTCTCGGAATTGTGTGCCTCATTTTATTTAACGTTAAACAGAAACATGACTAAAATGTAAGGCTACTGTACTGACTGAATAGATGTTGCATGAATAAGGTAGGTTAGATACAGCAGTTTCATGCACTGCAGGCTTCCACTGGTTTGATTATTTACCGTTTCATGTCAAGGAAAAGTTCCATGTTTACCACAGCACAGCTCGCTCGGAGCGTTCAATGTCGGTTCTATATACTGTAAAACTTCAATTAATGTTAATAATTTGTTTTAATCACTGAATGAAGCCTGCTATATTTGGGACAAGAGTCGCGACCTTATATTGCTTGCACAAAACTCTTGATCAGCACTCAACATTTGTTTATTGTTGTTGTTCTTTTAAACCGTTATGCGCAGAGAGCGTGAGGGCGAGAGAGAGAGAAAGAGTGCCTGCTTGCGTGCGGCGAGAGTGAGGTCTTGGCCATTAGTTGATTTACTTGTTTTTGTGTTGGTAATACGTTGTCAAATATGTTTAAACTTAAATAAACTACCTATACAAATAGTTATGTCTCTTTGTATTAATTTGTCCTGTTATTGACGTAATGCGCGTCATTGACCAAATGCGCAACCAGATATTCGAATAGTTCGAATATATGTGTTTTTTTTAGAGGGAATATTCGAATGTCATTTTTGAGCAATTTTGACAGCCCTAGTAGGGACCCTTCTTCATCTCGGTTGGAGGGACAGGCTCTATCGCATCTTTGAGTAAGAGGCGATTTCCACATGCAGGGATTTGGCGTATTTGCGTGCACTGCGGTAAAGCGGACGCCCACGAAGGAGGGCGGAGGCCTGGCAATCTGAATTGTGTAAACGAGTCGGGTGGTACTGGCCAGCCAGCCTGACGGATTGGGAAGTTAAAGACACGCATCCAAGCTCCGTGCTAGGGGCACTAAGGGGGCGATTATTTTTGATGTACCCGGCGGGGCTTCGCAGCTGGGAGGAACAGGTAGTACGGCGTCGGGAGGCGAGGACGCGTCCCCAGGCCCTAATGTTGAAGACTCGAAGCACTTACCTTGCTCCGCACACCCGGCAGGGGGCGAGTTAGTGACTGAGGAGGAGGTCCTGTAGCGGTGTCCTCTGGACTCTTCAGAACCGGCCAGCTGGGGAACAGTCATGGGGCTGAGGGCGGAGGGTCCGCGTCCAGCGTGCTGGGACTGTTGAGGTGTGGCAGCAGAGTACCGTGAGAATGGCATTTGTGGGCCAGGTGGCCCAGAAAGAGGATATTGCTCTATTAGTGAAAAACGTGCAAAAATACCTTTAACTGAAGGTTCACTTTCTGGCCCTCCACCGGGGGATGGAGAGGTCTGTTTACCAACTCCAGAGCAAACGTCTCGATCTCTGGGCCATCTGTCTCTGGAGCGCTTGGGAGCCTTCCGGGTCCTCAAAGGGGTCCGTGAGACGGGGGGGCTTGCGCTTCCTGCGGGGTGCTCGATGCTGGGGCTGAGAGCTGGGCCCACTCTTGGTTGAGGCGGAGCAGCACGGGGTTTTTTTTAAGCCACAGGAGGACGCCCTTGGCGAGCAGACGGGGCATGGCCCATGGCGGCAGGTTTGCGGTGGGGCAGGATGTGTGAAATGGCCTCTGACTGCTTCTTCACCGCTGAGGACTGCTGAGCGACGGGGGCATTCGAGAAAGCGTGCTTTGTCTACCTCCTGTATTTCGACCAGGTCCAGTCCATAGATTGAGTTTCTGGACCACAGGGGTGGCCATCTCCTGTTCGAGTGCCAGCGCTTCTGACCTTTGTGGCCCAGGGGGCGCGATCAGTCATTTAGGGCAGTTCCTTCAGCACATCAAGAACAGGACTACCCAAGTGCAAGTTTGAAGTGCCTTGGCCTGTTGTTGGTTGCAGGAGGGGCCGTGGCATGCAGGGCGGAAGCGGTCTGGGACCACTCCAACGTTGAGGGTAGTGAGAGCAGTGGAGCGAGGAAGCTGGTTCCGGGCAGTAAAAGATGCCTTTTTAGGGCTTACTCAACTCGTCATGCGCGTCCGGGAAGAGGGGGGGGGGCTGTGAGCGGCACACATGCCCGCGGAACCAATCAAGTAGCTGTGAGGGGGGGCTTTTCTGGTCCAGCCTCACGCTCGTGGTACCTGGGAAAGCATAGCGGACCTCTGTGCGTCAGGCTCAGACTGGGAGCGTAGACACGAAGGTAGCGGCCCAGATGAGTCATCAGCATCAGACGCTGTAATGCTCTCCGATGCAGCGGCGATGTCGTCATCCAATTTCTGAATGAACTATGCAAATACTGTCTGCCAACTTCTCATTGGCCTTTTTTCAGAGATCATAGGCATATTTGGCGCTCGAGAGACCCCTAGTGTCGCTTCTCCGACACAACGTCGAGAGAGCGACAGACGGGGAACTACGATTTAAGGTTCGTATAATTTTTTCTTGGTTATAAACATGTGTAGTGTCTTGTTAAATGTTGACAGCTGAAAATTCCCAATTTGAAGTGTCCTAATCATTATTTTTATAGCTAACCTGGCTGAATGTACGAGTCTTCTATTTTAATTTTAACCAAGTTTCTTGACTGAAATGTGTCATCAAAACCTTTACCCAATGTTACATGGCAGATCCAAACAGACACACTACTAGACACTACAAAAGATCAGTAGTACAGATAGTGTATTCATAAAACATGAATCATATTAGATGATCATAAGAGTACAAACCATAAATTAATACCCTATATTACACAGTGTACAAGAAATGCTATGTCAATAACCAGTGACGTGCGGTGATGTCTTAAAGAGGCTAGGCACTGAGTTATGAAAGCCAGATTACCTGATTTATTGTTTAAGCTAATAATACGTAATAACAGTGAACGTTGCACACAAGCGCGGCATATCAAGAAATGTACAAATCAGGATGTATATCGTGTACTCACACTCTCTCTCTCTCTCTCTCTCTCTCTCTCTCTCACGCACACACAAACACACACACACACACACGTGCGTAAACAGTGAACGTTATGCATTTATCAGATCCTTCAAAACCTCTCGGTTTTCCTTTACCTTTTCATTGTGGTAGGTTATATTCAGCTTCCTTTGCTCGTCAAGTGCAAGGTCGATCCGAGATTTTCCAAAAGTTTTCAGTGTAATTTGACACTGGATGTGAGCTGACGACTTTTCATGCTTGGTTAAAGCTGCGGGCAGGTTGTTCAAATCACAATATCCCGCTGAAGTCCAAACAGTCTGACTGGTTGAAAAAAGCAAGCAGGGATAGCAGTACAACCGCTGATTGTTAGCGCAGCCACATAGCCAATCTTTTCTTACATACCAATCAGTTTGAAATGATCGGATAATTTTTGGGCCCCATCTAAGGCTGGCGTAGACCTCTCTCTTGCAATTAACTCCTATTTGGAATTAAAATCGAGCTTGAAAAAATTTATTAATTCCGTGATTACGGCTGGTGCTATCATTTTGAATTTGGCAGGGATTAGGCATGTACGCTAGCTGTGGTGTAATGACGTTAGCTACGCAAATGTCCAGGAATATCTCGATTTTAATTGGTCCATGTCTGATACGTAACAGAGATGATTACGGGCATAACATATTTACGTCAAAAGGCACAGCAGATTTGTGCTTTTTGCCGTACATGTTAAAGAATACAGGATCGAAGTGCGCATGCGCAACATGGGTTTCCGCTTGTCGTCTGCAATGAATGGACCGTAAAAGCACTGCTTATTCTACCATTTGTTTTTAGTTGATTATGCGTAACTGCTACATTTGTCATCATAACGTCTAAACAATTGGAATAACACACATATTGCATGTATAAATCACAAGAATAAAAAGTAAAAATCCAAATACAAGTTTATTATTTAATAAACATTTTATTTTTGAATTTTGGCAGGGTAGGCAGTGCCTAGTTTGCCTACCCAGACCGCACGTCAGTGTCAATAACTTGGTTTCACATTATGTTAATGCATTTAATAAAAGCAGTTTTACGGTCATTTTTATTCGAATTTAGCCATTTAGCGCTTTTGTGTGAATGTTTTAGGAGGTACTATTACTGGGTCCCTTTCTAAAATACAGCTTCATGTTCTGACAGTGATAATTGACTCACTGGATATTGGCATCTTTTTCAGATGTTTCCCTGTTTACTGCCCATCAACTTTGAGCACTTGACTCACCTGCTCCAAAACTCAGTGGTTCCAGCTAATACAGGACACCTTTTAAAATGTGTAATATAAGATTGTTTCTGTCTATTCTCTATTTCTGTCTCTGTCGATTGTTATGTCAGATTTCTTTTAAGTTACAATGTCATGTCTTAAAATGCAAATGCAATACAAAATTTAAATAAACCGTAACATTGTCTTTGGGTTGACTTAATAAATCAAAATTCTGGAATGAAGCCTGGCCACCCCAATGACCACCTAACTCGCAATTGCTGTTTAAGTCATTTTTTGGTTCTTTTTTTTGGCACAATTTATTTATTTAGAGGTGATATCATCTCTGTACAAATGTAACATGTGCACACACCAAGGTCACCAAACCTCTCCATCCCAGGTGTCATTGTATCAAAGTCTAACCGAACTTAATTTTAGAGTTTTTAGGAAAAATTTATTTTAAAAACCTTTTATAGAATTCCTTACACATTTCTCGCCATGGAAATAGCCATAGAAGCTGGCATTGCGTTAAAAACAAACAAACAAACAACCCCCCATCCCGCCAATGACAGCAGTTCTCCCGCACCCCGTCTGCTCGCCAAGGGCATCCCCCTGCGGTGGCAAAAGCCTAATGCTTTCCAACCCATCACGCACCCACGTAACCCATCATATACTTAAATACCTCGACGACTGGTTGATTCTAGCACACTCTCAGGGTGCTCAGGCACCTCATCCATCTAGGGCTTTGGGTCAACCAGGAAAAGAGACTCCACCACAAGGTGGTCCAGCTGATTTGGTGTTGATTTGGCAAAGCACAGGTAGATCTGTTCGCTTCCCAGGAATCCTCCCACTGTCCGCTCTGGTATTCCCTGAAGGGAACCCCCTTTGAGACAGACGTGCTGGCACACAGCTGGCCTCGGGGGCTGAACAAATAAGCATTTATTTAATAAACCACCTTTCCCCTCCCCTGAGGCAAAAACATGCGCCTTTACACCCAGTCGATTTCACGAAGTCGGGGACCCTAGATGTCATTCCTCCCTAGCCCTATGGTTTGCGAACTTGGCGGAGGAGTTTATGCCCTGTACTGGGATAGGTGCTCCACCTGTGCCGATTACTCCGGTAACTCCTGTAATGTATATTCTGCGGTACGGTCTCCCTGTTGGCAGACCCACCTCACCCTTGGGCAGAGCTCTCTCTGCCCCAGGTCACTGTGTTTGTAGAGTACTCCCCCCTCGTGGCGGGACCAACCACTGCGCCTCTTCCATGTGCGGCTGCTGAGCCCATGTGTCATATTGCCACATGTTGATCTCCCCTTTTGTGCAGGATGCAGTCTCCACGGGGTCTTTTCCCCTAAAAGAATAGGAAAAGAAAAGAACATCTTCCCCAATGCGTATTATAGTGTTAGATGGCCCTAGCCAAATGTAATACTCTGTGTAGAGAAAACATAGAGAGAAAAGCTATGCTAGTTTTTCATACCTCAGGGATGTGGGGAACTACATGACGTCTTTTGGGGAATTGGGGGAGGTTACGTGCAGACTGATGCACCTGCTTCAGCAGTTCATGTAACACTGTTCAGCTGTTGTGGTGTTTTTCTATAGGGACCCCTAATGTCACTATATCGACACAATGGTGTCGAGTGAGGGACAGAAGGGGAACATCATGGTTACTGTCGTAACCTCCATTCCCTGATGGAGGGAACGAGATGTTGTGTCCCTCTTGCCACAACACTGTACTAGCCGCTGAAATGGCCAGACCTTGTCTTGGCTCCTCAGCACAAAACCTGAATGGAGTTGCATTCCAGCTCCTTTCATACCCGTATATCCAGGGGAGTGGCATGGAAATTCCACTCGCCAATTCTCATTGGCCTTTTCTCAAAGAATGAAAGGTATTCAGGGCTCTCAAGAGTGGCCCCTAGTGTCACTACATCGACACACCGTCTTGTTCCCTCCATCAGGGAACAGAGGTTATGACAATTGTAACGTGGCCACATAAGGGGAGGTTTTTAAATAAGGTTAATGACAAAAAACTAATTATGTTTAGTCATTATATGTGATTAGTTTTATTGCTTTCCCCTGTATGCTGATTTTGCCTTAGCTGTTGTGGATTTGACCCCGATTTCTGTTCACGCAATAACTTCTCGTGACTTCGCGTCACGTGATTACCTGTCATGTAAACAGGAAGAGACTTGGAGTTTCTATATAAGGAACCGGCATGCCGGTCTTCGGGAGAGTGTACTCTTATTCACAAACTTTCCTATTTCATTGTTGGATTATTGCTGACTGACTTGGAAGCGTGGGGTCGCCTTTCCTCAGAGGAGTATTTTCCGTTTGGCTCGCAGCCAGGATTACTTTTTATCGGAGGACTAAGCCAGTTATCTTCTTCATTTGATCTTGCTCTCGGACTACACAGTTACCGGTGAGGCTGATCTGATCTCTGCCATTAACTCTGTGCACACTGGATGATACTTTTACACACACACAAACACATCACATTCTTGCAATTGCCTTGTAATATGGTAAATGTTCTTTGGTTTTGTAAATACAATTGGGTTGATTGTTTATTTATCAGTATTGAGTATACTTTTTTTCTACTCCGTAGTTTAAATAGAAACGGAACATTTGTTCCCATTATTTTGTTAATACTCGACTTTTTAATATTGTGGAGTGTTACATAGTGGTGGCCCGTACGGGGACTACGTGCTGTTTCTTTTTGTTATAGTGGTTTTTTTTGTGTGTCCATAAATATGGAGGAAGAGACACACGTAAATGGAGGAGTAATTAATCAGAATCTAAATACTGATGAAACTGATGTAAATGAGTTAAGGTGTAGCTCTGATGAAGCTCAAGTGGCTGATTTCACTGCAGGCCCATTTCTAACCAGACGTAATCCAGCAGCTGAAATAACATCTATGCTGAGTTCATTGTATATTTCTGATGATGATGATGAAAGAGATGTAGTGAATGTAAATGTTGTACAAACAATGCAAACAGAGGTTGATAAACTTAAGGTGGATTTATTGGCTCTTAGTGATAAAATACAACATAATGAACAGGAGTTAAAACAGTCTGTAGATAGTTCCCTCAATAGAGAAACCAGTATCCGGGAGGCAGTGGACGCTGGCTTAGCAGATATAGAAGATCATTTCCAGAGGTCTATAGAGAAGTTGGAGAGAGCGGTGGTTGACTGTTTTCTGCGGAGAGATGCTAGATGGGAAAGTCAAATGAAAAAGTTAAGATTCACCAGTACCCCATCGCGTTCTCAAATGCAGACTTTTTACCCTGCCCCTTCCCTATCTACGGTGAATGATTTGAAAACTCCCGTACCAGCAACAAGAGTTAAAGTCCCCCCTGATACCAGAGTCAACGCTACCTATGATATCAAACATGGCTCACCCTTTAGGTATGCCCAGTATATCGTCTTTCTGTGGGAGACCCCCGATCCGTCTGGAATTTCCTTCCTTTGGTGAATCTTGTGAGATGTCAGATGTACTCCATTTCGTCGAACAAGTTGAAAATTATCTGGCTATTAGACCCCTGCCTAGTGTGGAGCTCGTTGGCACACTGAGTACAGTGCTCAAAGGACCCGCTCAGAGCTGGTGGAAGGCTGAAAAGAACAAGATAAATGATTGGCAATCTTTCAAAAATGCTTTTATGTCTGCGTTTGTCCCAGAGGATTACCTGACGGAAGTGGAAGACAAGTTGAGATCCCTGGTGCAGCAACCCAGTCAGCGTTTGAGAGAGTTCGCCTATGATTACCAAGCTCTCTGCCTCAAATGGAAGCCAGCTATCACCGAAAAGGGGATGGTGAGCAGAATCCTTAATAACATCAACCCAAGGGTTGCGGGCTGTCTGAGAGGGACGGTGAAATCTGTGGAACAGTTTGTGAAGGTGGGATCTATGGTGGAGAAGGACTGGATGGGAGCAAAAGATTACTGGCAGAAAGTGGGCAAATTTAACGGTAAAGAAACTGCAACTAAAAGACCACCTGAACGGAATACCTCTAAAAATCTAGCAGGTTTATCCATTGCACAACTCCACCCTATGACATCCCTTCTAGTAGTGCCAATAACTATAAAAGGACAAGAGGTGAAGGCGGTGCTGGATACAGGGAGCACGTAAACCCATATTCAGGAAAACCTGTGGAGACAGTTAGGAGGAGAAGCGAAACCTGACCCCCCAGGCCCTCTTCAATGGTTCATTATGGCTGATGGAAAAATGCACCAGGCGATTAACAAGAAAACAGTCTGTTATGAGTGGCATGACAAGGTATGCAGGTTGGATACCTATATAATGAAGGATGCTCACCTGGCCTTTCAACTTATAGCTGGTCTGGACTTCCTAAGAGCCGCTGAAGCCATAGTGGATGTAGGACAAGGGAGATATGGACTGAAAATGGGCAAAGGGTATATTTATCATCCATTCCTAACTGCACTTATAAATCCGGTGTTGTCTTCACATCTGATGGGTGAAAGCATAGGCACGACTGCTGCTGTGAGTCTCTATTACGCCTTACCTCCAACCTGGAATCCACCAATATATGACTTACACACACAAGTTGTTCCCAGCTGGGACTCTGACAATCAGGAGGAATTAAGGAAGCTGATGGATAATTGGCCTCGTACCACCTCTCAAGTCCTGGGAAAAACATCTGTGGAACAGCACAAAATTATACTTTCTGACGAAATGCCCATGAGATCCAGAGCTTATAGGGTCTCACCGTTCAAGAAAAAGATTATCGATGAGCAAGTAGAACAAATGCTACAAGACCATATCATCGAGCCTTCTTTCTCTCCTTGGTCATCACCTGTAGTCCTGGTCCCCAAACCTGATGGTTCCTACAGGTTCTGTGTGGACTATAGGAGGCTTAATAGTAAGACCATACCTGACGCTTATCCGATGCCAATAATCCACGACATCTTGGAATCCATGGAAGGCGCCTCCTGGTACAGTACATTGGATTTGCAGTCAGGATACTGGCAGGTAGAAATGGAGGAAAGAAGTAAAGACAAAACAGCCTTCATCACCTCCCAGGGACTATTCCAATTCTGCTCCATGCCATATGGGCTCAGAAATGCCGCCGCCACCTTCCAGAGGCTGATGGAGAAGGTCCTAGCAGAATTGAGAGGGAAGTTTGTTTTGTTTACATTGATGACATTATAATCTATTCACGGTCTTTAAACGAACATGTACAACATCTGAACACCATTCTGCAAAGACTAAACCAAGCATCGCTTACCCTGAACATGAAGAAATGTCACTTCTTTAAAAAACAGTTAAAGTTCCTTGGCCACATCGTCTCAGTGAAAGGAGTGGAGGTCGATCCTGAAAAGACCAGAGCGGTTGCTGACTATCCTCCTCCCAAAGACCTTAAAGCACTCCAATGCTTCTTGGGATTAGCCGGGTGGTACCACAAGTTCATTCCCCATTTTGCCGAAATCACAGCTCTGTTAAATAACCTGAAAAAGAAAGGAGTAAACTGGGATTGGACTCCTGAGTGCCAAACCAGCCTAGAGAACATCAAACAAATATTACAAGACCCACCTGTATTGATGCAGCCTGACCTCAATCAACCTTTCCAGGTACATACAGATGCCAGTGATGTGGGCTTAGGAGCAATTATCACCCAGAAAACTCCTGAGGGGGAATGGGTAATAGCGTATGCATCACGAACATTGCGTGGACCTGAGGTGAACTATTCAACTATGGAGTGGTGGTGGCGTAGTGGCTAAAGCACAGGGCTGTTAATCAGAAGGTTGTTGGTTCGAACCCTACGGCCGCCACCATTGTGTCCTTGAGCAAGGCACTTAACTCCAGGTTGTTCCGGGGGGATTGTCCCTGTAATAATTGCACTGTAAGTCGCTTTGGATAAAAGCGTCTGCCAAATGCATAAATGTAAATGTAAATGTATTCAACGGCTGAAAAAGAGTGTCTGGCGGTGGTCTGGGCGGTGGAAAAATGGAGACATTATCTTGAAGGAAGACAGTTTGACATTTACAGCGATCAAGCTGCCTTAACTTGGGCCTTCAATAGCCCTAAAACCTCCTCTCGGCTGACCCGGTGGACTCTTAGGCTGCAGCAATTCATCTTCCAAGTACATCACAGGAGAGGATGTCTGAACCTGGGACCAGATGCCTTGTCACGAGCCTGTGAATCTAAGGAAAGAGAAAGTGTGCACTGTATGGCCATAACAACTTCGAAATGTGCATCAGACATACCTCACACATTAGCGGAAATCTCCCAAGCACAAAGTAGTGACAATACCGTTTCTCTCCTACAATTGGCCCAAAAAAACAGAAAGGTACAGGATCAACAGATTACCCTCGAAGTCCACCAGGGGGTGTTATATCGCCGGGTACCTGTGAAGAATAATGGAGATAAATTCCAATTGGTTGTTCCTCAGGCATTAATACTTGGATTTTTACATTACTTTCATGATAACCCGCTGGGAGGACATCTGGGACGACTAAAAACACTGCTGAGGCTCTTGGAGGTGGCGTGGTGGCCCACTGTCCGTAAAGACGTCTGGCAATACGTCAAAGGATGCGATACCTGTCAAAAATATAAACACGACAATATAAAACCCAGCGGCTTCCTACAGCATACGCAAGTGACAGAACCGGGTCACACTTTAGGGATGGATTTTATGGGACCTTTTCCTCTCAGTAAGAAACAGAACACTTACCTTCTGGTGACAGTTGACTATTACACCAAATGGGTAGAGATGTTCCCCCTTAGAGATAGTAAAACACAGAAGATCGTCAAAATTCTCAGGGAAGAAATCCGATGGGGGGTCCCTAAATATATCATATCTGACCGGGGAGCACAATTCACTTCCAACGTACTGTCAGAGCTATGCAAGTCCTGGGGAAGCATCCAAAAACTCACTACCAGTTACCACCCTCAAACAAACCTGACAGAAAGAATAAACAGGACAGTGAAAACTATGATTGCGTCATATGTGGGACAATATCATCAAACATGGGACCAGTGGTTACCTGAGCTAAGGTTTGCTATCAACACGGCACACCAAGAAACCACAGGTAGAGCTCCGGCTGAATTAATGCTGGGCAGACAGCTTCACGGTCCACTAGAGAGGTTAATCCTCAGACTACTACAAACTCCTGACCAAACCTCGTATAATCTAGTTGAAAGACAGAACATCATGGCAGAGGAGGTAAAGCTCCAAGTAGGGGTGCAACAAGCCAGACAAGCTAGATATTATAATGCCCGACGGAAAGATGCGCAGTTTCAGCCAGGTGATCTAGTCTGGATTAAAACTCACCCTCTCTCGTCTTCCTCGAATAAATACTCTGCTAAGCTAGCGCCCAAGTGGGAGGGACCAGCTGAAATAATAAAAAAAATGGGGCCAATAAATTACACAGTTCGTTGGGGTGACCCATATAAAACAGATATTTTAAATGTGGTTAACCTGAAACGCTGGTACGGACGATCTCCTCCAATGCCGATGGCTGGGGGGGATCTATGTAGCGTGGCCACATAAGGGGAGGTTTTTAAATAAGATTAATGACAAAAAACTAATTATGTTTAGTCATTATATGTAATTAGTTTTATTGCTTTCCCCTGTATGCTGATTTTGCCTTAGCTGTTGTGGATTTGACCCCGATTTCTGTTCACGCGATAACTTCTCGTGACTTCGCGTCACGTGATTACCTGTCATGTAAACAGGAAGAGACTTGGAGTTTCTATATAAGGAACCGGCATGCCGGTCTTCGGGAGAGTGTACTCTCATTCACAAACTTTCCTATTTCATTGTTGGATTATTGCTGACTGACTTGGAAGCGTGGGGTCGCCGTTCCTCAGAGGAGTATTTTCCGTTTGGCTCGCAGCCAGGATTACTTTTTATCGGAGGACTAAGCCAGTTATCTTCTTCATTTGATCTTACTCTCGGACTACACAGTTACCGGTGAGGCTGATCTGATCTCTGCCATTAACTCTGTGCACGCTGGATGATACTTTTACACACACACAAACACATCACATTCTTGCAATTGCCTTGTAATATAGTAAATGTTCTTTGGTTTTGTAAATACACTTGGGTTGATTGTTTATTCATCAGTATTGAGTATACTTTTTTTCTACTCCATAGTTTAAATAGAAACGGAACATTTGTTCCCATTATTTTGTTAATACTCGACTTTTTAATATTGTGGAGTGTTACACAGTAACCATGACGTTTTCAGATGTCGACATTTAACACGACACTACACATGTTTATAACCAAGATAAAACGATACGAACCTTAAATCACAGTATTCCTCTGATGACATCCGTTTCTCTAAAAGATTGCGGCCTTGGAGCATATCTGTATGTGCTTGATTCCATGCTCATGAGAGCTGTGACTCTGGTCCTGCACTGATAGTGATACAAAGCGTGATTGGTTGAAGATAGAACGTGCTACGATTGGTCTGAATAATGTGGCCATTATCTGATTGGCTTGAGTAAACGATGGGTGGAGTCCACCTATTTGTATATTTTGTCTTGATGCTAGATTTGTTTCAAAATCTACAAATGCATGTAGGGATCCACAAATAAATGTGCTCGATTCACGAATGAATGCTGGACAGAGTGATGTTTGTGAGTAAATAATTTTTTTATGTCAATCAAGAGCAATGAAAAACATTAGCCTGTATTGGAGGGTGGCAAGAAAGGAGCCGTTACTCAAAAAGTACCATCTGAAAGCATGTCTGGAGTTTGCCAGAAAGCATGTGAGTGACCCAGCTGCGATGTGGGAGAAGATTTTGTGGGAGAAGATTTTGTGGTCAGATGAGTCCAAGATAGAGATTTTTGGCCAAAACGCAAAGCGATATATGATGCGCAAACATAACAATTCCTATTTAAGAGAAAGGACCACAGGCGCTTAGGAGGCTATAGTTCTCGCCCTGGGGCATCGGTCAGAACGCAGACAGGAGGCAATAATCAGTTCAAACACTTTACTGAACTGTTTGGTTGACAGCACAGACATACATCAGACTACAATGATGTCACATTGACATAGTTCTTACACAGAGTGGTTGCAGCTCAGCTTATATTGATGTCTATAGTAGGTTTTAGGAGTATATGTGTGGCTGCAAATAAACAAACAATAATAGATGTTACATGTATAAAGGAACCTTATTTATAGATTCTTATAAGTTTAACGTCATGCCAGGCTCCATATAAACAACATGAACTGAAAAGTTATAAATTATAAATCACCGTTCTTCTAAATATGAATGCGTATAAAACAACTAATGGAAGATCAGTTTCCGTATTACCATAGCATATGAATCACACTGAAATAACTTAAATAATCATTTCACAATGCTATTAATTGTCTGTAAACAATACGGGAGTGCATGACTCAGCATATATCTCGATTAAATCTATGAACAAAATACTCAATTATTCTAATCAAACTTAAGCGAAAAGGGAACAATTGAACTCACTTTTCTTGAAGGGGGATCAATAGTGGATCAAAGTTATAAATAAACACCATAAACACAGAGCTGAAACTTCTCAACACTCTTCACTCACAGAGCGCAACTGCTAATGATGTGCACATTTCTCAGTCTCGTGCACAATAATTATTGACGCATTCGACAGTGGCCGCTAGATGGCATCTATGCGCCTCCTTTGTAACAGCTGCCCCCACATTTGCGGTGTAAATGTGCTCCAATTGAATTTAAGTTTCATTAGGCAATTCGGGCAGCTTGATTAGCTTGGCTACAGGTCTGGTGAAGCTTTTATCATTAACTTTTACTTCAGCTGCTCTCACGTGGCCATCAGCACCTGGAAACACACATTTCACTTTGCCTACAAACCATAAGGCCCTTGGCAATTGGGGTTCAACCATCATCACAACAGACCCTTCAGTAAGGTTTGCAGTAGTCTCTTGTCATTTTTGCCGCAATTGAAGACTAGGTAAGTAGTAACGTATGAACTTGGCCCAGAATTGATCCACTATGATCTGAATTTGCCTCCACCACCTGCGACTTAGGCGTTCAGAATCTTGGTAGACAACTTGAGGTAATGAGCTGTTAGGCCGCCCCATCAAAAGGTGATTTGGGGTTATTGGATCAACATCTGAGATATTAGCTGACACATAACCCAATGGTTTAGAGTTCAGGATAGCTTCCAATTCAATTAGAACTGTTCTGAGTACCTCCTCAGGTACGCTCTGTGCCCCAATTGTGGTGTTGTGCGCTGCTTTCACAGAGCGAATCTCTCTCTCCCACACCCCCCAAAGTGTGGAGCTGCTGGAGGATTGAAATGGAAGTTGATCTGATGTTTTTCTAGCAACTCTCGCAGGTTAATCCACTTAATATCCAGTATAACCGGCGAATTTCGGAAAAGACACGCTCTGTCCCAGGATGGCATAATCTCTTGTCAAAATCCTGGATTAACAGTTTGGTAATGCCATGATTCGGATCCAGCACAATGGGGTGTTTGAAGTTGGGATCCAAATCCTCAGCTCTTCGGAGATGCCCGCCAACTCAGATAACTTCATCTGTGGCATCAAATTCTGGAGACAGAACCAGAAGGCGGCTGCTGGAAGGAACTGGTTTATTGGCTTTGAGAAGGTAATATTCCTATGGGAAACTTCAAATTTGTGACTGTTTAATGAGGAAAGAGCCTGCCTGCTGATAATGTTGTGCAGTAGGCTGGTCATCTTGCTTGGCTTCACCACACTGAAGTGTACATGCTGTGGCATCCACCAGTTCACTCCATGTAGCGTACTGGCTTAGATCAGGAACTGACACATCAATACTGGTTGAGATACAGTGACAGAACAAGGAACGATGTAGCTCTGTAGAATCTTCTTCACCTGGCACTGCTGGAGCTTCAGGCCACTCATAAGGGGGTCGTAACAGGAAGGATGGACCCTGACACCACCTATTTGTCTGGGCCAATTCCGCCAATGTTTTGCCCCTTGTCAGATCATCTGCTGGGTTTGTGGATGAGTTCACATACCTCCAAGCCTGTTGATCTGTGAGATCTTGGAATTCACCTATCCTGGTTCCCACAAAGACCTGGAATCGACATGAGTCTGATTTGATCCATGTCAGGACAGTGGTGGAGTTAGACCACAAGATGGTATCCCTGATAGGTAGGGTGAGCTCCTTGACTATCAACTTTGCAAGTTGTGCTCCAGTGACTACTGCACAAAGTTCCAGCCTTGGCAGGATTGTTGTCTTTTTGGTGTGACTCGAGATCTGGCTAACAGGAAAGCCAAGTGGACATTACCATAGGCATCCTCAGAGCGTAGGTAGGCCACTGATCCATATGCTCTCTCAGATGCATCGCAAAACACATGGACATCTCTAGTCACATTTGGCTGGTCCATACTTGTGGGAACATAGCAGCGAGATTAAGTGATGCAAGATAAATCAGGTAGTGCTACCCATGCATTCCAGGCTTGAAGCAGCTCCTCATGCAGTAATGGGTCATCCCATTATCTTTGTTTATCCCAGAGTCGCTGCACAATCACCTTGGCTCGAGTTGTGTATGGAAGTATGAGTCCCAAAGGATGTCATAGCCAATATGCGGAACACATTGCGCATGGTTGTTGGGCCATAATCCTCTGATCGATGCTTATAGCCAATGGTATCAGTAGGGCAGTGCCATCTTAGTCCCAGTGTAGACTCCTGAATGTCAGATGAGTTTTGAGTGAGCCACAGTTCAGCGTTATCTGAGCGGGCTTCTTGAGGAAGATGGCTGAGGATGTCTGGGACATTGCTGGCCCACTGGTGGATCTCGAAGCCCCCTGATGCTAACAGAACTCGTAATTTGTCGAGTATTTCTTTGGCTTCAGCTTTTGATGATAGACTTTGTAAACAGTTGTCCACGTAGAAACACCTGTCAACTGAGTTCCTGACATTATCTCCCTTTTTGCTGTGATCATGGACATGCTTCGGGAGAGCAAATGTGGCACAACAAGGAGAACATGTAGTACCAAATGGCAGAACCTGCCACTCATAAACAGCAGGTGGCACATCACAGCAGAGGTTTCGCCACACAAACCGAAGAAGGGGCTTGTCCTCAGGTAGTAGACTTACTTGGTGGAACATTGCCTTTATGTCCCCACTTATAGCGATGGCATGCTCTCGAAAGCTAAGCAGGACCCCCAGGAGCGAAGGACCAAGGGTAGGCCCAGGAAGAAGAGATTCGTTGAGGTTGCGGCCCTGAAACTGGTAAGAACAATTGAATACTAGACGGTTCTTTCCATTGTGTTGCACCAAATGATGGGGAAAGAACCATGATTCCTCACTCTGCGCTTCTTCCATAGTCAGTTTACGCAACTCAAGTTTGATCATCTCTGTTGTATATGCTGAGGCTTTAACATCATCTTTAGGGAGCTGTTTCTCTATACATCTGAGGCTTGGCATGACAGCATCTTTAGTTGCATGGAAAAAGGAAGCATTTATTTTCTGTAGCAGAGGTGTGGCGTAGTGTTGGACCATGTTATGCTCAACACGAATGGTTTTGCTTTCCAGCAGCGTGAGAGCCTCTTGATCCTCTCGTGATCGAGTTGCATGTTTTTCTGATTTGAATGGCAGAGTGTCCATTTGCCACAACATCTCCACATTTCTCAGAAGTTCAGCTGTTTCAGCACTTACAGATGTCAGGTAACAGTTCTGAGATCTAGGATTATGTTGTAGATCTCTGGCAGGGCCCTGTAATGTCCACCCCAATCTAGTCCGTATAGCGACCGGTCCTCCTGGTGCTCCCAGAAGTACTGGTTCTATTGGAGTGATCAAATGGGGCTGATCAGCTCCAATGAGAAGAAGAGGGGAAACTCGATCAAAGGGCTCAAGTGGTAAGCCTCTGAGGTACTTGTATCTTTTCTGTAAGGTGGCTAGTGGGTAGGAATGATCAGCTAATCCCAGATGCTGAGCAGTAAACGGCCCGCTAATATGGTAGTTCTGTTTTGGCTGTGAGGCAGGGGAGATGCTGAAAGTGACAGATGCTCCTTTAAGTACTTTAGTTTCTTGCCTGATTGTTCTCAATGCCAGTTACTCAGGAATTTCATGCAGACCAAGCTTATTTGCTGCATCACACAGAAGTATGGTCCTTTCTGAACCATCGTCGAGGACAGCATATGTATCCAGAGTTTGGCCTCGATACTGCAGACGAACCTTCACTACTTTCAACAATATGCGGCTATAGTCTGTGGGTCAATTCAGGTAAGCGGTGCCAACTGCAAAGTTCAACATGCATATGCCCTCTTTACCTCTCTTGAGATTAACTTAATGCAATATCTGGAGGGGTTCGTTTTGACAAATGCTGCATGGTTTCTTGTGAGTGTAGTCTGTAGTGGCATGAGGTCGACCACATTTTAAACACATCTTGTTCTCAGTGATCCACTTATGAATCTGTTTGGTAGTGAAAATCTGAAAGGTAGCACACTGACTTAAGAAATGTTCAGAGCTTTCACAATAGGGACAGTAAGGTTGCACTTTACCTCTTTTCCTACCTGAAGTAGATGCTTTATATCCTGGTTCTGGACCCTTCATTACTGAGACATCTTTGGCACCATGGAGGACAGTGGCTGGTCTGGTTGGGCGAGCTGGCTTCGCCTGGCTCTCAGTATTCCTTTTGGTAGGTGGTTCAGTATGGCCTTGGCACCATGCTTCGTACTGAAGCCTCTTAGAGAAATCAGGTAATGTATACACTGATTCAGATTGGTAGTATAAGTGTCTACGGAAGTCTGCATGCAACTCCGGTGGTAGTTTGCCAAGCAGTCGAGCGACTTGAGAGCCACACTTTAACTCCACTTCTCCCTCTATGCCAAGGGTTTCCAGCATACCAACAAGAGCTCTGATCTGCAGTGCAAACCTTTGAAATGCCTCATGATCCCCTCGCCTAATGTCAGGAGCATCCATTACTTGTGCAATTCTTTTAAGGGCTAGCTGATGTGGCTGACCAAACCTCTCATTTAAGGCTGTCATTGTGTCAGAGTATGGTGTGGCAGAGTTCAGGTAAGAGTCAGCAATGAGCAAAGCTTCCTCTAATTTAAGGTGGTCTACCAATATTTGGTATTTAAAGAGCACTGTGGCATCAGTTGGCAGTAGATTATCTAATGACATCTTAAGCCTGGCAAACTGTGATGGGTTATGATGAATGAACATGGGGATTCGTGGCTTAGGGCCTAGATAGACTTTCTCCTGATCTGGTAGCATTGTGCGGAAGGTCTCATAAGGTGATGGTTGTAGCTGACTGTATGGTATTTCAGGTAGTGTAAGCCATGGTTCAGTCTGCTGCACTGATCGAGGAGCATACATGGATTGTTGGTGAGGTGGTGGTGGAGGATCAACCAGCCAGGGTAGAGATTGAGGTAGTGAATATGGAACTTGGGCTGGATGGCTAGTGAGGGAATAATGTAATGGATTTACCTGGTCTCGTATGCTTTATGGCATAGTGTTAGGTCTGACATCCCCTCTGTGAGGAATGAATGAGGAAATCTGGACCGGGTTCACATAGCCTGGAGCATACTGTCCACAATAAGACTGTGCTACTGCTTTCTTTGCAGCTAGTTTCACTGGATTTGAATAACTATCAGAAGTAGTGTAACTTACTGGAAACTCATGCTCCTTTTAGCTCTGTAAGGAGGATCGTCATAGACAGGAGGTGGTGGTTCAGGCCATGACTCATCATCCTGAGGTTGTGGATTTACTTCCACTGTGTGTCTGAGTCTCTGTGGTGTTGAGTGGGTAACTGAATGGGACTCAACTGACAACACAGATGACACTCGTGTGACAGGGGTGAGGGTTGTGGTGATGCAGATAAAGCTGATGGTGATGGTGATAATTGAACAGTGTTTGAGAGTGACTGCCTTGTTGCAGGTGAATAGAAATCACCATCATTTAATAATGCGTGAGTATCTGCATGTGAGAGTTTCTCAGAGGGTCTACATCATCTGGATAATACATGCTGGTGCACCCGGTTGCGAAAACTCTGTATGAGCTGAGTGTCCCGGCCAAGCTGAGCTTGAATGTCCTCTAATTCAGCATAAAAGGCTCCCCACTAATCTCTGGACGAGCCCTGACTTTCATGTCTGGTGGCTGCTGAAGCAGCTGGAGGTGTCTTCGTGACAACACCATCACTCTCTGCACTACACTCCTCTTTGAGTCTAAATGCAGTCTGTGTTGTTGTATATATTGTATGTGATGAAGTCACTTCTCTGTGGCCTGTTAAATTCACTTGGTAATCTGACAAGTAATTTGGCAGTCGGATTTGAGCTCACAGATTCTGAAAGGGCTTCACTTTTGTCTTTAGAAGTAGTCATCCTTAACCAAGGTAAGCACTGAGTATCCGGCTCGAAGGACCAAATATTTAAGAGAAAGGACCACAGGCGCTTAGGAGGCTATAGCTCTCGCTCTGGGGCATCGGTCAGAATGCAGACAGGAGGCAGTAATCGGTTTAAACACTTTACTAAATCGTTTGGTTGACAGCACAGACATAAATCAGACTGTAATGATGTCACATTGACATAGTTCAGACACAGAGTTGAATCGGTTTAAACCACTGATTACTTGTCAGTGGTTGCAGCTCAGCTCATATTGATGTCTATAGTAGGTTTTAGGAGTATATATGTGTGGCTGCAAATAAACAAACAATAACAGATGTTACATGTATAAAGGAACCTTATTTATATATTCTTATAAGTTTAATGTCACGCCAGGCTCCATATAAACAACATGAACAGAAAAGTTATAAATGATAAATCACCATTCTTCTAAATACGAATGCGTATAAAACAACTAATGGAAGATCAGTTTCTGTATTACCATAGCATATGAATCGCACTGAAATGCCTTAAATAATCATATTCTAATCAAACTTAAGCGAAAAGGGAACAATTGAACTCACTTTTCGCACAAAGTTATAAATAAACAACATAAACACACACTCTTCACTCACAGAGCTCAACTGCAAATGATGTGCACATTTCTCAGTCTGGTGCACAATAATTATTGACGCATTCGGCAGTGGCCGCTAGATGGCGTCTATGCGCCTCCTTTGTAACACTTCCTATGCCTCAAGACACACCATCCCTACAGTGAAGTATGGTGGTGATAGCATCATGCTGTGGGGATGCTTCTCATCAGCAGGGACTGTCAATCTTTTTAGAATTGAAGGAAGAATGGAAGGAGAAAAATATAGGGAAATACTGCAAGAGAACCTCAAGTCAAGTCAAGTCAAGAACCTGCTTCAATCCGCAAAAATTGCAGTCCACAAGCATCACCCAAACAACCTGAACAACCTGGAGAAAATCTGCCGAGAATGGGCCAAAATCACTTTGTCACTGTGTGCAAAGCTGGTACATATGTCCCCCAAAAGACTTAAAGCAGATATTGCAGCAAAAGGTGGCTAGACCAATTATTAATGTGTGGGGGTTTCCATTTTTTATTTTTCATGAAAATATTTTCCAACAAAACAAAAAAACAATGTCACCTTACAATAATTGATTTTAAGTTTCAGTGTTTTAAAATATTAATCAATCAGAATAACATTTCAGTGTACCATTTGTAATTTGGTAAAATGAGAGAATTGGTCAGGGGTCTGAATACTTTTGCAAGGCACTGTATATTACAAGAAATATACATTATTTTTGTAAAACTCATCTTTTATCTATCTATCATATGTCTGTCTGTCTACCTTTTTCTATCTGGTCTGTCTGTTTCTTTCTTTCTGATCAAAATAATTATACTTTGTCTGATCTTTAAATATTTTTGTGCCAGATTTGTGGCAGATTGTATGTACACCACCAAGTATAACCCTAACCCTAATTTGGCTCGAGCGCACACAGCTGCCAGACGAGCAGAACTCACGAGAGAGAGAGAGAGAGAGAGAGAGAGAGAGAGAGAGAGAGAGAGAGACGAGACAGCAGCAGCAGCAGCAGCAGCAACGTGTTTGGAGATGCTGCTGTAGTCCTCAGAGCTGGCAGGCACCGCGCGACTAAATAATATTATCCTCTCAGCCGAGGTGGCCGCCGCAACGTTAGTATGGTGGTGAAGGATTACCCGATATACCTGCTCATCAACAAACGAGCCAACTGCAGCCTGGACACGCCGAGCAGCGGTAGCGGCGGCGGCGGCGCGGGGAAAGAGACAGAGGTGCGTTCACTGGTGTTATTATTTTGCAATATATGGAGTTTTTAAACACAAACACAATAATCTCATTTCATTTTTAATACATGATTAATTAGCAGGTATTGTTATTCATGAATGATACAACTTTGGTAGTGTGTTGCTTTGCATTATTGCTGCATTTGGTTTTTAAATGGGTTTAATAATTTAAATCGTTTAATATTTTTTTTATTATTTTGGTGATTTTGTTTTTGTCAAGTAAAATGTATAATTATTATTATTATAAACAGAATCTGCACTCAGTCCATTAAAGAGTTTTTACTTTCTAAACGTAAAACGTAGGAGTTTAGAACTGATTTAAAACCTCATTATAATTATTTATAAGCCTAGCATTCATATGTATCGTGCATATTAAAGTTAATTTATTCATATTTTTGTCTCAGGTAGATGTAACCCTCTGAAGCATGAATTATCACACATGAAAAATGTCTCCAATGTTGATTTTTACCAAAAAACAAGAATATAATCAATACCAATATCTTATTTTTTTCTCTCCAAAATTACGTTTTTTTTTTGTTAAGTTACACATATCTGTCCACTGCAATGACACAATGACTTAAAGATGGCAGCCATGGGTAAGGGTCAATTGTAATTACCCAGGGTGGTTTCGACATGAAATCATGCCCTGAATGGTTAAATGGCTTTTAAAGGGCAGTAGCTCACTCTGAGCAGAGAATAAAGTATTCGATTAATTGTTTTGATGAGTGTTTCAGTGCTTTCTCATACAGCCACTGGTGTGTAGTATTATAAACAAGTTCTCTTACGAGAGGTTCTCTCGTATTGCGTAAGCTAGCTTACGCTACGGGAAAGATTCATCTTTTCTGAGATATTGAAGCCAAAAAATATCCTTAATTTTGTATCATTTGTCAACGCAGTGCAGCAACTGCAGACCTTGAGCGGGCTAGCTAGCGAGCTCATTGGTTGCTCTGCGGCAACTGCTGCAGCCTATAGACGAACTTGGGCGAACTCGCGTCCAATGAGAGGCGTCCACGCGCTACTGCATCAAAGCCCGCCAAAATGGGCGTGGCTAGAGTGCATATAAGCGTAGTTCGTAGGCTGGAACCCTGATTTTCATCTCTTCAGCGAAGCTCTTCGCATCTCTGAACTGGAAGCCGCGTCGCCGTTCGACGGGCATCTAGCAAGCTTTGACAGTGCTCGAAGAAGCCGGCCGTCTCCGCCACCTTCAGCCATCCTGCGAGCTACGCCATCCGGCGACGTATCCTTTTTTAGAGCAAGCTAGTTCTTAACGAACTTCACAAAAGAGTAACGAGCCTCTTTTTTAAGATGCCTCGCACCACTTGCACTTCATGCCGCACCCCTCTCAGCGCCGGAGACCGCCACATCATCTGCGCTCTCTGCCTGGGACTGGGGCATGCAGAGCTCGCCCTCACTGAAGGCGGATGCGACCTCTGCGAGGAGCTTCCGATGTCGACCCTGCGGGCTTGACTCGAAGCGCTCAGAACCGAAGCCGCCGCGCCGCCTTCCGTTCCGCCGTGCAGGAAAATGCGCCGCTCCCAAAGGCTGCCAGAACCGGTGATAGAAGCGACTGCCTCACCGGAGCCTCTCCCTCGAGCATCGCTCTCACCCTCCCCGCCCCCCCCGGGACGCGCAGTTGCCGCCCAGCGGCCGCACTGCTGCCATCTCGGAGGACGAGGCGGAGGATAGGGCTGTTCCATCATGGCTTCGGACAGCGAGGAGTGGTCGGGCTCCCACGCCTCCTCCTCGGCCCAGGAATTCAGCAGGACCCGCACCGGAGTCGAAGGGGAACTAACACGCCTCCTCACACAGGCCGTCGACCGCCTCGGGCTCGAGTGGTCACCGCCCCCTGAGCAGGCTCCCAACAGACTCGACGGCTGCTTTCTTCAGAGCCGTCGCCGCGCAACACCCGCGGCCCGGGCCGCTCCCCGGGCCACTCCCTTCCTGCCGGAACTCCACACTCAAGGGCTACTCCTCCATCCACCCGGTCGAGGATTCGGTATCAGCACACCTTTGCCCGCCCTCCGCGAGATGGCGGTCTAAGCCAGTGTTCCCGTCTAAGGCCTGCAGAGCGACTTCCGCCTATGTTGGCCGCGCCTATTCCACCGCCGGCCAAGCCGCATCTGCTCTGCACTCCATGGCCGTCTTACAGATCCTCCAAGCGGACCTTCTTCGGGAGTGGGATGAGAAAGGCAGGCACCCAGAGGCTGTTACAGATCTAAGAAGCGCGACGGACCTCGCACTTCGCGCCACCAAAGCTGCAGCCCAAGCTCTAGGGAAGTGCATGGCCTCGCTGACTGTGACCGAGAGACATCTGTGGCTAACGCTAGCCGACAAGGGAGAAGCAGAGCGCTCCACGTTCCTCAACGCACCGCTCTCTCCGACCGGTCTCTTCGGCTCCACGGTGAGTGGCATTGTTGACCGCTTTTCAGAAGTCCAGAAAGCCACCCAAGCCATGAACCTCTTCCTGCCGCGTCGCGCTAGCTCCTCTGCAGGCTGCCCACATGACCAGCCTCCTGCACGAGCCTCTTCACAGCGCCCAGCTCAACAAAGTCAGACTTCTCAGCGTCGACAGGGCGGCCGCCCTCGATCGCGCTCAGACAGCCGCCGCCCCCCCGCGGGCCTCGGTCCGCCGCCCCCCCGCGGGCCTCGGTCTAAGGTTGCGCTGAAACCTGAGCAACCGAAGTCCTCCTAGCCTTGTTGAAAAAACGACGGCTCAGTCCCGCCGCGGCCGGACCACCGTCAAAGCTTCGCCCCCTGTCAGTCCCCCTCTCTCAGGCTACTACAGTGGTGGATTCAGCAGCCAACAAGCCGGTGATACTGCCCGCTTGCCTGCACTCAAACGCTGTTTTCACGGCGACCCAAAGAAATCTCGTAAAGAGCAAACATGCCTTATGTGTAGAAAATGTGCCCACAATCCAGTGTTCACCCCTACACACAAGCATTACACTTCCCGTGTTCCTATCAGAGCCCACTCACATAAAGCGGACACAGCCTGCTCGAGTGTTAGTCAATAAACGCGCCCACGAATCCGTGCGCGCGCACCTTCTCTGGCCGCTCTGTCACACGACCAGCCTTATGTGTAGAAAATGTGCCCACAATCCAGTGTTCACCTCTACACAAGCATTACACTTCCCGTGTCCCGATCAGAGCCCACTCATGTAGCGTGGCCACATAAGGGGATGTGATATATATATGGGTTATGACAATTAAACTAATTATGTTTGTCATTATTGCTTATTAGTTATATTGCTTTCCCCTGTTATCTGTCAATCCCTCAGCTGTTGTGTGTTGATCCCCATCTCTGTTCACGCGAGATCTTCGCGTGTTTTCATGTTACGTGTTTTCCTGCCACGTAAACAGGAAGTATCATTGACTTTCTATTTAAGGAACCGCTATGCCGGCTGTCAGACGCTCATTTGCGAGTACGCTCATTTTCAAATCTTCACTCATACATCGGATTACACTGGTGACTGACCTGGAAGCGCTGAGACGTCGTTCCTCTCTGGAAGTATACACATTTGGCTCGCTGCCAGGATTACTTTTTATCAGAGGACATTGGTCAATCATCACTTCATCACTTGATCGTGCTCACGGACTATACAAAAAACCCAGTGAGGCTGATCTGAACACTGTAAATAACTCTGTGCACTCTGGACTTCACTTTTACATCTATATACACCTTGTTTGATATTATTGTAAATATTATTGGTTTTGTAAATACACTTGGGTTTATTGGTTTATCATCAGTGTTGATATATTTATTTTTTCTACTCCATAGCCTACCTTTAGAAACGGTACTGTTGTTCCCAAATTAGTGTAAACTCTACTTAAAGATTTTGGGGAGTGTTACACTCACATAAAGCGGACACAACCCGCTCGAGTGTTAGTCAATAAACGCGGTCACGAATACGTGCGCGCGCCCATTCTCTGCCCGCTCTGTCACGCGGCCAGCAAACACTTCTCTGTATGTAAGTCCCGTGCCCGTGACTATGCTCGCGCATTACTTAACAGATGTGACTCTTTCCCCATTCACCTCAATAGGGAAGTCACTCACAGAACAGCCTGTCCCTGCTGTCTGCGAGCAGTCATGCATAAGCACAGTAAGCGCGCTCACACATTCTGTTCAGCTGCTGTGTGCGGCAATCAGGGCGATTTGGCCATTCACCCTCTAGCGTTACGCTTCAAAGCGTGGGAAGCTATCCCAGGGATATCCAAATGGGTGTTAAGCACAATAAAACAGGGCTATTTGCTACAGTTCAATCGCCGCCCTCCCGCTTCAGAGCTGGCTCGAAACTATTGTGAACACGGAAGCAGCCTGCATGCTTTGTTCAGAAATAGCAAACCTTCTGTGCAAAAGGGCCATAGAGAAAGTGCCGCCTCCGCTGAGCGAGTCGGGGTTTTACAGCCGTTATTTTCTTGTTCCCAAGAAAGACGGCGGCCTCAGACCAATATTAGATCTCAAGGGTTTGAACAAGGTGCTTGCAAAAGACCGTTCAAAATGCTTACAATCAGGAAACTCCTCGCGCATACGCGCCAGGGGACTGGTTTATCTCTCTCGATCTGAAAGATGCCTACTTTCAGATTCAGATAAATCCCTGTCACAGGCCATTCTTGAGATTCAGCCGACGGCCAGGTTTATCAATACACCGTCCTTCCGTTCGGCCTGTCTTTAGCACCCTGTACTTTCACGAAGTGCATGGATGCGGCGCTCGCACCCCTGCGGAGTCAGGGCTTGCGAATTCTGAACTATTTGGACGACTGGCTGATTATGGCACAGTCACATACGGAGCTTCTGTCTCACAGAACAGTTCTCCTCAGCCATCTGAACAGTTTGGGTCTTGCAGTCAATTGGACCAAGAGCTCACTACAGCCCAGTCAGGCAATTTCCTTCCTTGGAATAGAACTAGACTCCGTGGCAATGACGGCTCGCTTATCTACACAGCGTGTGCGCCTTGTTCAGCGACTAGCCGCGTCCTTTCAGATGAACAGCCTCACGCCTCTGAAAAAATTTCAGAGAGTGCTAGGTTACATGGCCTCAGCCGCAGCAGTACTTCAGCTGGGTTTACTGTGCATGCGCCAGCTTCAGCATTGGCTAAACACCCGCGTCTTGCCGGGCTTGGGCCACAGGCCGCCAGCCGATCAAGGTGACTCAGACCTGTATTTCAGCTCTGCAGCCCTGGACAGTGGCCGAATGGTATCAGCGGGGAGTGACGATGGGAGCTGTATCTCGCCGAAAAGTCATCTCGACAGACGCGTCCAACACAGGTTGGGGCGCGGTCTGCGAGGGCTCTCCGGTTTTTGGCCTATGGTCAGTTCAGGAAAAGCTCCTTCACATAAATTGTCTGGAAATGATAGCGGTCGAGTGCGCGCGTGCGCTTTCTCGGTCATTCAGGGTCACCACGTCCTGGTCCGTTCGGACAACAGATCTGTGGTATCCTACCTAAACCGTCAGGGCGGTGTCAGATCCAGGAACCTCTTCCATCTGACGAAACGCATACTGAGTTGGTCCCAGTGCCACCTGCGGTCGCTGAGGGCGACGCACGTGCCAGGCCACCTGAACGACGGCCCAGACAGACTGTCCAGAGACAGTATTCCTCCAGGGAATGGTCCCTGCACGCTCAAACAGTCCAGAAGTTATGGCGCATATTCGGCAGAGCAGAGATCGAGACCTCTTTGCGTCAGAAGAGAACTCTCACTGCCCAATATTTTTCTCAGCGAGGGCCAGCTGGCCCAGGACTGGCCCAACCGCCCGCTTACGCCTTCCCTCCCGTCTCGCTATTGCCACAGGTAATGCAGAGGATCAGGAAGCAGCGTCACTCGGTGCTCCTCATAGCCCCGCGTTGGGAGAATCAGACATGGTTCCCGGAGCTTACGCAGCTGTCACTGACAGCGCCGTGGCCCATACCAGTGAGAGCAGATCTCCTCTCTCAAGCTCGCGGCACGATCTGGCATCCCCACCCAGAGCGCTGGGCGCTGCACGCGTGGGTGATCAACGACTACCTGTCACTCTGCCAGAAGGGGTAATAAACACCATCATACATGCTAGAGCCCCTTCCACGAGAAGACTCTATGCATCAAAATGGTCTGTGTTTTCAAAATAGTGCACCGACAGAGACCTGGACCCACGGACATGTGGGGTGTCGTCGCTGCTCGTGTTTTTACAAGAGCTGCTGGATAAGGGCAGATCCCCATCCACGCTCAAAGTGTATGTGGCGGCCGTTGCGGCATTTGCTGAACCCCTGCACGGCCAGTCACTGGGAAAAAACGAGCTGGTCATCCGCTTCCTCAAGGGAGCTAGAAGGATGAACCCCCCGCACCCCCCATCGGTTCCTATCTGGGATCTGTCTATAGTTCTCGAAACTATGAAAGCCCCCCCTTTGGAACCGCTTCAATCCGTGGATTTGAAATACCTTTCACTCAAAACCGTTTTTCTGACTGCCCTGTCATCAGTCAAACGTGTGGGAGACCTTCACGCGCTGTCTGTCAGCGCTGCGTGTCTTGAGTTTGGACCAAGTGACTCCAAGGTCATTTTAAAGCCTAAACACGGCTATGTTCCCAAGGTGATCGGTACTCCTTTCAGAGCACAGGCCATTTTCCTATCAGCGCTGCCAGCATCCGATAGCGAACGCGACGCCAATCTCCTTTGCCCAGTCAGAGCACTGAGATTGTATACTGCGCGCTCCGCCTCTTTCAGACGCTCTGAGCAGCTTTTCGTTTCGTTCGGAGGGCGCACCAAAGGTCTCGCCGCCTCGAAACAGACACTGTCTAGATGGATAGTGGACGCTATTGCTGCCGCATATGCGTCAAAAGACCTGCCATGCCCGTTGGGCATTAGGGCTCACTCCACTAGAGGCATGGCCTCATCGTGGGCATGGTCCAGCGGGATTTCCATTCACGACATATGTGTGGCAGCGGGCTGGGCTTCCCCTCCACCTTTGTCAGATTTTACAATCTGGAAGTGCCCGCCCTGCAGGCAAAACTACTAGCGGTTTAATACGCTACAGCTCCCCTGGTGAGCTGCACTGATGGGACTCATTCCACACAGACCGGCACCGCCGCTCTGTCGTTCCCTTCCCACTATGTGCTTATGTATTACACACACACTGGCCCGCACTCCTGCCGGCCAAATATTATTTCCCCACTCACAAGGGCTCCCCCGGGTCCCCCCACCCCCGGGGCTCATGCAGTGGATGCTTGACGCGCACGGCGTTGACAATGGGTTCCCGTAGCATAAGCTAGCTTACGCAATACGAGAGAACCTCTCGTAAGAGAACGAATCGGTTACCTAGCGTAACCTCGGTTCTCTCTAGATGAGAGAACGAGTATTGCGTAGCCGGCTGTGCTCGCGCCACGAGCGACTTTCGCTTCATTCAATGAAAACCAGGGTTCCAGCCTACGAACTACGCTTATATGCACTCTAGCCATGCCCATTTTGGCGGGCTTTGATGCAGTAAGCGCGCGGACGCCTCTCATTGGACGCGAGTTCGCCCAAGTTCGTCTATAGGCTGCAGCAGTTGCCGCAGAGCAACCAATGAGCTCGCTAGCTAGCCCGCTCAAGGTCTGCAGTTGCTGCACTGCGTTGACAAATGATACAAAATTAAGGATAATTTTTTGGCTTCAATATCTCAGAAAAGATTAATCTTTCCCGTAGCGTAAGCTAGCTTACGCAATACTCGTTTCCTCATCTAGAGAGAACCGAGGTTACGTTAGGTAACCGATTCGATTCTACAGAAACAGAGATACTGACTTGTTCAAATGCCTGATTTGTCCTTTCACCATCCCTGTTGATGTGAAATCCTGCAATCAGTGTATCCACTATCATATATGCACAATGTGTTGTCAATTTATTGATCAACCTTTCCTGAATAACACTAATAGTTGAGTTACAGACATTCCTCCTCTCTCAGGCAGCTGGACTCCTCCGTCCCCCGGCGGATGGCCACGACTACTCTGCTGGGGTGGATGGTAGTGGCGAGGACTCTACTACGGTGAATACCTGCTCCTTTCCGGCTTGGACTGCAGCACCAGCCTGTCATTTGGAACAAGCACTCCTTTTTCTAAGTTTCATTCGTCTGAAAACTGTTTGCAAGAATAATGTTGTCTATGAGAATGCAGTAAATTATCTCTGGTCATCTCAGGAGGTGCTGTGAGTTTAGTTCACTCTTACGCATTGTGAATGCAACTCTGCAGGCATCTTTGTATTAAAGAATACAAATACAAGACACTATGAACTTAAAATTGAGTTTTCTTTTCTTTAGGCAGCATTAACTGATGATGATTATTATAATGATCTTTACATTTATAATTGTCTTTAGTTCTTAATTTGTAGGCTATTAGTAATTTTCCATCTGTGCTGATGGATACTTGCGTGATGGCAAATGGAGACGGGAAATGTTTGGTTTAGGGGAGGTGGTTATATATATATTATACACAGTGGGTACGAAAAGTATTCAGACCCCCTTACATTTTTCACTCTTTGTTATATTGCAGCCATTTGCTAAAATCATTTAAGTTCATTTTTTTCCTCATTATTGTACACACAGCACCCCATATTGACAGAAAAACACAGAATTGTTGACATTTTTGCACATTTATTAAAAATGAAAAACTGAAATATCACATGGTCCTAAGTATTCAGACCCTTTGTTCAGTATTTAGTAGAAGCACCCTTTTGATCTAATACAGCCATGAGTCTTTTTGGGAAAGATGCAACAAGTTTTTCACATCTGGATTTGGGTATCCTCTGCCATTGCTCCTTGTAGATCCTCTCCAGTTCTGTCAGGTTGGATGGTAAACGTTGGTGGACAGCCATTTTCAGGTCTCTCCAGAGATGCTCAATTGGGTTTAAGTCAGGGCTCTGGCTGGGCCATTCAAGAACAGTCACGGAGTTGTTGTGAAGCCACTCCTTCGTTATTTTAGCAGTGTGCTTAGGGTCATTGTCTTGTTGGAAGGTGAACCTTCGGCCCAGTCTGAGGTCCAGAGAACTCTGGAGAAGGTTTTCATCCAGGATATCCCTGTACTTGGCCGCATTCATCTTTCCCTCGATTGCAACCAGTCGTCCTGTCCCTGCAGCTGAAAAACACCCCCACAGCATGATGCTGCCACCACCATGCTTCACTGTTGAGACTGTATTGGACAGGTGATGAGCGGTGCCTGGTTTTCTCCACACATACCGCTTAGAATTAAGGCCAAAAAGTTCTATCTTGGTCTCATCAGACCAGAGAATGTTATTTATCACCATCTTGGAGTCCTTCAGGTGTTTTTTTAGCAAACTCCATGCGGGCTTTCATGTGTCTTGCACTGAGGAGAGGCTTCCGTGATGGTTGACTTACTACAACTTTCTCCCATCTCCCGACTGCATCTCTGGAGCTCAGCCACAGTGATCTTTGGGTTCTTCTTTACCTCTCTCACCAAGGCTCTTCTCCTCCGATAGCTCAGTTTGGCCGGACGGCCAGCTCTAGGAAGGGATCTGGTCGTCCCAAACTTCTTCCATTTAAGGATTATGGAGGCCACTGTGCTCTTATGAACCTTAAGGGCAGCAGAAATTTTTTTGTAACCTTGGCCAGATCTGTGCCTTGCCACAATTCTGTCTCTGAGCTCTTCAGGCAGTTCCTTTGACCTCATGATTCTCATTTGCTCTGACATGCACTGTGAGCTGTAAGGTCTTATATAGACAGGTGTGTGGCTTTCCTAATCAAGTCCAATCAGTATAATCAAACACAGCTGATCTCAATTGAAGGTGTAGAACCATCTCAAGGATGATCAGAAGAAATGGACAGCACCTGAGTTAAATATATGAGTGTCACAGCAAAGGGTCTGAATACTTAGGACCATGTGATATTTCAGTTTTACTTTTTTAATAAATGTGCAAAAATGTCAACAATTCTGTGTTTTTCTGTCAATATGGGGTGCTGTGTGTACAATAATGAGGAAAATAAATGAACTTAAATGATTTTAGCAAATGGCTGCAATATAACAAAGAGTGAAAAATTTAAGGGGGTCTGAATACTTTCCGTACCCACTGTATGTATGTGTGTGTATATATATATATATATATATATATATATATATATAAAGATTTTTTAATCACTTCGTTATTTTGATAGCATTTTTCATTTTGTTTCAAGTGCAATTATAATTTAGAAATGTCTTTTGTTTATTGAAAACATGAAAAACGTAAACAAATGTAATTTTTAAAGCAAAATCAATAAAACTAAAATATTCACCGACCCTTGGCAGGGGCGTTGACCGTATAATCGAATATCGCAATATTTTAAAGGCGATTTAATGTTAAAATAACGTTAAAATTAGAGACGCACCGATCGACCGGCCAGGGACCGGAATTAGCCGATTTTCCGCATGCTCGGCCCGGATCGGTAACTGGCCGGTCAGCCTCACGTCTTTCCGATTCCAAGCCGGTCCATTTGTTGCCAGCGGCGCAGGCAATAACGTCACAGCCGCACGTAAACATGTCATTGGCGTTGAAGATCTTCACTGTGTGAGTGAAGAATAAATAAAGTTCAAAATGTGTAATAATTGTAAGGCCAAAGTAAACCGTGGGGGAACCACCACAATAACTTTCGGATCAACAAACCTAATTAGATATTTAAAACACCATCACCCAGCTGAAAATGCCCATTTTAAAAAAGAAGCTAAAAATTGAAAGCGGCTAAAGCTAGCCAGAGCTCAGAGCCAGTCACAAGTCAGCAGCCTCTCCTATCATCCCTTGGAATGAGCAGCGAAAAGACCAAAGCAATTACGAAGAAAATTATGGAATTCATGGCCCTGGATGACCAGCCGTTCTCCATCGTTGAGGACAAAGGGTTCAGAAATCGGATAAATCGGTCATTGTCAGATGACGTAACACTCGTGAATTGTGAAGTGCATTATGGGCGTAGCCGCCATTTGTAAGGTATCAATGCTGGTGTATTCTGCTTGGAGAATTGTGTTCATAAATGTGATAAAATGGTGCGTTCTTGTTGTGTGATAGGCTGCAATAGTAAGTCTCACGACAGAAAGGGTCACAAACTAAACAACGGGGAAAGGTTTTTTAGCTTTCCCACTTTGAAGAAAGGACCTGGACAGCATGTCGCGGACGTAACAAAAAGGCGTCGGATGGCCTGGGTTGGAGCTGTGCGACGCAAAAACATCACCTTTGCAAACATATCACCGTTTATGTATGTCTGCTCTCAACATTTTCATAAAGGTAAGACATAAAGGTGATGATGTTGACAAAGTTGACAAATTTGAAGTATTAGTCTTTTATTGTTTATACTGTAAAATGTTATGCAATCATCTTATACAGGGCTATAAAATAATTATTTTACTTCAATACAGCACTTATTATTTTTGGGGTTTGTACCTTACTTTGTACTTTACTCAACTGCAATGTCAACTAAATGGATATAGATTTAGAATGGAAAAAGGTAAATTTAACAATTTGTAAGGCTTGAAAGTTAACGTTACTCACTGTGTTTTTGCAGAAAATTTTAATTTCACTTCGGTGTGACTTGCAGTCTGAAAAGTGCAGCACTGTTTTAATACTTTTTCAGTATTAAAATATTTTTTAGCTGAATTATATTTCCTCAGTGTCTGTACTAATACTTTAGTATAATCTATGATTAATGTTAACACTTTTGGTCCCACGTTTTGAAGATAAAATCGTTTTCATGTTATTGCAGGTCAACCTGCATATGAGATGATGGAGACTGACCCAGACTGGGCACCCACCCTCCAACTGGGTCACACAGAAATCTCTCACACCAACACTACACGCTCGGCAAGACGAAGTAAGAGGGAGGGAGGAAAGGAAAAAAAAACACTGCAGCCAGCTGAAGGAGGTGGTGAGCGAAACACTGAGGAGACACAAGAGGCTGGAGATGGTGAGCAACACACTGAGGAGGAGACACATGATGCTGTAGGACATGGCGAGCAACACACTGAGGAAGGGACCCACACATCTCAGGGGATGGCTGTGACACAAACAGAATGTAACTTATGTGTGCACAGATCTGCAGAAGTTAACTGCCTGTTGGAAGAAAACGTACAGCTGCGACGTGAACTTGATGAGCACAGGATGTCTGATAGTTTTTTTGGAGACAATGATGATAAAGTTAAGTACTACACAGGACTGCCAAACCTGGGAACCTTTATGGCCTTACTAAATTTTTGGTGCCTCTCATGTCAGACCAAAAGAAGAAAGTTCTTAGTCCATTTCAAATGCTTCTCATAACCTTTCTGCGCCTCAGACTGGATCTGCCTGCACAACATCTAGCCCATCTCTTTCGTGTTTCCCCAAAGACAGTATACAGAACATTTCATGAAATTGTGTCATTTATGTATGCAAACCTGAGCCGTTCCATCATATGGCCAGAAAGAGACACTTTACAGAAAATTATGCCTCACCAATTTGTGGAGTCCTTTGGACGCAGAGTAGCAGTGATCATTGACTGTTTTGAGATTTTCACAGAGAAACCATCAAATCTGAAAGCACGTGCTCAAATGTTTTCCAGCTACAAGCACAATCACACTATGAAATATTTGATAGGTATTACACCGAAGGGATCTATTTGTTTCATATCAAAAGGGTGGGGTGGCCGTACAAGTGATAAACACATTACAGAAAATAGTGGTTTTCTTGAAAAATTGTTGCCAGAGGACATTGTATTGGCTGATAGAGGTTTTGATATAAAGGAAAGTGTTGGCATGTTGTGTGCAGAGGTCAAACTCCCAGCCTTTACAAGGGGTTACTGTCAGCGAGCTGCAAGAGATGTGGAGGAGACAAGAAAAGTAGCTCACCTAAGAATCCATGTTGAAAGAGTGATTGGAAATATTTGTCAAAAATATAACCTTTTAACAGGAACATACCCATCAACATGATCCTCCCATGTGAAGGTGAGGATATCACATTTTTAGATAAGATCGTCACTGTCTGTTGTGCGCTGACAAACCAATGTCCAACTGTAGTGTAGTACAGTGGTTTTCAACCCTTGTCGTGGGGTCCCATCAATTTGCACTTTTTTTTTTGTCTGATGTTCTGAAGTTAAACTTAATTTCAATGTATGCAACTTTGTTTGTACTCCTTCCACTGTGTCCATCTATTGCAATGTGCTGATGCTTTATCCTGCTCGACCAGCCTTGCATTAACAATAAAGCATGTTTGACAAAAAATTTCATAAATGTATTGTTTTTTTTATTCACTTTGACAGCTAAATAAAGTATGAGAACAAACACATTGGTAAGGCTTAATACTTGCATATTTTGACAATTACAATTGTGTTAACTGTTCAAATCACATGAACAGAATATTATATAATTTATATATTTGTGAATGCAAGTAATCACTAACATTAAAGTGCAGAAACTAACACTTTAGGTCATGCCTTTTTTTTAGCATTGTATGTTTTAAAACAAACATGTTTTTTATATGTCTAACCTGAACAGTGTCAACAACAATACTTTGAGAAAAACCTGAGTGTGTTTGCTTAAAGGAAAACGTAACATGCGAGACAGCAGCTTGGGCTTATGTGAAACAATGAGAACAGATCCAAACGTCTTCTTCGGCAGGTGCATGTTGTAGCCCCACACAAGTTAAGTCAATTTTCTTTTGCTTCTCCAGGTTGGCGAGTTTTATTTACTTTTATTTATTTTAGTTATCTTATTAGTTGTCTTAGTGTTATCTTATGTACTTCTACTCTTGCAATCTCTTTAATTCTCACTCGCTCAGTCAGTCGCGATAGTCGCAATGCCTCCAAAATGGCGCCGCGAAGAACGATTTTCTCGATACAGAGTAGGAGGTACTTTCCGACGTTGCGTTGCCCGAGTTGTTTAATCTAGTGTCATGTAACACACGCAGCCTGTTATCTGATTTGTGTACCCAAAATGGGGGTGCTGGATGGCAGATGCAGGCTAAATACATACAAATTGTGCCGTTGTGATTTAACGTAATTTTTCCCACCGTGTCCGATATTAAAATCAGCGCGACACACATTGCAAAAGGCCTGGGAATTGTCGATATGGCTTCGTGGATATGAAATTCAATTCTTCCATCCAGCTGTTGTTAAATGTACATGTATATTTAGTTTTTTTCACCAGAGCACCAGCTGAGTCTTCTCCTCACATCTACCAGTGATGCTTGATTTAACATCCCGCATCTACTGCCTGCGCAGATATCAACAGCGCAAATGTTTTGTATGATGTGTCGATTGTGTGAGTAGGATGCGTTTCATTCAAGATCTGGCAACTGGACCACCTTGGAATAATATATTGATGTGATTATTCATATAACGTGGTTTGGGCCATACAAATTACGGGAGTTTTTTTGGGAGAAATAACAAAACGGGAGACTCCCGGTAAAAACGGGAGTGCTGACAGGTATGCAAGCCGATCCCGAAGCAGCAATCACTTTTACGACTGATAATTGTACATCTAACGTAAGTTGAGCGTATTGGACACTTCAGTTTTTTAGACGAGTAGGCCTAATAAAGAGAAAAAGGTCCATTTATAAAAATAGTGGAAAATGACATCTGTTATATAAAGCAACTCATTTGCAGTTGATATTTCTACCTCTGTCTAGTCACAGACCACTTTATTTTGAGAGTTGTTTCAGTGAGAGAAGATCCTGTAACTTAGTGCAGTTTGAGGGAAATTGTAATGTTTAATAATTTATTTTATTATGAAAATAAAATTTTGCATTGAAGAAAGGTAGATTTTGTTTGTATATGTGGTCAATAATAGTTCTTAGAAAGAAAATCGGAATCGGAAAAAATCAGTATCTGCAGGTCACACTTGCAAAAAAACGGAAATAGAAATCGGCCAAGAAAATTGCAATTGGTGCATCTCTAGTTAAAATATACATATCCCCCATTCCAAAATGGAAGTTACATTTTTCATGAACAATTGTAAAATGAAGTTGATTTTTGCACATTTGTTTGTTTTTGTGTTTTTTGAGTTGTCTATGGGCAATATAATTTCCATTGAAACAAAAAGAAAATTGGCTGTTTAGTGAAAAGTTTCCCAACCCCTGCTTTAGGTAGATGGGCTACAACGGCAGAAGACCATGTTGGGCACTTGATTAGGACCATAGCGTTCCTAATAAAGTGCTCGGTGAGTATATGAAATGAAATACACTTTATTGTCCTTAGAGGGAAATTTGTTTTGGACTCAAGATGCATTTACATTGACAACTACATTGGATCATAAAATAGCAATACAAATAAGAACAAATACAATATAAAACTAAACAAAAACATTACTCATATTTTAATAGAGTTAGTTATACAAGATTTTTTTTAACTATTTCCCAGATAGCAATGAGTCGGCGGGCCGCAGGCGGTGCTCCGGAGGCAGTAGAAGCGGCAGAATGGCGATATCGCAAACACGTTAGACGGCGCACCGCCGGCGGCAGACACTTTTTAAAAGCGGTAGCCGCCTTCGTTCCGCCGCCGTTATATCGAAGGCGGACCTTCCGCGGGGTGTCGGAGGCAAACGCTATTTTTGAGCGATCTGCCGCCGCTTATTGTATATGTGTGTGTGTGTGTGTATATATATATATATATATAATTTTTAAAAAAAAAATATTTATAGCATGCAGTTTATCAAGAATAATGATTGATCAAATCAGACAAATTTCCATTTGCCATTTTAATTCCACATTTCAAAGTACAGTAACTGTCATTGAAACAAGATGTCAGATCACTGAAAGAAAAATAACAGAAAAATACAAACATTATATTTATACACAAACACACACTAAAGAACATGCAGGTTTCCAATTCAATTTTGGTTAATTTAAAAAAAAAAAAAAAACACTATTGTAACACTTACAATAATTGTTTATAATATAAAGAGGTCAGCTCTGGGATGAAAAGAATTACCAGTAAACATAAGCAATGAGGATATTTGGTACCAAATAAAGTGCAGGATACGAAATAAATTGAGGTATAACATCATATTTACAAGTCATTTCTAAGAAAAGGATAAGTGGTAATAATTTAGAGTAGAATATACCATTATAACTTCAATGCTGACCTGTGGCACAAGAATTTACAAGCTATATTTAACAATAGAATAACAGTTAAGCACTGTGATGGAATGAACGTAGAATTTTTGGTACTAGTTAATGTGCAATATCAAGTATCAGAGGTATGAAATAGGATTTACAAATAAGCAGCAAATTTTATATTAAATAATTGAGATCCTTGGTATCAAAGAATGTGCAGGATAATAGGTATAATATACATTTTGACATTCAACTTACACATGACAACAAGTTGGAACAAATACAATTAACAACAGAAAATCTGGCTGTAGAGAACACAGCCAATCAGAATGTCTGGAGTGGTTGGGGTCTGCGTGGCATAGTGGGCTAAGAATCACCGGTTTTCCCCGACCTCCAGAATGAGGCAGTGCAAATTGGCATATCTTCAGTGATTCCTTGTGCGCCTCTGTATGTATATATATATATGTATATATTTAAAAAAAAATTTTTTTTAAAAAAAGCAATTTCCACAGTGAACAGTGTGGATTGGGTGAGTGTAGTCTGACACTTTTAGCAGGCTTTTTTTAGGGGTCTTGATGTTACTGACTGCAGGATAAAGAAAGGGTTCCAGTTGTCAGTGATGCTGGGGTGTCAGTAGTCAGCCTAGGTTTAAGGGGTCGGCTGTGGGTCCCTCTAAGCTGTGCGGTGCCTTTTTCCACCTTCACGTTCAGATGCTCCTTTCAGGTAACGCGTAACGTTAACCTGGATCGCCTCATCAGTGGCATCCTGGGTTACCGGGTTCTTCCAGATGGCTCCTGTAGAAAATAAAGATCTGTCATTCCATTTGAATGGCATAAGGTCATACACATCTACTTAAATATAAAAAAAAAATCCAACTTACTTTGAACAATGGTCTTCAGGAACATGTCTCTAAAACATGCTTTATCCCCTACACCAGTCCAGGTTGTATTGATGGAAAGGTGATTAGAGAAGATAATCTGAAGCATTCGCCACACGGTTGTCTTTAGGTCCCTCCCACATTTGATTGCCAAAAACCGAAGCTGAAAATACAAAAAAAACGTGTTACAAATTACATTTCTCTGAAGCTTCTCATAATTTTAAAATGTGACAGGATGTGGATTCAGACTGTAGAATATGCAGTGTACAATCTTAATTGTACTTTTTATATTACCCTATGGCGTTATAAACGAAATCAGCACACTTACAAATCGTTGCTGGAGCTCTTTATCCTGCCTCAAACTGTTGTCAAGCAACGCCAAATCTTCCTGGGTGTCTAGGGGGGAGTAACAGATCCCCTGTCAGGGATAACTCTCCAACAGACACATTGGTCCTTCAACTACTAAACTATGACATTTATATCTAGGTCTACTACATGTACAGGTGGCCCCAGTGGGAATTAAACCAACAACCACAGGTGTTGTTTGCAAGTTGTACCTGATTGCCCAGAGCAAACATCTTCAATATTGTCCCAACTTGCTTCACCTGCTCTACAAGTGAGCCGCTGTCACCTGGGAAGTAACAATATATTGATTAGCAATACACTAAATATAATAGTAATATAATATAACCACACTTATCATACCAGTAACTTTCCCTGTAATTTCTATCCTCAGTATGTTATGCATGGCATACAAGTTCATAATGAAGTACCCTTATGATAACATCAATTTCATTTTTTTTTCTTTGAAGCAGAATATTTGTTTGTAAAGGGGGAGGAAAAAGAAAATAATGAAATATTGGTATACAGATTTTGGTTGATATATCATACTGTACAGTGAAATTTGCTATTGTTCTATCCCTACTCACCTGAAGGACGGATAGATCAGGCAAATCTCCAGTCAGGCCTTTGTAGAGAGTGTGCTCCTTTGAATAACATAAAACTTTCATTAGTGGGAAGTTGCATATCCACAGGTATTTTAATTCAAACATGCAACATATTGTAATAAATCTACAATATTCAGCCTTTACCTTACCAACCTTTACCCTAGGTTGTTTCTCTACACTTTTATTATATTAAATACTTATTTATATAGCTTGCTCACTGTATAATCATGATAGACTAATACTTATAACACAAGATTGCATCTTAAACAAATGACTGAGTTGAAAACTTGAATAAGAACGCATTTTACCCGGAGGGGACCAGCTAGGGAAACTTACCTGCCTACAATAACTGTTTTCATCTGATTTGAGTTACATTAAACATGAATAACCTTAGCCGAGTCCCCAGGAACATCGGGCTATACTGCGGTCTTATCAATTCTAGCTTCACCATACTCTGCTTTCCTCATGGACCTGTAGCACAATGACCTGACAGTGACTTCACCTGTGCCCTGATCTTTATTAGAAACTGAGAGGAGAGCAAGTTAATACAATTGATATTACAATTATCACAAAAATTAACAAACAGTCTGCTTTAAAACTAAGAAAAAACAAGCTTCTATACTAACGTTACATTAAAAATGAACACGTGGCGAACTAGCTTAGCCGCTATATGCCAGCACACCACATTAGATTAAAATACTTACCCTTGTAGTTGTGCAGATAACTCGATATGTAGAGTTTAAAGCCCCTGTCCCTCTTGCTTGTCAGAGCAGGGGACCAGGCATCAACAATGCGATGAACATCGCTGACGCAAATTTTCGGAAGATCCTGGAGACATCGAAAACATTTTATGCGACGCGCAAGTAAACCGTAAAAAGATATGCTGACTTCTGTCGACAGCGGAAGTTCGTCACTACGCTTGTGCACGTAGGCTATTCAGTACTCCCACAGTCTTTGTAATGTGTTTTAGCAATACATTTAACATTTATAATGTGTTTAGATTTTTTTTATTGCCTTTACAGGGACTTTAACACTTTCTTAAACATTTGTACAGGTCATAATTGCAAATGAATCCCTTACCTGAAAAAGGTAAAATAACAAAAAAAAAAATCGAGGTTGGAAAAAATGTAAAGACAAACGAAATTTCTGCGCAACTGTGAAACCAGAGGATAATTTAGCTTTTTCATTGAGTTTATCCTTCACGTCAAAACGGGGATTTTCATGTTTATGATAGATATCACCATGGTTGCAAATTAATAAAAAAAAATATAAAGTATACCCAAGATTTTGGCCATTTTGCAGATGTCTTTCACCGTTCACTGATAGTCAGGCATTGGTGAAAAGTCTAACTTCATCAATTTATTCTGCTAAATTGTTCATACCATGAATTAAATATCTATTTTAAAACCTAATCAGAATCAGAAAGATATTTATTGCCAAGTAAGTTTTACAAAAGGAATTCTTTTTGGTTTATTGGTGCATGTCTCAAATGTGCATCAATCAAAGAAATGTAAACAATTTTCACCTAAGTGCATAAAATAATTCAATATATTTTACACATATTACTGTATAATCGCTTCAGAGTTTCAAAGTAATTTAAATGTAATTTCCTAAACCTTACCTTATCATGGAATCAAGAGTCAATACTATGTTATAAACCCTAATGGCTTTGGAGCAAAAAATAATAATAGCCAACATGGCTGGTCGATTTTGAGAGTCTAAGCTGTCCTTGTATTTCAAAGCCGCGGTTGATTGGCGCGAGGCAACCGCCAGAGAAAATGAAGCAGGCGGCCCGCCAGCTTTTCGCGGGCGGCATCTCGCAAGAAATGGGAGTGACGAATTCGGCGGCAATCGTTTCATCCCCGCCAGTGGCACGCACCTATAGCCGACAGCTTAGGGTCGGCGGCAAAAAGAAGCCGTGCGGACATTTTTTGCTATCTGGGTTATACCTACACATTGGCAATCTGTACCATCTTCCAGAGGGTAACAATTCATACTCTGAGTGCTATATATGCAGTGGGTCAGCTATAATTTTATGTGCTTCCCTGAGAACCGACTGTTCATACAGTGTCTCAAGGGCCTGATATTCCCTTTTCCCTGCAATCTTCATTGCAATTTTAACCAGGCGCCCAAGCTTAGACTTTTCTTGAACCATAAGGTTACCAAACCATACTGTAATGCCATATCTAATTAAGCTCTCTACGGCTGCTCGATAAAATAAACATATAATTTTCTGATCAACTCCATACAGCCTAAATCTACGCATAAAATACAGTCTCTGCTGCACACGAGAGCAAACAGTGTCCACATGAATCCCCCAGTGTATTATCAATATAGATACCAAGGTACTTGTAGGAGCACACTTGCTGTACTTATATTTCATGTATGATCACTGGTGTATGATCACCTACTGATCTGGGGTCAAAAATAATCTCTTCTGTCTTTTTTGTATTTAAGATAAGATTATATAAATAACACCACTCTACAAACCTTGATACCTCTAAAAAAATATATTCTGACGGATCAGAATTCTCATACAGATGGCTAAGTACAGCTGTATCATCTGAGAATTTTACAATAAAATTATTCTGATTACAACTCGAACACTCATTGGTATACAACGTGAAAAGTATAGGAGAACTGACACATCCCTGTGGAACACCTGTGCAAATACTTTTCAAGTCTGATAAAATATGGTTGACTCCAACCTGTTGTGTCCGATTAGTTAAGAATGATAAATCATCGCTCTCACTCAAACCTGGTTTCTTTGATAATTGAACAATAATGGATTTTCCAGAGATCAGGTATAATATGAGAGTCCACAGATTGCTGAAAAATAGGACACCATGCAGCAGTAAGTTCCTCTGTTCAAGATTTTAACAATAGAGCTGAAATACCATCAGGACCTGTGGACTTTTTAGTTCACAGTCGACTGAAAATGTAAAAAAAATTTGTGGTTCAAATAGACCCTATCCGATGTTTCCTCTATTACAATTGTCTCATAAAATTCCCTGCATTCCAATGTACAGTCAAACCGATGTATAAAACCTAAGGTAAAAATAATTTAAATAATTTGCTTTCCTCAGGTCATCATTAGTCATGTGTCTCTTGTTATTGGTGTTCATATTAGTCATGACTTTAATGGTGTCCCATAATTTCTAGATGGCGTCAACGACCCAGTGAGCTAATCTCTGTTTGGAGACTGCAATCCCTTTCCGCCATCCGCCAAAGTAGACAAAGAGCTGCTCAGAACATCTAAAGTAATCTAATCTCTGCATGCGGTCCAAATAGATATGCAAAGCACGTACCGGACACAGCAACGAAAAGCGCTTGCAGGTTCACAACCTGATACCTGAAGGGGGTCGTAGGAACCTTGGGCACGTAGCCCGGTCACGGTCTTAGGATGACTTGAGTGTCTGCCGGACAGAACTCCAGGCAGGTGTCGCTGACAGAGAACGCTTGCAGTTCCCCAACACTCTTGATGGAAGCTAGCACTATCAGTAGGGCCATCTTCAAGGAGAAGGCCTTTAGCTCAACTGAATCAAGCGGCTCGAAGGGGGGACTCTGAAGGCTGAGAGGACCACTGAGAAATCCCAGGAGGGGAACAGGCTTGGCCGGGGAGGATTCAGCCTCCGGATGCCTCTAAGGAACCTGATAATCAAGTGCTTACCCAAGGATCTCTGCGGGTCTTCAGACCGGGAAGAATTTGCAAACAAGCACCACTTTAGGGCATAAAGCTGCCTGGTAGAGGGAGCTCTGGCTTGGTTGATCATGTCTATGACCGCAGGTGGTATGTCACTCTGATCTTCCGCGTCCTGTCCAGGGGCGAGGCGTGGAAGTTACAGAGGTCTGTAGGGGGATGCCAGAGGGTGCCCCGTCCCTGCTAAAGATGGTCCTTCCTCTGGGGAATTTGCCAGGGAGCTGCTGTTGTGAGGAGTGTGAGATCAGAGAACAAAGTCCAAGTGGGCCAGTAAGGAGTCCTCATCCTCCCTGATTTTGCACAGCACCAGTGCAAGAAGGCTCACTGGGTGAAATGCATACTTGCGCAGCCACCGGGGCCAGCTGTTTGCCAGTGTGTCTGTCCCAAGAGGGGCCTCTGTTAGGGAGTACCAGAGCAGGCCATGGGAATTGTCTTGGGAGGTAAAGAGATCTACCTGTGCCATGCCGAACTGGCCCCAAATCAGCTGGACCACCTGGGGGTGGAGCCTCCACTCTCTGCTGATCAAGACCTGTCACGATAGAGCGTCCGCCATTGTGTTGAGGTTGCCCGGGATATGAGAGGCGTGCAGCAACCTGAGAGAAACCTCTGCAGGGCAAGGAATACAGCCAGCAACTCCAGGCAGTTGATGTGCCAACGCAGCCGGTGCCCTATCCAGGAGCCAGCGGCTGCGTGCCCATTGCACATGGCGCCCCAACCCAGTTGAGCGGCATCTGTAGTGTCTATGACACGTCTGGACACCTGCTGCAGGGGGACTCCATTCCGCAGATAAATGAGGTCTTTCCAAGGGTTGAAAGTCTGATGGTAGGAAGGGGTGATTAATGCCCACGTTAACATGCCCATCTCGGGACTCGAGACTGAAGCCAGTGCTGAAGCGGTCTCATATGCATCAACCCGAGCGGCGCGGCCGAGGATGTGCCTGTGTGCAGATACTTATTACTCTGGGCAATCTCGTGAAATTTATAATTCACTACCAACAGCATTCCAAGGCAGTGATGAAAGGAACAGATATAGGCAAGTGACGTTAAATTCAGTTAGGACTCATGCAGTCATATGTTCAAAAACTGAACCACAGCAAGGTAACTTTCATTCAAAAGAAGAAATGTCTGATCTTGTCAAGTTCAATTTCACTGTACTACTCTGCTCTCTTTTATTTTATACTTACTTTTAATTGATACTGCGTGGACATATTTATATTGCTTATATTTTAATTCTTGTTTCATATATTTAGAGATTGTGTGACACACACCTACAACACCAAAACAAATTCCTTGGCACACGACTGTGAGGAAGTATTTGTTGCCCCTCGTCGACCTGGGCAGAGGTCCTACCCAGTCTATTTGGAGGTCTGACCCTGGGAATGTGACTCTTCTGCATTGCAGTGGAGCTATGTGGTTTGGGTCGCGACCATACGTAACTCTTAGCAGGTACAATCTGTCCCAAGTGGTCACGTTGGGAACAGTGTGCAAGTGAAAGTCTATGTCTTGCAGGTGGGTGTGCACGTCGTGGCCTCCTGCAGGATTTGGGGTGAAAGTAGGGATGTTTCTGGCCAGCTTGTCAAGGCAGCCATGCCGTGGTTGGTGACCAGGATTTTGTGGGCAGGCTCCCACCCTTTTGTTGCTGACGGGGGTTCTTGGAGGCTGGCTGGTGACATTTTGAACAGTGGGCTTTCACCCCCCTTTTCAGCTCTGAGATCTTGGCTGAAAAACTTGGGCCCACTGGTCAGGGGAAACTCTGTGGTGTGCGTTTCCCCTTTCTGTTCACTTTGCAGTCTATAAGAATGTTTCAGTTCTCTGTGAACAGTGTCAAGTTCGTATTTGAGATGGTCTCTGTGCTGAATAAGTTCATGGATTTCAGCTCGGGCCATGTTCAGGTGCTTTTCACAGGCTTTTGCTTTAGCATCTCTTTCTTTTAGTTCAATCTCTGCTCTTGCAAGGAGAGACTCGCCTTGTTGCAGCTTTTCGTCGAGTTCCTCTCTGGCTTTTCTCTCCGACTGTTCTCTTTGGTCTGTGTCTAGGAGAAGATTTTCCAGGGCATTTTGAAGTCTCTCTACTTCCTTTTGTAGCTCTTGGTCCGTTCCATCCCCTTCCTCGCGCTGTTCCTCGGTCTCGAGGCGTAGCTGATCTCTGAGCGAGAGAAAGACAGCACACACAAAGAGGCCAATGCAAGTACGTGTAGGGTTAGCGAGCTACAATGATGTGGCTTATTATAAGCCGTCATTTTGACTAACTGGTGCAGACAGTTAAACGGGCCGAATTTCGCGGGTCAGTGCAGGTCTAAATAAAGAATTTGACAAGGCGGCAGCCCAACTTTATTCAGTTTTCCTTGATGGCTCTTGTAGGCTCTGTCTTAATGTGAACTAGAAGTACACAACACGACAGAACAGAACAGCAGAATAGAGCAGGACACAATTAAACCGCGAGAAGAGGCGGCATGGAATAAAATTGAACAAAATAATGTTAGGAACAGATAGGCAGGAGAAAAAGGGCCTAAGTCTACTACCACTGCTAGGGCTTATGATAGGACCAACAGGGTGGGGCGCTATCGAGGTATAAACCCTAGGAAGATGGTGTGGCTTAGGGGAGAGAAAGAAAAGAAATGGGCCAAACACTTAAATGACCGGGGGTATATTTAATAATATGTGGCCTATACTGGTGGCCTTGGTTTAGGTAATTATTCCAAACTTGCCCTGTGTGTCGGCTGACGGGGTTGACTTTCCTTTGGAGTGCCCAATTGCTGATGTCGTTGCGTGCCGCACCAATGAAAAGAGACAGAAGTGTCCGAGACTTACATACGGCCGGCGTTGGTAACGCCGGTCGGATGAACCAGCTCGCTGGGAACCAATCAGAGATGACTGTCGAATCACCACAGCACACTAGGGAATTCTACGTACAAATACAGAACAGGATTTAGCAAGTGAAACTTAAAGTGAATTAAGGCTTCCTTGTTTAAACCAAATTGAGTAATTATGTGTGTAGAAATAACAGGCAAAAGGCTTTACCAAATAATGATAAACAAAAAGGAATTTTGACAAGGATGTTAATTATCAAAACAATCTAACCACAAGAAAAACAGAATTAAACAAGGCAGGATGAACAGGCACTCTTAATTTGAATAAAATTTAAACTTGTTAAACTCGATTCAAATAAGCGTGTAAAGGAACGTTAAGTAACAGAATAATAACTGATAGTAGTAAGAGCAAAGGAGTAATAACAAGTATTAATTACCCAAAAGGGAAGATAATTAAAAAGGAAAGAACAAATAGGAATAGATGGTAAACAATTCCAAAATGAAATAAAAGGAGGTAAAGAGAGATAAGCCGACTTAGCAGGGAATGCCACAAAGGCGTGCCCCCCCAAGTGGGATATCAGCAGCTGTACTGAGACACTTAATTCAATTTTAAGTTCAGAAATTATTATTTTTTTTTCCAACCAAAATTCAAGTGTATTCAGTCAGAGAGGCGGGGAAGTTTTGCTAAACCCAAATACTTGTAGTAACAAATTCAACAAATGAAAATGTTTATAACAGTAAACAAAACAAAAAAAACCATAGCCAAAGAAAGCAATGAAAAGGGCTGTTCAGATAACTAGCAAAGGAAAATAAATGGAAGGGAGTAGACCTATTTCGAGAATGTCCACACGATGGCGGTGTTGCGCTCACGCAGGATGAAGTAAAGGAGTGCGCAGTTTCTGAGGGTTCCGCTTGAGGTTGCCCTCTAGTGTTAGTCAGCGGTATTACACCCTATACTTCAGTGTGACTCAAATCTGGGCTCGTGTTATGCCCTGATTTTCTGCACCATCACAGGTGAAGTTTTAAATCTCGGTGGATTCGTTTGTGCCAGTTTCCTGCACACAAGTGTGTGTGGCAGGATTTTTCTTTGCTGCCAACACACAATAAATATATACACAACAAGGTTTCTTCGCTGTTGTTTTATCACTTGATCAAGGTTTCAAAGACTCCCGGGTTACAATTCCCAATCAGATACTGGCTTGACGCGTTTTCTGATTAGGTCTGCAAAAAGTTTGCATCAGTTAGCTAGGCTGACTTTAACTTTTAGGGAGTGGTCGTTGTAGTCGGTTATTAGAGGCTACCGAAATAACCACGTTCAATCTTAACGACACAAATAAGGCCTTTTGTCAATACAAATTTCAATACCATAGCAAAAACAAATATTACTTTGAGAAAACACTTATTTAATTAAAAAAGATACATTTAATTAAAACAATGGCATGGAGCCTTCAAGTGTTCCTAAATAGACCTTTTTTCACAGACTGTAACCCTATTCGGACGGATTCGTTTTCCAGACATGTGTCTGTAAAGTTATTTTTACTGCGGACATCTGTAATGTTTACCGTTGATTCACACAGGATAAGCAATGTTGTAAAAATCACATATTTGGGTGTGTCTACTGCATATACAACCCTCTGTCAAGCTTAACTGACCTATTAGAAAGTGTTTACTGTGCTGATTATGCAGTAATCATTAAACATGATCATATAAGCCTATCCTGTATCTGGGATTAATTATAAGAAGAAATTGATTGGAATATCTGACTAAATACAACATAACTGGTTACATTAAGAGCCTAATCCTGCACAACACAACTCTTGATTGAAAAATATAGACACTCCATTAACATCATTTTATTTATCCCTCTGGAATATATGTTCCGAAATGCGGGACTCAATTTTCCGCACTGCTCTCAAATAATAAAAAAATATGTGCTTGTTTAAATTACAGCCCAAATTACAATCCCCAGTAACAGTAGAGCTAATTCACAAAATAAAGAAAATATTATGACATGTAAATATAATCAACAACTAAAGATACATCTTCATTATTGAATTGTAATGTGATAATTTACAAGCATACCGATAATGCCTTCATACCCAACTGAAATCAAAGAACAACAGCAGCCATGACCACATGCTCTTTCCTCCCATGCTGAAAAACTAGAAGCACACTAATGACATCATAAGTTAAGGACTCAATCAATTTTAAATGTAATACCAACTTTCAACAGTAAGAGTCACTTCTTTTCAACTTAAAAATCTATTAATATAACTTAATTGAAAATGTCCATAGGGACAGAACACTCCCTGTCTTGTATTCAACGAATACCAAATTTTCTTTGTCTAAATTTAGACCTGAATTGTACTTAATTTAGATTGCTCAAGAAGGAGTAGAACTATATCTTTCCCAATGATTTTGACTTGCACCTTTCAAACCTGCCCATATTGGCTGGGGTATCAGTTATGATTCCAAGAGGCCAGTGATTCCATTTAGATTGAGAGTCCTTTTAAAAGAACTACATTCTCTGTAGAAATGTTAGGCTGTTGGAATTGCCATTTTTTTGAGATTGCAGAGTTGATAAATACTGTTTACGCCAACTGTCCCAAAATGTGTTGGCGAGGCTTTGCTCTCTGCGCCACTGATGCTTGTACATGTCAGACTCTCCAAAGTCACCAACTGTGACAGGACAAGTACCAGTCTTTTGGGTGAGTAATGTGGCAGAAGTATCTGTAGGGTCGGTTGACAAAGGAATCAGTGGTCTGCTGTTTACAATGGATGTGACCTCATTCATAAAGTTGGCGAGTACCTCATGTGAACCAACACCAATCATCTTCTCCCATACACCTCTCATATGCGATGAATTCTGTTTGTTGTACGTCCAGGCGCAGCCATGATTAGAGAGGAACCCTTCCACTCTTCCATCAATATTTGTAGGTCTTTACAAGCTCCAATGAAATTGGTTCCTCTGTCAGAGCGAATATGTTTTACTGGACCCCAAATTGCTATAAACCTCCTCAAAGCATTTATAAAGCTGGAGGAATCTAAAGACTCAAGTACTTTTATGTGGATGGCTCTGATACTCAAACATGTGAAAAGCACTGCCCATCTCTTGCTTTCAGCATGGCCATCTCTTTTCTTTCGTCCATATACTCTCCAGCGACTGAACACATCTAGTCCCACATGTGTAAATGGGTGCTCCATGGTGAGCCTATTTGCAGGCAGATTTGCCATCATCTGAGTTTCACAGACTCTCCTGAGTCTGCGGCACACTACACATGTATGAATAAGACTGGTCACACACCCCTTGAGACCTACTACCCAATAGCCAGCAGATATAATGGCCCTCTCTGTAAAGTGACAGCTCGGATGTTGTGCCAAAAGTGATGCTACATGGTTCTGTCCCGGCTCAATGAGAGGTCTCTTTTCTTCAGGACCTAAGTTTGCCTCTGCAAGATGACCACCTACTCTCAACAATCCTTTTTGATAAATAAAGGGATCTAAGGACCAAATTGGGCTACTTTTGAGAAGTTGTTCATTGCATCTGAGGCAATGCAATTCTTCAGCATACTTTCCTGTTGTACTGTTCATATTACAACGTCTGCACCCTGAAGAAGTATGTATGCATGTAGAGGAAATTTGCAACAATGACATCCTTTGCATTCCACTACAGTGTTATTTTCGACTTTCTTGTAGTAACGTGCAACATGAATCAGACTACCTAGAGCTCTGGTCAGATGTTTCCAGTCAGAAAAGCATTCAAAGCGCTTTGAGACAGTGGTATGCAATACTGTTATTTGTGGACGTATTTCAGAGTCTTGATTGGGATCTACAAGTTCAAAGGAACATTTGGGAAAGGCCTCAGTTTTGGGATGGTGCAAGAATGCGGGCCCAGTTAACCAGATAGTATGCTGCAATTTGGCTGTTAATTCTGGTCTCGTTGCAACATCAGATGGATTATGCTCTGAACTCATATAATCCCACTGCTCTGGGATGGTGCTTCTTCGTATTCTCTGAATGGGGTTGCTTACATAGACATGAAATCTACATTTCTCATTGTAGATGCTTCCAATGACTACTCGACTATCAGTGTAGAATGTAATCTTGTCGAATTTGACATTCATCTCAACAGTTATGATTTCCATAATATTCAAAGCCAACACAGTTGCTCAAAGTTCCAGTCTGGGTATGGTGTGTTCTGGTCATGGTGTTAACCTTGCTTTGCCTGAGATGAAACCTGTATGACAGTTACCGTCTGGGTCTGCTGCTCTGAGGTATGCAAACACTGCGATTACTCTCTCGGAAGCATCCGAGAAATGCAAAGCTCTTTAAACTTGGTGCCTAACAGTGATATGTGAACATAACTTCTTGGGACTATTATATACTGCAATTATTGTAAAGAATCTCGCCATTCCTCCCACTATTTTTGCTTATCTGCAGGTAAGAATGCATATTCAAATCAAATCAAATTAAATCACTTTATTGTCACACTACCATGTACACAAGTGCAAAAGTAGGTGAAATTCTTGTGTGCAGTTCCGAGCAACATAGCAGTCATGACAGTGACGAGACATATACCAATTACAATAAACAACATACACAAAACAATTTACATATCAAATGTACACATACTTACACAACACGATAATTATATACAATACACACAATATAGAATACACAATATACAATACAATATGGGGGAAAAAGCTATCATGTAGTCGGCTGGTGCGGGTCCTGATGCTGCGATACCGCCTGCCTGATGGTAGCAGTGAGAACAGACCATGACTCGGGTGGCTGGAGTCTCTGATGATCCTCCGAGCTTTTTTCACACACCGCCTGGTATGTCCTGGAGGGAGGGAAGCTCACCTCCGATGATGTTCCTGGCAGTTCGCACCACCCTTTGCAGGGCTTTGCAGTTGTGCGCGGTGCTATTGCCGTACCAGGCGGTAATGCAGCCAGTCAGAATGCTCTCTACAGTGCTGGTGTAGAACCGTGTGAGGATGTGGTGGTTCATTCCAAACTTCCTCAGCCGTCTCAAGAAGAAGAGGCGCTGGTGAGCCTTCTTCACAACGGCCTCAGTGTGGACGGACCATGTGAGTTCCTCAGTAATGTGGACACTGAGGAACTTGAAGCTGCTGACTCTCTCCACCGGTGCTCCATTGATGGTGATGGGGCTGTGTTCTCCGTCTTTCTTCCTGAAGTCCACAACAAGCTCCTTGGTTTTACTGATGTTGAGGGAGAGTTTGTGCTCTTGACACCAGCGTGTCAGAGTGTGCACCTCCTCTCTGTAGGCTCTTTCATCATTGTCAGTGATCAGACCTACCACCGTCGTATCATCAGCAAACTTAATGATGGCATTGGAGCTATGTGTTGCCACACAGTCATGTGTGTACAGGGAATACAGGAGTGGGCTGAGAACACAGCCCTGCGGGGCTCCAGTGTTGAGGGTCAGAGATGAGGAGGTGTTGCTGCCCATTCTAACCACCTGACGTCTGCCTGACAGGAAATCCAGGATCCAGCTGCACAGCGAGCCGTTTAAGCCCAGAGCCCGGAGTTTCTCATCAAGCTTGGAGGGCACTATGGTGTTGAATGCTGAGCTGTAGTCTACAAACAGCATTCTCACATATGTGTTCCTTTTTTCCAGATGGGAGAGAGCAGTGTGTATTGTAGATGCAATGGCATCATCGGTGGAGCGGTTGTTGCGGTAGGCAAACTGCAATGGGTCCAAATAGGGGGGCAGAACAGAGCAGATGTAATCTCTGATTAACCTCTCGAAGCATTTGCTGATGATGGGGTCAGAGCAACAGGACGCCAGTCATTTAAGCAAGTGATTATAGCTTGCTTCGGAACAGGCACAATGGTTGATGTTTTGAAGCATGTGGGGACTACAGACAGGGAGAGGGACAGATTGAAAATGTCCGTAAAAACACCAGCCAGTTGATTCGCGCACGCTCTGATGACGCGGCCCAGAATGCCGTCTGGACACGTGGCTTTACGGATGTTCACCCGTCGGAAGGATCGGATTACATCCACAACACAGACAGAGAGTGAACCAACCTCTGTAGCGTCAGCCGCGAATACTCTCTCCACGAGGGCGGTGTTATTGTCCTCAAAACAAGCATAAAATGTATTAAGTTCGTCCGGGAGAGATGCAGCGGTGTTCATGGCGGAAACTTTATTCCGTTTGTAGTCCGTGATTGTGCTAATTCCCTGCCACATACTTCTAGAGTCAGTGGTGTTGAACTGACCTTCAAGCTTGTGCCTGTACTGGCGTTTGGCTGTACTGATAGTGTTACGGAGGGCATAACTGGCTTGTTTACGCTCCTCCGTGTTAGAAGAATTAAAAGCGGAGGTCCGCGCAGTGAGTGCCGCGCGAACATCGCCGTTAACCCATGGTTTCTGATTGGGGTATATCCGTATAGTTTTGGTCGGAACAACGTCCTCTACGCACTTCCTGATGAAACATGTTACGCTGTCAGCGTAAACCTCGATGTAGTCATCAGAGGCGGACCGGAACATCTCCCAGTCCGCGTGATCATATTAGCCGTATTAGTCAGAAGAGTCTTGAGTCAACTCCCTGAGAAGAGCTTTGCCTTGTACTGTTACATGAGCCACAATCCAAGTGGATCGTACAAGCCGTTAGTGAAATGTCTTTTATCATTTTTAACTTGAAAGGTGAAGCAGTCTGCATCCAGATTCCAAAGCAAGCCAAGACTACGTTGCACAGGAAGTGGACCAGCACCTAAATCCAGATCTTTTAGTGAGCTGGCATGATCCTCAGAGGGAAAGGCTCTTGTAGAGCAGAGGAGGGTGGGGACAGGTTGGAACAACACACAGCCAGTCCCCAATTAGCCTTAAGGGGGGCGCGTGAGGGATAAAGTGTCCATGACGACGGTTCGAGAGAGACAGAATTACAGCAGCTGATCTGTGTGTTTGTTTGTGTGTTTTTGGTTCAGTTTTTCATTAAACTGTTATTTATATTGCCAAGCCGGTTCTCGCCGCCTCCTTTCCATTGAACTGCTTTACATTGGTGCCGAAACCCGGGAAGGAGGAGGAACATGCCGTAGGGGAGTTCTCACCTCTACCATCCACCCCAATGGAGCAATTGTGGCCATCTGCCGGGGGATGGAGGATCCCTGCCACCTGGGCGGGGGAGACCCCTTCTGTTCTCTGAGAATGCAGCGGGGTGTTCCGTCCCCAAGGGGCTGGAGGACTGCCTCCGATCCGCCCGGTGAAGCGCGGCTGTCATCCTTTAGAGGGTGGAGGAGTGGCCGAGGACCTAGCTACGGTGTTTTTTTGGGGGGTACTGCAATGTTAAAGGGAGTACCCCTTATTTTTCATTATTGTTTCCCTCCCCCTTTCCCCTTCCAGATTCAGGAAGGCTGGGATGACCTGCTGGCAGATGGGGCGTAAAACACGCCCTCCCCCAGGGAATGAAGGGGGTTGGGGTGTACGTCATGCCGGGGCCCCCCGGCCTGAGAGAACGAGGGAGGAATGTAACAGGGTAGAGGGTGGGGCCGGGTCGTTATTTTACACACCTGGACCCTTATCAGGCTAATCAAGCCTCGGAGAGGGACAGAGGGAGAACGTTTAAGGGCAGGTGCCCGACACCTGTGTGTGTTTGTGTCTTTTGGTTTATTTCTTCATTATTTATATTGTCTATTATTTATATTGTCAAGCCAGTTCTCGCTTGCACTTTACAGCTCTCATCATGTCTTTGCTGTTTGAAGCCAGTGTATGCAGCCTCAAGTTAGATCCAGAGAGCGTGGTTCTAGGTCCTTTTTAACAAATCAGTAGCCATTTCTGAGGAGGGAAAGCATTTTAGTCCATCGTCCATTTAAAAATCTCGCTCAATGAACTGTTGAGCATCTTGAACGAATTCCTCTTTACCTTCTTGAGCTGTGTGTTTAAGGCAGTAATGGCTACTGCAGAAGAGGGACTATTCTCAAATATATGGACTTTCATGCAGTATTCCTTTATTTCATTTTCTGGGTTGTTGTCGTGAAACCAGAGGAACCTCCAGTAGTTCTGGTCTGCTGATCGGACCTTGAAGCAGTGGAACATTTGTTGGATGTCCACAGTGAAAGCTACAGGCTCTCTACGAAAGCGCATGAGTACTCCGAGGAGACTGATATTTGAGATCGGGTCCGGTTAAGAGAATCTTATTCAGTGAGAATCCTTTATACTGTGCATTTGAGTGGAAGATCACACAGATTTGAGAGGGCTTTTTAGGATGGTACACTACAAAACAAGGTAGTTACCAGACTTGTTAATTTGGACTTATTGACAGAGCTAATTCTGCATAATCATTTTGGAACATTGTCTCCATGAAGGTTACACAAGTCCTTTTTTCATTTCAGGCTTTCTCTTGAAGGATCGTTGTAGTTAATAAAGGCGTTCCACAGCCTACGAATGATTGACTGGAAGACATGGCCTGGGCTCACAAATTTTCCTCATCTTTGTAGATCTGTCCATGATCTGTAGGATCTGTAGACAGGGCTTTCTTTTCATCATAATTTGTTCTCTGAAATCCATATTGCTGTCTTTTTAAGGATCTCCTTTGAGAAGATCTTTGATTGGCTTGTGAAGTGATAGACCTTTCCTTAACTATGTAGTTATTAGGACAGGGGTGGAAAAGAGTAGGCCATCCATTGTCCAGAATGTTTTTGTGGTAAGTTTAGACAGACGTTGGTTTATGGAACTTTCCAAGGCACAGGTCTCCAATAATTAATCAGCCGAAGTCTAATCTTTGTGCATAAGGGTCATTGGGTGGCCCGTTCACTTGTTCATGGGCTTTATGGACACTGATTATATTGCTGCCTAACAAAAGGAGAATGGGGGCTTGGTGATCGAGCTCTGGATACTCTTTGCAATGTTTCAGGTGAGTATGGTTGAGTACCACTTCAGGAGTGGGAATCTCTGTACGGTTTTCTGGAATCTCGTTGCAATCAAGTAATACTGGGATAGATAACACTATGCTTTCATCCAAAGACTCCACTTGAAATTGTCAGTTGCTTGTCTACCTTCTGTATCAATAGTACCTGCACGTTTTGAGAGTGTGTGGTGCATTCCAGCCTTTGATGCCGAAGAGGTCATAAAACTCTGTCATTGCAAGCGACCTGTTGCTCTGGTCATCTAATACTGCGTACATCTTAAATGCCTTGTCTGGGTGGCCATTGGGATATTTTTCACCAGACAAACATTGAATGTGCAAATCGATAATTTCCACATACCTCTGTGCAAGCTGAAGAAACTAGAACCTCTACAGGCATGTCAAGATTTCCTTTTTCATTCTTGGAGAAGGAGATCGCAACTCTTTGGACCATGGCGCTGGGCCTGGATGAATTGCTGCAATGTGAGTTTTGCTACCACACTGTAAACCCAATGTCTTGGTCCCATTTGTTTGCCACATGTGCAGTAGAACCACAACATTTGTAGCATATGCTATGCTGCTTTAGCAATGCTTTTTTTCTTCCATACGTTTCATTCTGAATCCCCTACATCTGGGAAGAGGGTGAGGCTTATTGTGGAGCAGGCACTGTTTTGCCAGGTCTACTTAATTCTTGAGGCCACTGATTGATTTTCAGAGGAGACCTGAGTCTTGTGTGTGGTAACAGCCCTTGGATGAACAATTTGTTTAACTGTCTGTTCGGTTTGTGAAGTTCTTCTTGTACAGCTCTGAAAGAGAAGCTTGGATCATTACACATTTTCGCTTGTTGGCATACAAAGTCTACCAAGTACTTAAAGGGTGGAAAGTCATTTTTATACTTAAATCCAACAATGAGCCATTTCTCTTGCAAATTTAAAGGAAGTTTCTGAACTACTGTATCCAAGCCACGTGGGGTGTCCAGATAGGAATGACCCACCAGATCACCAACCTCCGTGAATTAGGCACCCAATATAATTAAACAATCACCAAAACTATTTCATTCATTTGTGCTGTGTTCGTGCTGATTTGAGCACAAACAAATGACACTGGTTTGGAGCGATTTAGACAGCATGGGGTGGAGACTGAGGTCACCACTCCCGAAAACATTTTTGCTATATCTAAGGAAGGGATATAGTTGCAAAGTTTGTTTTAACGGCACAAACCGGGCACAAACAACCAGCACCGGTTTGGATGGATTTGAACGAGATGGGCTGGAGAGTGACGTCGCACAGCCCCAAAAAGAATGCTTAATATCTCAAACACCAAACCAGCACAAATGTAAATTTTTTGCGGCACAAATCAGCACAAACAAATGAAATAGTTTTGGTGATTATTTAATTATTCTCCTTATCTGCTTGGACCTCCAAGTCTCCCAAATCTCTCAGTTTGCAATTTGTCTCTGTTTGAAATTTTGGGAAAACTCTCCATATGTTTCATGGAAATATAAATATCCCATATTAGCCTAAGGCCTTGTAAAGGATGATTAATATGCACTGTTCTGATACGTTTGCATGTTCTTTGGACTCACAACCCAACCATTTTACTAACAGGTCCATTTCCTAAGGCCCTTTGGTTGCATTCATGAAAGATGCCCTCCATGCCCTAAAAGCCTCTGGGCTATCATTAAACTGCATTAGACCTGTGGACACTAATTCATGCCTTGCGATTTGAATCAGAAAAAAAAGTTGTTTACGCATATGTAGAGTATGAACGGAAAATCATGAACTCATTAACTCTGAATGCAATGCACACATTTGTGCGAAGGATCCTAAAACTCCCACACCCTGTGACTCCCCATCTAAATCACAAGGTAGTGCCAGCAAGTCTGGGAGTTAGAATGCTTCTTGACATTTTTACAACCCAAAGAGCCTCTCCAGAGACACTCGTGATATCGCCATCTACACACTGAAAATCTATACACTCATACCATTTAAAACCACAAAATGGCTTATTTTTAAGGAAATATGTTTTATTCCCGTATGCTTGGGTATTTCTGCTGTTATATCAGTCTAGTTAAGATTGTTTAGTTGTGTAGTTAAACTCTGAGGGCTTATAATAAATAATCTTAAAATATATATTCACTTTTAAGTGTACCAAATACAAGTTTCTTGGTATCAAATTAAACCTTACGACTCGCCCTAGCTGAATATATATATAAGGTTACATTAAAATTTATTCTGCTATGTTTTACCATCTTTTGAGTGATTCAAACCACATCCAGGACCCTGTCATAAATTAGGCAAATGCCCAGCCTTGACAAGACAAAGGGAACCTTCTCGCGCCAAAACTGAGGAGCCTCATTGGGTCATTCCTCCCAAAGGAGGCGTGACCTCCCTACCTTAAAGTCAGGATCTGGTGTGAAATCACTCTCTCTTTTGTGCTCTTTTTGTCCTCTCTTGTCCTCTTATCCTTACATCTCTCTCTTATACTTCTCTCTTACTTTCTCTTCTGAACCTCTTCAAGTTTCTTCAATTTATCTTCAAACTCTCGTCAGACATGTCTTTTGTTTTATTTGGCATTTATCTCAGTCTATTCCTTGTCTTCGGATAAAGCTCAACACTCTACGTTTTTGGAGCAGTCCGATATCCTCCGGCTGAAAAGACTCTCTCTCAGTTTCAACCATTACTCCTAAGATGCTTTGAACTTCCCGCGAGCGATCCATGCTCCGGAAGCACCAACAGAAATCCTCCAGCTCACGGACGCAACGAGGACATTCACGCACACACGCAGTCTTGTTCAGCAACACAAAGGTCCATTTTGCAAGTATTATTCCATCTAAATTCAAATGCGTTAGAGTGTGTAATTCCCTTGCTGGCTCTTAAGGTTTAACTGTTGTAACAAGTTTGCTATCATTTTCCTTACTATTTTACTTTGTTTGTTCTATGTTAAATGTTTGTTGTTAAATGTGTTCTATGTTTGTTTAAGTGTAGTGATATATC